>NC_048229.1:51729001-52054040 GCF_002007445.2 Ailuropoda melanoleuca
TAAAAAAAAAAAAGTCTAAATATACTATCAAAGGGTAGATTCTATACCATATCGTGCTTCTTGTTCAAAAAGAACTTGAGAAATGCTGGAGGGAAAAAAAAAAAACCCAAGAAAAAACAGGCCATAATATACATACAACGGAATATTATTCAGCCTTTTAAAGAAGTACAATTCTGACACATTTTTGTCCACATAATTTTGAGGAAATTATGCTCAGTGAAATAACCCGATCACAAACAAATACTGTATGATTCTACGTAAATCAGGTATCTAGAATAGTCAAATTCATAGAAAGAGAAGGTAGAATGGTGGTTGCCGGGGGTGGCAGGGGTGGGGAGAAATGAGGAATTTTTTATTGGTGTGTGGTTTCAAATTTGCAAGATGGAAAAGAGAGTGGTTGCACAATGTGAATATACTTAAAAGTACAGAATTGTACACTTAAATATAGTTAAGGTGGTAAATTTTTTGTTATTTATGTTTTACCACAATTAAAAATAAAAAATATTTTTACATAGGCCATAAACTCAGTGTCCAGATAACCAATGTTGCCATTTTTTAAAAAGATTCACATAAGATTTTTTAAAAGGACAAAAACAGTGCCTGCCTTATATAGCATTCCCTCTTCCCAACCCAAAAAGAAAAATTTGTCCATTCTATGAAGATTTATTGCTATTCATTATGTTTTAGATACTGTTGAATAAGTACCAGGGTTACATCAAATAAAAATTTTTGACCTAGAACTTTTATTTTATGGGAAGCGTAGGCTTTAAACATGATAAATATGTAAAATATATAGAATGTTAGCTAATACTAAGGTAGAAAAATAGGGGCGCCTGGGTGGCACAGCGGTTAAGCGTCTGCCTTCAGCTCAGGGCGTGATCCCGGCGTTGCGGGATCGAGCCCCACATCAGGCTCCTCCACTATGAGCTTGCTTCTTCCTCTCCCACTCCCCCTGCTTCTGTTCCCTCTCTCGCTGGCTGTCTCTATCTCTGTTGAATAAATAAATAAAATCTTAAAAAAAAAAATACTAAGGTAGAAAAATAAAGCAGGGAAGGGGAATATTCAATGGTGAACAGGAACTGATGACGTTTTAGAGAGGGTGGTCAGGAATGGCCTCATTGAGAAAGTTACTTTCGAGAAAAGAACTGAATGAAATGAAGGAAGAATGTACGTACCAAGTACAAAGGCCTTGAGAAAGGAATATATCTGACTTTTTTTTTAATTAAAAATATTGTTAAATTTAATTTTTAAAAAATGTGTTACGTGTACAGTTTAGTGGCATTAATTCCACTCACAATATTGTGCAACCATACTACTATCTTCCATTTTTTCCCACTCCCCCAAACCGAAACTACTCATTAAGAAATAATTCCTTATTTTTCCCTCTCCCCAGTGTCTGGTAGTATTTAATTTTTTTATCTCTATAAATTTACCTGTTCTAGGTATTTCATATAAGTGGAATCATACAGTATTTTCCCTTTTGTGTCTACTTACACTTGCATAATGTTTTCAAGGTTCACCCACGCCGTAGCATGTATCAGAACTTTATCCCCTTTTCACAGTAGGGTAACATTTCATTTTAGGTGTCTGCCAGATTTTGTTCATTCATCTGTTGATGGACACTTGGGTTGTTTTTGAACTTTTGGCTATTGTGGATAATGCTACTATGAACGTTTGCATATAAATATTTGAGTCCCTGTTTTTAATTCTTTTGGGTGTAGAGCATATAGGAGTAGAATTGCTGGGTTATATGGTAATTCTGTGTTTAACTTTTTGTGGAACCACTGCACTTCTCCATAGTGGCTGTGCCATTTTACATTACCAGCAGCAATGTATGAGATGGCCAATTTTTCCACAACCTTTCAAATACTTGTTATTTTTCATTTTAAAAATAATATTCTTAGTAGTTGTGAAGTGATACCTCATTGTGATTTTGATTTGCATTGTCCTAATGACCGATGTTGTTTATTGGCCATTCCTGTATCTTCTTTGGATAAATGTATATTGAAGTCCTTTGACCATTTGTGTGTAAGTTAGGTTGTTTATCTTTATAGTAGTGAGTTTGTAGGAGTTCTTTATAAATTCTGGATATTAAACTTTTATCAGATATATGATCTGCATATATTTTGTCCCATTCTATGGGTTATCTTTTTACTCTCTTGATAGTATTCTTTGGTGCGTAACTTTTTAATTTTTATGAAGTCCAATTTATGTTTTTTTTTTCTTTCGTTACCTGTGTTTTTGGTTATATTTAAGAAACCATTGCTAGTCCAAAATCATGAAGATTTGCCCCTACGTTTTCTTCTAATAGTGTTACAGTTTTACCTCTTAAATTTAGATCTTTGATTTATTTCTGTTGATTTTTTTTTTTATGGTATAATATTCTTTTGCAGGTGGCTATCTAGTTTTCCCAACATCAGTTGTAGAAGAGACTGTTTTCTCCCCATTGAATGTTTTTGGCACCCTTGTCAAAAATCAATTGACCATGTGAGGGTTTATTTCTGGGCTTTCTGTTCCATTGGTCTATATGTCTATCCTTATGTCAATAACATTGTTTTGATTACTGTAATTTTGTAGTAAGTTTTGAAAGTGGGAAGTGTGGGTCTTCCAACTTTGTTCTTTTTCAAGATTGCTTTGGCTATTCTGGGTACTTTGGAATTCCATATGAATTTTAGGATGAGTTTTTCTGTATATGCAAAAAAATCATTGGGATTTTGATAGGAATTGCATTGAATGTGTAGATTGCTTTGGGCAGTATTGTTGTCTTAACAACATTAAGTCTTTCAATCCATGTACACAGGATGTCTTTCCATTTATTTAGATCTACTTAAATTCCTTTTAGCACTGTTTTGTCTTCAAAATGATATACAGTCTTCAGTGTACACATCTGAAATGTCCTTTGTTAAATTTATTCCTGAATTTTTATTTTTTTTAATGTTATCGTAAATGGAATTTTTTAACTTATTTCCTTTTCGGAACGTTGATTGCTGTCTTAAAGAAATACAACTGATTTTTCTGCATAGATTTGTATCCTAGAATTTTGCTGAATTTGTTTATTAGCTCTAGCAGTTTGCGCACACATGTGCGTTTGTGGATGCTATTTACAGTTTTCTACGTATAAGATCATGTTATCTGTGAACAGACATAATTGTACTTCTTCCTTTCTAATTTAGATGCCTTTTCTTTTCTTGCCTATTTTGTCTGGCTGGATCTTTCAGTACTGTATTGGATAGTAGAGTTGAAAGTGAGCATCCTTGTCTTGTTCCTGATCTTGGGGCAAAAGCTTTCGTTCTCTTACCATTGAGTTTGATGTTAGCTCTAAGTTGTTCATACATGGCCTTTATCATGTTGAGGAAATTCCTTTCTATTCCTATTTTATTCAGTGTTTTAATCATGAAAGGGTGTTGGAAGGGTGTTAGATTGTGTCAAACGCTTTTTTTGCTTTTTCCTTTATTCTGTTAATGCAGTATATTACATTGGTTTTTGTATGTTAATTACCTTTACATGCCTAGGATAATTCCCACTTGTTCATATAATATACTGTATATGTACGTATGTGTATATGTATAATATGCTGCTGGATTTGGTCTGCTAGTATTTTGTTGACAATTTCTGCATCTGTTTTCATAAGAGATATTAGACTTTAGTGTCTTGTTCTGTTTTTTTGGTTTTGGGTTTTTTCCCTTGTGATATCTTTGGCTTCGTTATCAGGGTAATGTTAGGTTCACAAAATAAGTTAGAGAGTACTTCTGACTTCTCACTTTTGTGGAAGAATTTGAGAAGAATTGGTGTCAATTCTTTAAATATTTGGTAGAATTCACCATTAAAACCGTCTGGTCCAGGGCTTTTCTTTGTTGGAAGGTTTTTGATTATGGATTCAATCTTATTTGTTTTAGGTTTATTTAGATTTCTGCTTCTTTTCTAATCAACTTTGGTAGCTTCTGTGACATACAGTTTGTCCATTTCATCTAAGTTTATCCAATTTGTTGGTGTGCAATTACTCATATTATTCTTATAATAATATTCTTCTATAAAAAGGACTTACTATTCTTAAAAGGGCCTATATAGTCCTTATATAGACTTGTAAAGTCTGTATTGTAAAGTAAAAGTTTATATTAATATCCTTTTTTGATTCTGTTTTTACTAATTTGGATCTTCTGTCTTTTCTTAGCCAGTCTAGTTAAAGATTTGTCAGTTTTGTTGATCTTTTCAGAGAACTAGTGTTAAATTTCATTGATTTTCCTCTGTTGTTTTTCTCTTCTTTATTTCATTTATCTCCACTCTAATCTTCATTCTTTCTTTCTTTCTCCTTCCTTTGGACTTAGTTTGCTTATTTCCTTAAGGTGTATAGTTAGATTATCAATTAAATGTTTTTTAATGTAGTTGTTTATGAGTTTCTCTTAGAGCATTGTTTTTGGTTTATCTCATAAGTTTTGCTATGTTGTGTTTTCAGTTTTATTCATCTGAGGGAATTTTGTAGTATTGCTTTATTCTTTAGATAGGATTTTTCACATTTCAATAAGATGGAAATATTTTGCTTGTAGCTTTGAAAAGAGAAGCTGTAAGGGAGACCTTAGTCTTCAAGAATTTGAAGGTTGTCATAATTAGGTTATTTTAAACAATCTCGAAGTAGATGCCTAGGAAGGCAGGAGGAAAATTGAACTTTTAAAAAACTTTTTAACAGGTATTCAAGTATAGTTTGAATACCTTAACAGGAGTTCTAGAAGTTCATAGACCATTTTTTTTTTTAACAAAGAAATGGTGAATTCAGATTTGCCAGCTTTTTATTTTGCCAAGTAAGGATATTCCTCCTCCTCCTCCTCCTCCTCTTCTTCTTCTTCTTCTTCATCTTCTTTTTAAGATTTTATTTATTTATTTGACAGAGAAAGCATGAGAGTGCAAGCAGAGGGAGGGGCAGAGGGAGAGGGAGAAGCAGACTCCCCGCTGAGCAGGGAGCCCCATGTGGGACTCAATCCCAGGACCTTGGGATCATGACCCCAGCTAAAGGCAGACACTCAACTGACTGAGCCACCCAGGCGCCCAAGTAAGGATATTCTTTAAAATGACAGATATCTCCTGTCATTATTATTTTAGTCTTTAAAAAATGTTTCTGGGTACAACTTAAGTGTTTTGGTCACTGCCATTGAGATGGTTGCTATTTGCTATCTTAAAATAACTTCAAATGTTAATAGCCACCAGGGATAATAATTTTACCACGGTAAAAATGTTAGTCAAGTGTTAACACCAGAGAAGAAATTTTAAACAGTGAAATAGCTCCCTGTTGCCTCTAGGATAAAGTCCAGATTTCTTAACATGGCTGATTTAAAGCCTTGGATAATCTGACTGCTGCCTGCCTCGAGATCTCTGGCTACTACAATGCTCTGGCTACACTACACTATTGAGTAGTTCCTGAAATGCTATGCACTCCCTCACCTCTGGGCATTTCTTGAGTTCTCACTGTGCTCTTAACAGTTTTAGGAATAATGCAAGAGAGTGAGGGGATTGTAAAAGACCTGTTTCCTATCCTAATAGGGATTACTGCTTCCTTTATTTAGTACTTTATAATTCCCCTTTGAGGTAGACAGGACTGTAGTTAATAGTTTATGTTGCTATTTTTGTTTGTTTGTTTGTTTTCCAGATGAAAACAAATAGTATATGATCTTCTCAAAGTCCTACAGCAAGGAGGTAGAAGAGCCAAGACTCAGGTCTGTGTTGTTTTTTTTTTTTTAAAGATTTTATTTATTTATTCGACAGAGACAGAGACAGCCAGCGAGAGAGGGAACACAAGCAGGGGGAGTGGGAGAGGAAGAAGCAGGCTCCTAGCGGAGGAGCCTGATGTGGGGCTCGATCCCGTAACGCCGGGATCACGCCCTGAGCCGAAGGCAGACGCTTAACCGCTGTGCCACCCAGGCGCCCCATCAGGTCTATGTTTTGTTTTGTTTTGTTGTTTTGTTTTTATTTAAGTATCATGTTCTTTCTAATTCCTATGCAGTCATTCACTGATTTAGCAGAAATTTATTATGTGCCTACTGTTAGGCAACGTACTTAGGATACAAAGATGACAATGGTGTTCCTTTTCTCCAAGGGTATGCAGCCTAGTGGGGAGAAAAGAAAAATATACTACATTATTATAATGGAGTGTTATCTGTAGTATGCAGGTTACAAGACAGACAGTTGAGTCAGAAGAGGCCTTCTGTAGGAGGTGAATCTGAAGCTGAATTTTCCCCAAGTGTAATTTGAAATAGCTATGGGTAGCTCATAAACAAAGTAAAAATTAATGTAGCACAAACTTAATACTGTACAGAAATCCTGAGGAGATGACTAATAGAAAAGTGAATAATTTGGTAGGGCTTGATGCTGCTTTTATTAAATGGGATGAAACTCTTAATGTGTAGAGCTTACTGGAAAGCCTAATTCATTTAGTAGAAAAATACTGAGGGATTTATTTGGAAAATACAGAGATGTCTTGGAGAAAAAGCAACTATTAGACATTCAGGAAGTCAATTTACCACTAAAGTAAGTTTATATATATATAAATCCTGCTTGGGAACATGTTCAATGATTTTATTTTTACTCTGAAGGCCCAGTTCAAATGTCGCCTCATCTCTATGCCTTTACCCATCTTTTCCAGAAATAATTAATTGTGATCTAATATTACATTGTGCTGTGTACACATCTCTGCTAAGGCATACATCTCTACTTGTTTACGTGTTTTCTTCCCCTTTGGATTATGAGCTTCGGGAAGGCAGGGATTCTGTTCTATTGATGTACAATCCTCATGTCATTGGAATCGATAAATGTAGAAATGAAGATCGAGAAGTAATCTTATTTTGATTCTAAATACTCCTCTCAACTTTAAAAGAATTCTGTCCCCCAAATATTTTTATTTTACTGTACTGGATCGATAAGGTCCCTACAGCAGTGCTCCAGCTTCCATTTCTGCCTTTCCTTTCTACTTTTCTCCGTTTGCATGCCCGCTGCAGTAGTCATCCCCTTCCCTAAATCCGTACTTCCTCCCTTCCTGCCTTGCTCCTTCTTTATTCCTGAAGTCTTTGGCCTTCCCTTCCAGTCCCTTTAGAAGACTCCCTCAAATGCAAACTGTTCCAAGAAGCTTTTCCTGAATAACTTGCCAAGTATGTTCTCTTCTCTTTATAAATTATCTTATAGATGAGCTTGTACCTCTCTTAGGCCACAATTACGATATTTTATTCAATATATAATGTGCTTTTCTTGTGCATTACCCCCTGCCTCATCCATTTAGATTCTGAACTTCCTGAGGGCAGAAACTTTTGTAGTTTCTGCAAAGTTGTTTTGGCAGTAATGGACAGTCCATAAGTATTTGCTTGATTAAATAGCAAGTTAAAATTAGATTGACGTGATATTTTCATAAAGCTAGAAAATGGTTCCTTTACAGAATGAATTACAACAATAGATCTTTAAGTGGAACTTACATGAGCATTGTGTAATTGTAGAATAAACTGTTAAAATAAAAAAATATGGCTTTATGAGATTTTATGGGCATTTTTTCATAGTTCGCCTTTAGTCTATTTCTATAACTGAGGTCGACTACTTACAAATATCTTGTCACATACAGAATGTGTATCTTCTTAGTGTTGGTATCTATATTCATTTTCTTAATCATAAGATGTTCCTTTTTTTTTTTTTTAAAGATTTTATTTATTTATTTGACAGAGATAGAGACAGCCAGCGAGAGAGGGAACACAAGCAAGGGGAGTTGGAGAGGAAGAAGCAGGCTCATAGCGGAGGAGCCTGATGTGGGGGCTCGATCCCACAACGCCGGGATCACGCCCTGTGCCGAAGGCAGACGCTTAACCGCTGTGTCACCCAGGCGCCCCCATAAGATGTTCCTCTTATGTACTGACTTAAAAGTCAGCACAAGTAACATGTATTGATAATGTGCTGTTTACATTTCCAAATTCCTCTTCCAAGATCGGTTATTACTCATCATCTAAGTGCCTGGAAGTTCTTTATCAATAAATGTTTATTGGATGAGAAAACAGCAAAATTGTTTTCTTAATTAAAATTTTTACTTCTCCCTTATTTTAGGTAAGCCTCAGGTTACATAAATGTAGAAAACACTGCCTTAGCACAGTCTACCATCATGTATAAAAATTCAAGGACTATACCAGTTCTTTCCTCTATGGACTATTACTGCTCTGATACATCATATATTTATTTCCAGAGCAGACTCCTAAAAATTCTTTAACTGTTTTTTAAGAATAAATGTATAAGCATGTAGTAAATCTGTATAAATTCAGAATATTTTATGTTTATGTTTAAGTTCACTGTTAATCACAATAAATAGAAATATATGAATTAATGTCATATCCTTCCAATAATTTACTTTCAGCATTCAGTTGAGCAGTAGATTTTTATAGTTGTAGGTTCTGAATTCTTGAAGTAATACATTCTAATTATTCAAGAAATCACTTTAATCATTCTAGGAAGCATATTTTTTCCACTTTTAATATCTCTGAAATTGGGCAGCACCTGAGTGGCTCACTCAGTTAAGCATCTGACTCTTGGTTTCAGCTCAGGTTGTGATCTCAGGGTTGTGAGATTGAGCCCTGCGTTGGGCTCCACACTCAGTGTGGAGTCTGCATGAGATTCTCTCCCTCCCTCTCTCCCTCTCCCTCCACTCGCTCCCTCTCCCTCTCAAATAAATTAATAAATCTTAAAAAAAAAAATCTCTGAAATTGGGATGTGTCTCAGTCAGTATCTGTCTGCCATGTGGTAGTCATGGAGTACTTGTCTGTGCGTCCACATACTTAGTCATAGTTATTTATATTGCCATCAGCGATTGGGCTATGTACATTACTACTACACATGTTTGTTATTTAAAATGTCTTTTTTTTTTTTTTTTTAAGTAGGCTCCACACCCAGCACAGAGCCCAACACAGGGCTCGAACTCACAACCATGAGATCAACCTGAGCTGAGATCAAGAGTTGGGCACTGAACCCAGGTGCTCCTAAAATGTCTTTTATTTACTTATTTATTTTTTAAGATTTTATTTATTTATTTGACAGAGAGAGACAGCCAGCGAGAGAGGGAACACAAGCAGGGGGAGTGGGAGAGGAAGAAGCAGGCTCCCAGTGGAGCAGGGAGCCTGATGTGGGGCTCAATCCCGGGACCCTGGGATCACGCCCTGAGCCAAAGGCAAACACTTAACGACTGAGCCACCCAGGTGCCCCTAAAATGTCTTTTAAAAAAATACACTATTTTTCAGTATTTAACCAAAAAGTTATTGATTATGCAGAGAGGTACAGAAACAGAGTAGCAGAGCATAAATTTAATATTAGTGAAGCAAGTATTTGTTGTTGAAGTAATGGCAGCAATTCACATTTACTTACAGAACAACGATCAAGTATTTTATGGACCAAGCACAGTACCTCAAATCCAAATCCTTTGGAATAAGACTAAGTCTAAAAACCTTAGAAATGGTAGAGTGCCATAGTTTAACTGGCAGCATTTTTTTTTTTTTTACATTATATCAACTAATGATGTACCTCATATTTGATGACATACTGGATTTGCTAACTTTCATTGTATTTCTTTTTTTGTGTGTTCCTCTTGATAAATAATCATACAACCATGTAAAAGCATAAGACATTGCTTTCCTGATTAATAACTTACACATACATGCATGTTCCCTAGTCTGGAGTCTGAAGTGGAAACTAAGATACGTTCCAGAGAAGTGATTTAACCTATCTTATATTTTGCTAATGGCCTTGTTCAGTTCAGACCAGATAGCCTTTCATCTGCTCTCTTAATTATAAAATCTGGAAAAATAACTTTTTTTGTATTTTACTTCTTCTAAAATCATATATTTGTTAAAGGACTTAGATACATACCATTGCGATTGATAATAAGTGAGTTTCCAGTTAAAATTAACATTGACTTTGGTAGTTTTTCTTGGAATTTTTCAAAAGTATTTCTACATTAAAATAGTGAGCATTTTGTTAGGAAATTTCTATTTCCTAATATGGACCTCCCAAAATAGAAGTCCTGGAAAAGTTTCTTAGACCTTTGCTAATGTTTAATTAAACTAATATGTAGAGCAACAGGAACCTTCATTCGTGGTTCTCTAGGGAAGACAGGAGGGCAGAGCCATAAATCACCTTTCTTAAAAATGTTTGGAATGATACAGGCCTGGAACAAAATTAGCTAGCCATTTCATATTAACAAGCAACCTATTAGATCCTTTCCACACATAAATTGTGTGTGTGTGTATACATATATTCATGTAAATGTAATCATTTTTTCTCTTCAGACTATCATAAGACTAATTCATTGCTTAGCTCAAACTGCTGTTTATTTTTGCCTCAGGTTGATTGTCACCACACATTTATTTACACAGTTTAGTAAATAAGCAATATTTATATTCCAGATGATTTAATGGGGCAAGGGGGAGATTTAGGGACAAAGTAATGAATACGACCATTAACAGGAAGGTCCTTGCTTTTGCTACATGAATATCTAAATCAGTTAGCTGTCAGGAAGACTGATCTTCCATGTAGATGAGCAACAGAACCGTGGTAACAATATGTGGGAACATCCCCAACGTATCACCTGTCTGCACTGTCTGTCAGCTGACCAGATGGCTAACTCATCTCATTTGGCCCAGTTTAACATGATCTCATACAATTGTTGTTGTTCTTTCTTTAAAAGATTTTATTTATTTGAGAGAGAGAGAGTGAGCGGGAGGGAAAGGGAGAGAGAATCTGAAGCCGACTCCACACGGAGCGCAGAGCCCGACACTGGGCTTAATCCCATGACCACGAGATTGTGACCTGAGCTGAAACCGAGAGTCAGATGCCCAACTGACCGAGCCACACAGGCACCCCTTCAATTGTTCTTCTTGATGTATTTCCACATATACTGTATGAAACAATATTTATCTGCTCAAGAGGTCTAAAGCAAAATATCACAACGCACTAATCTGAGAAGATCTGATGTCATCTATCTTAACAAGACATTACTTTGAAGTGTAATACATATATATATTTTAAACATGCCAGAGCTGCTGGGAAATGATGGTCATTTCGTGGTATAGGCGAGAGTCTGACATACCATTCTAGAGTTACATTCTGTCATCAAAATATATGAACTTCAGTGGCACCTGGGTGGCTCAGTCGGTTGAGCATCTGACTCTTGGTCTCGGCTCAGGTCTTGATCTCACAGTTGTGAGTTCGAGCCCTACATTGGGCTCCGCACTAGGTATAGAGCCTACTTAAGAAAATATATATGTGTATATATGTGTGTGTGTGTGTGTACATATGTATATATGAACTTGAAAGTGAAGTAATATGCATTGTTACTTTCAAATGCATACAGTCATGTCCCATGCACCAGCATTTTTTTCCTTGAGGGAATATTAATGAGCTTTTTGCAATTTTTTAATCATTCTACCAAAAAATACTGTATACTGAGATTGTGTTTTTTAAATCATATGTAAACCTTGTAGAACTGTAATGAATACTCATCATTAAACTTTGTTTTTCTTATTTTCCTAGGATTCTGACACTTTATGACATGTCATTATCTAGAGCAATAATGGACATTGACCTGTTTCGGATTAGTTGATGACCTTTGGAAATGATCCAATAATATCCACCACACAGAAGCTGAATATACTTCATTTGGTGAATAGCCCAGATTGTCACTGGATTTTTCAAGATGACAGATCCAATGATGGACTTTTTTGATGATGCCAATCTTTTTGGTGAGACCTTAGAAGGTTTGTCAGATGATGCATTTGTACAGCCAGGACCTGTTTCACTCGTTGATGAATTGAACTTGGGTGCAGAATTTGAACCTTTGCACATAGACTCACTGAACCATGTACAAGGTACTCCAACACATCAGAAGATAACTGATTATGAGCAGTTAAATCAGTTTGATTCAATGAAATTTCACCAAGTCAATCAGCCTTTTGGTAGCCCAGCTGAACATGTGTTATCTCCACACTCTCAGTTTAATTGTTCTCCGATCCACCCCCAAAACCAGCCCAATGGTTTGTTTCCAGATGTAGCAGATGGCAGTCCAATGTGGGGCCATCAGACAGCTACCAGCATTTCCAATCAAAATGGGTCTCCTTTTCACCAACAAGGACATTCTCACTCTATGCATCAAAATAAAAGCTTTGTGGTACACCATGACTTTGCCTTATTTCAGGCTGGTGAGCAACAAACACAGTGCACTTCACTACGCTCACAACAAAACAGAAATAATCTTAACCCAGGGCAGAATTCTCTCAGCCAGTCTAAAAATTTTATGGATGTTAATGTTTCCGGTCCACACAGAGTCAGTGTTAACCACCCATCACAAATCCCTAATGCATCTACGTCACAACAGTCTCTTTCAATGCAGCAATTTTCCCAAACGTCAAATCCTTCAGTTCACTTCCTCAAGTGTAGCAGTCATCAAGAAGGGAATTTCAATGGACCCTCTCCAAATATGACTTCTTGTTCTGTCAGTAATTCACAGCAGTTTTCTTCACATTATTCCTTTTCCAGTAATCACGTCTCACCAAACAGTCTTCTGCAGGCCTCTGCAGTACTTGCACCTAATCATACAAATCAGACTTTATCTGATTATACCGGAAGTAACTCCTTTTCACCTCATCGGGGAATCAAGCAAGAATCCACTCAGCATATGCTAAATCCCAATACATCGTTGAATTCAAATAATTTCCAAATGTTGCATTCATCACATCCTCAGGGTAATTATAGCAATTCAAAATTATCTCCTGTGCACATGAACTTCCCAGATCCTGTTGACTCAGGAACTCAAATGGGCCATTTCAATGATCACGTGGAAACTAATGGCTTTTCATCTTTAGAAGAGAATTTACTTCATCAAGTGGAGTCTCAAACTGAGCCATTCACAGGACTTGACCCAGAAGACCTCCTCCAGGAGGGTCTTCTTCCCCAATTTGATGAGGCAGCATTTGGACAAGATCATTCAAGTCATGTGTTAGATCATGACCTTGAACGGCAGTTTACTTCACATCTTGTAACTCGGCCTTCGGATATGGCTCAAACACAGCTGCATAGTCAGGCTCGGAGTTGGCACTCTTCACTTTCCAATCATCAGCATTTACATGACAGAAATCGCCTATATTTACAGCGACAGGTATGTGGCTCTTTTATTTTGGCAATTTGGGATAGGATGGGCTTTTTTTTTTTTTTTTTTTGAGTTAATTTTATGTGAGACATATCCAGGATTTCTCAAACTTAGGCATATTTTGACATAGTTTCTATTGCTTTAACAGTCTTATATTGAAAGTGACTTATTGATGTACCCAAAGCAATACATTAACTTCTATATTTAGAAAATTACAAGGTTTAAGACCTTTTTTGTAACTTTCAATTATAATTGCCCTTAACAGAATGATTTATTACCAAAAATGGAAACTTAACCATAATTAAAAGATAAACAGTAGACTGGGAACATTTTATCACAAATATTCCTATAAAGAGCTTGTATAAATTGATAAGCAAATTTTTAGGACTTTACTTGGTAACTAAATAAAGCATAGGAGTTGGAATTCACAAAAGGGTAAGTTGAGTTAGTAAACAGAACATTGCAAATAATATGCAACTTTAATAATTCAATATGCAGCATGGTTTTATTTTTATGTATTAGAAAAAAATTTTTGTTAATCTTAATGCTGGCAAATTTATGGTGCAATTGGAACTTATATAGCTTTGTTACTTGATACAAATATTTTGGAAAACAGTTTGATGGTGAATTTGAATATAAAAATACTTTATTACAATAACCCAAGCATAGCAAAAGTAATATACCCAAAGATATTTATCTTATCTTATCCTGTCTATACAGGACAACTGGAAGCATCATAGTTTATTATCATAGCATGTTAGATGGACTGCTACAGGCATTAAAAAGTTTAAAGACTAACACTGACAATACGTTAGTGATGGAGGAAAAGCATAATTCAAAATTAAGATCACAGTAAAGTGGTTAAGAGTACAGGCTCAGGTACCAGACTACCTGGGTTAGAATCTTGACTACTGTTACTTGTTAGCTGTGTGACTTTTAGCTAGAGAATTTCATTCTGTCTCATTTGCCTCATCTTGTAAATGTGATATACTAACAGGATCTACTTAATAGGGCTTTGATAAGGATTAGAAGGGTTATAATATGTGAAAGTACTGAGAACTGTGCCTAGCATATAGTAAGCACTTAATGTTTTTATAATTATACTTTTTTTCATAGCAGTATGAAAATATGAATATGGAAAAAATATTAAAAGATAGTTTTAGGGTAGTGCAATTATACTTTACTTTGTTTTCTATAGTTATTGTCATGTTACTATGTTGTTTCTATAATAAAAATGGATTTAATGTAATATTTTATCATTTGTCTGAATCTTATTAAATTAAGAATTCCTAAAATGCTTCAGTACCTTGGTTACCTGTGAGATCTGGTGGACAGTGTAATATATCACAGTACTTGAAATTAAACATTTAGGGACCATTTATTCATCTCAAAGCCTTGAAATGTTTGAAGAAGATAAAATCTTTATCTTTTCCTTTGGCTTGATTTTATTCCTGCTTCAAATGGTATTTTCAGTACATTTTTTGAAATGTCTAGATAGATTTTAAGATATTTAAAAGGCACTCTTAAACCCTCCCTCCTCTTTTGTGGCCTGAGTAGCATATTATGATTTTGCTCCCTCTACTGGAAGAGGATAAAGCATCTTCTTTAGAAGGACCCTGGGAAAAACCTGTACTGCTTGAACCTAGGGTCATCTATCCACTTAATACCTAGATTTCTGACTGGTTGGAACTAGTCATTTTGTGTAGCTTATGCTTGAAGATGTGAAGCCTGAAATTTATTTACTTTATACTTTTATTTTTCCAGGGCCTTTTCATCATTTTAGTTTTTCTTTAATTCATGTTTTCCTAAACATGTTCTACTGGCTTTAAAAGAAGTTATAAATTTGGAATGAATAAAGGATAATTATAAATAAAGTAGTTCTCACTGCTAGCATGTAGATGGCATTATCTGAGAGAAATTTTTTTTAGACCCATCCTAAGCAACCTTTCATAAATCATCTTATTCTACTGATAAATTAATAAGGCTTTATTTAAACGTACTTACCTTTTTTTTTTCCAGTGTTTGTTTTGTTTTGCTAACTTCTTGTTCTTTATGTTAGATGTTCAAAAACAGATAAAAGGCAGTTGGCTTGGGATACTTTTTTGACTTGTTGGAAAACTATTCTCAAGTTTACTGTTATTTCTTAGTGTTAAGAATGATAATTGGAGGGGCGCCAGGGTGGCACAGCGGTTAAGCATCTGCCTTCGGCTCAGGGCGTGATCCCGGCGTTATGGGATCGAGCCCCACATCAGGTTCCTCTGCTATGAGCCTGCTTCTTCCTCTCCTACTCCCCCTGCTTGTGTTCCCTCTCTCGCTGGCTGTCTCTATCTCTGTCAAATAAATAAATAAAATCTTTAAAAAAAAAAAAAAAGAATGATAATTGGAAATTGTTGATTGTGGGGGTAAAGAGGAGGGATGGATTTGGTAGAGAAGGTAGAGGATTATTATGATTGAGTTTTATGGATTGTATATAGGTTTTATATGTACTGAATTATAGGTCACATATCCTAAATATGTGAAATTCGAATGATTTAATATGTATAATATATCACAAATTTTGGCAGAGCTTCACAGATTTTTTGCCTTTGTAATTTTTGGAGTATTCTGGATGGTTATGGTTATTACATAGCAAAAATGTTATATTAATAAGGAGTTCTTCTTACATTATTATGGTCTTTCCCCAGATTCTATGGAAATAAATTTTTTTCTTTTAGGTTTGTTTTTTTTTTTAACTGTCTGTCTTAATTGCAGTAATTTCACTTCAGACTAAATTAGCATTGCTAAATATGTATAGATGTTAAGAGATTAAAAAATAAAGTGGCATAATTTCTAGTGTATCAAAATCAAAAAATGAGATACATTTTATTACAGCCAAAACAAGATATTCTTTAAACTACTGTGTGAACATTCAAGATGGCACTCTATTCAGAATTCTAGAAAGCTTCAATTAGAATGTTGGATATGTAAAGAATACTTCTAGGCCTTGCTTTTTTGTATTTCCCAACTGAGGCGGGGTGGTTGTGGAGATAATTTCAAATGTCTTAAAGTAAGTACTCTAAGTCTGTGTCACTCATTAAAAACAGTGAATATTGCTGAGAACATTTCTTCTATAATGGACTCTAGAATTTTACCACTAAAAAAGAGAAAAGAAAAAAGGTAAGAAGCTATAGCAAGTGTTCCTAAATTTAAGTGCTCACTAAACATAGTACAGAAAATATGAGCCTTGTTTTCATGTGTAATTTTTAAAGCAAAGGAATTTTGAGAAAAAAATACTATAAACTTTTCATTGCTCCCTTGTGACAAACACTTTCTGCTGTTTCGTAATACAAAATCTTGTATTTTTTGTCTTATTTGTGAAGTAGAAATAACATAGAGCATTATGTGATCTCTCAATGTTTACAAATTCAACTTAATGTAAAATTTCGATAGCAGAGAAAAATATGTGGGATAGCTGAAATAGCAATCAAAACAGAAAATAGAATTTTAGCATATACATAATGACACATAATTCCTTGTTGGCTAAAGTTGGAATCATTACAGTTCATGTTTTTGGCAAATGGCTTTTTAAACCTTCCAATTAATATGTTGCAGACATTTTTCACATCATTACCTATTTTTCTGAAAATAATTTTGAATGGCTGAGTAGTTTACCATTGTAAGGTTGCTAAGGTATCATGTAAAAAATAAGGTTGTTATTGAGATCTTGAAAAATCTGAATCAGGTTTAATTAAAATATCTTTATATTTTTCTTGCATATATTACCATAATAATCCAGTTTAAAGTAGGTGCACAGCAATAGCAAAAATTATAATTGCTAACACATAGAGCACTTAACTTTGTGCCAAGCACTATTCTAAGAACTTAACATATTAACACATTGATCCCTCACAACAGTCCTTTTATTTGGTTATAGTTATTTCCTTGAATTTCCATGGGAGGAAACTGAGGTGCAGAGGAGTTAAGTAGTATACCGCAAATCACACAGCCAGAATGGAGATAGCCAGTGGCCAAGACTAGATTCAAACCAAGTTTGATGCCATTATATGTGGTCCTAAGCACTTTCACTTTCCTTCAAAGTATGTTAATACATTGTAATATGTAGCAATAGTATACTAAATGATTTTTCCCTACTCACTCCCTCCTCCTTTCAAAAATCTATCCTGATGAGGCAAAAACTTGCTTTAGAATCTTTAAGTGGAAAAGAACATGCATCTCATGTTTTCTGGCTATATCGGAGAAACAACCCCGAAGCAAAGAGAAGTAGTTAACCGAAACAGCTATTGCTTCCTAAAGTGTCGAGACGTTTTTTTATAAAATTGTGTATAAGATCATAACAAATGCCCTAAAGGTAAACCTGATCATTATCTTCAAGTGTTTGAAGAACTTTAGAGGTCAGAAATAGGCCTACTAAGTGAAAGTCACAGAAAAGCAGACTATCGTGTGATATTAAGGAAGAAGTTTGAAATAAATCTCTTTCAACGAAAGCAGGTAAATAGAATGGTTCAGATGGATCACAGAAAGAAGTCCTATAGTGAGTGTAAAATGGACTACATTGATAGGTTCTTTTCAACTCTTAAGATTCTGTGGTTGTAATTTTGGGTTTTATTGCAGGACAGTATTGCCTATTTAGCTCCTGAGTGGTGATTACAAATAACGAAGAAAGGAAAAGAAATATGACAAGTTCTCTGCTATCCAGCAATATCAGGGATTAATTATAGATGAGTGAATTTTCCAGATAGTTGAAATATATTCTATTAAGCATGAAATTCTTTAATTATACGGCTCCCCCTCTGACCCCCAGAGGGCGATGGTGATGGTGGTAGAATGCTTGATTAGGAAAAGATTAAGAGAAATAGAGTTTTATAGGGAGGTCTTGGTATGTTCAAATGTGTAATAGTAAGAATCCCCACTTACTTAAAAATCTATTGGAACACATTAGATAGGTGAAAATTATCTTAAGCAGAAACATAGCTAATTTTGTATATAAGTAAAGTCGTTTTTAAAAAAGAGAGGAGGGGCGCCGAGGTGGCTCGTTCGGTTAAGCGTCAGACTCTTGATTTTGGCTCAGGTCATAATATCAGGGTTGTGGGATCAAACCCCTCTTGCACTCAGCACTGAGTCAGCTTGAGATTCCCTCTCCCCCGCCCCTCCCCCCATTCTCGTGCATGTGTGCTCTCCTCTAAAATAAATAAATAAATGAAATCTTTAAAAAGAGAGAGAGGAAAATCTATGTAAAACTAAAGCAAGGGATTCGCTGAATGTTGCTCATACTCATTGAACTCAGAGGATCCCAAGCTCTTTGCTAGGTTTTTTTTTTTTTCTTCCAGTGGTAACTATTCCTAAGTCAAAAAAGTAAGATATATGAACAATTAAAAAACTTGTTATTCCACTTATGCCCTAGGCACAAAGAAGAAAAAAAACTAAGGAATTTTTAGATTGTCTCCTTGAACTAATTAAAAATCTTATAAAATACCATCCTTCTATTTATCCGAGTTTACTTAAATCTATGCATTTGGCATGGTATTGCTTATAAGAAGTTTCACAATTCTTAGTTGTCTAAGCCAAAAACACAAAAGAGAAATTCTGTACAGGAATTTCCCATTTAGTTACTTCTTTTTTTCTCAGTTAAAGTGCACTAGTTTTTGGTTTTGACATTTCTGTCATGTCCTCAGGATTAAAATATTCTATTTGAGTGGGGAAATTTGTATATATTAGCTAGTTCTAAAATACAATCTTAATTATTAAACCATATACTATAACTTGTAGAAGACTTGAGCTCTGCACTGCCTGCCAAGAATCAGAGTAACAGAAACTCCAGTTCTTCACAGTAGCTTTAAGGCTATTGACCTCTAACATGCATACTTAAGGGTGAGAGGTGAACAGGAAGTGAATTCCAGGGGTGGGGAAGGCGCAGCAGTTGGTGAGAAATTTGTGGATTAGTGCAGTATGTGAAGAGCATGAGATGCAAGCCAAACTTCAAAGTAGGTCTAACAAAATTTTGTTGTATTTAATTTTATTGATGAGGTGCACTCCCAACTATTTTAGGACGACTCAGTCATTTGCTTATTCTTAATGTCTGAAATTGTGAACAATGCGTTAGAGCTCCTGAGCCATCAAACTTTAGACCTATTATGATAACATGAATACACAGTTGTTTTGGAGTATCTCAGTATGGGTGATCAGGTTTCTTCATTTGGGTATTTGGGCTGAGATTATTTTAGATTAAGGAAATATTTTAATACAATGCATTGTGGGTAACATATGAAAAGAGTAAGTGCATAGTTGGGAAGCTTGGACTGCAGTTGCAGTTAAATAAAATCTGGTAATTCGCTGTGCTCAACTATGCAAATAATACCTTGCACATTTATTATGCAAGTAATACCTTGAGAATTACAAAAGGAGAACAATCTTTAAAGCAAGGTTTTTTCCTACAGGTTTTCTTTTCAGGTTTGTGTACCGGAAGGCAGTACAAGTTTACATTGACCATTTCATGAAATCATAGGATTTTGGAGCTGGACAAGATTTGTATTTGTATTCTCAAATACAAAAAAAAAAAAAAAAAAGCAAAAACAGTATTAGATAAGTCATAACTTGCTTGCTAACTAATTAGCAGATTCCTTTCGTAGTTTAAACTCTACAGTGTTTTAAGAGTGATCAGAAATGAGAGTGATACCACACTGTGGGCAGACATTTACATTTACTGTGTTGTATTGTAAAATACAGTTATAACTGGTTGTCTCCAAGTTGAGAAATACATTAAGTTTGGGGATTTTTTGTTTGTTTGGTGTGTGTAGCTCTTAATGTGTCGTAAGTTTTTAACTATATCTTTAGTCTTAAAAAATGCACCCTTGTTGTTATTTGTCAAATGTAGGTATAAATTATATATACTGAATTTTACATAACATCTGTGTTTTGGAAATGTTACGTTTTTAATGCATTTATTTGTTCAGAATTTACCATATGTCTCCCAGGTATATGAGATTATGCTGGCCATGTGGTTGTGAAAATGAACAACATGGTCCTTTGCTTTTGAAGGTCTCACATTGAAAATTACATCATATTTTCCCATTGATCTATATTATAATTTCAGAGCTGTTCTCTTTTCATTTCTGATTCAGTTTTGTTGAACAGTGGTTTCCAGCACTTTCCCTTAGCCCTCCAGCTAGGTGACTTGGAATGAGTGATTTACAAAAAATTAATTTCCTTGATGTATCCTGTTTAAAGGAGGTGTTATAGTTTCTAGGTTAGCTCCTTGTTCCCTGACATCTTAGCAATCTGTCATCATTTGATTCTTCACATACATATAATAATGTATGTGCATATAATATACAACTGTTCAAGTCCAATTGGTTTTGTAAATGGCAGAGTCAAGAAAGCAGGCCCTTTTGAGCTTCTAATCTACTTAAATTTGTTACAAACTATTGCTAAAGTCTTACAAAACGGTGCTATGTATTCAACTTTGAGCACTGTTTTTTGTTTTTGTTTTGTTTTTTTTTAAAAAAGGCATAACTAGTTACTGAGAGATATATTATACTTACAAGACGATATTGCTAGATAAATATCCTAGGGCTTTTTTTCCCTAAAATACCTCAAATGAAAGTGAGACTTAGAAGTAATTTTTAAAAAATTAACATGGTAAACATTAAGAGTATGATTAGAGATAGAAATATTAATAACATTTGCATAGTATTTTGAAAAGTGGTTTTGTTAACGTTATTTGAGTCTTTTAGTAATAATGTGGGTTGTATGCAAGTTACTAATATTTCCCAGAATTTGCAGACCAAGTATTTAAAGTGTTGGGAGGGAAAACAACCTGTCTAAAATCAGACCACTACTGGGGCGCCTGGGTGTCTCCATTGTTAAGCGTCTGCCTTCAGCTCAGGGCTTGATCCTGGCGTTCTGGGATCGAGCCCCACATCAGGCTTCTCCGCTGGGAGCCTGTTTCTTCCTCTCCCACTCCCCCTGCTTGTGTTCCCTCTGTCTCTGGCTGTCTCTCTCTGTCAAATAAATAAAATCTTTAAAAAATAAAATAAAATAAAATCAGACCACTACTAACTGCTTACAGAAACAGCACGTGTTCCTTGAGCACCCATTTGTGTATCAGGTGCTGTGCTAAGTACTAAAAGTACAAATAGAGACTTCTAAGGCTAGGCCTGTACTTTTGTTATTTTACAAGAAAAAAAAATGGGTCCAAATCAACTTCAGCAATATTAGAAATGTCAGTGTTATGAATTTCTTCAGACCGTTTATTTTGAAATTATCATTTATTTTTTCTAACTTTTTATTTTGGAAAAGTAATTTAAACTTACAGAAAAGGTGAAAGAATAATACAGTGAACATCCATATTCCCATTCACATAGACTCACTAATTGTTAATTTTGCCACGTTTGCCTTCTTGTTTTTTTTTTTATTTTCAATAAAAGGTACTTTTACTAAGTGATAAAACTTAGCATCACCAGTAACAGGATATCATGACACTTTACCTCCAAATACTTTAACATGGCTGTCCTCAGAACAGGTATATTCTCCTACAAGAGTACAATCCTTTTATCACAATCAAGAAATTAACAGTAAATATCATGCTGTATAATCCAATACAATCCTATACAAATCCATACAATCCAAATTCAAATTTCTTAAATTATCCTGTAATATTCTTTAGAGATATTTGTTTTTATTTTATTTATTTTTTTTATTTTAGAGATTTTATTTATTTATTTGACAGAGAGAGAGACAGCCAGTGAGAGAGGGAACACAAGCAGGGGGAGAAGCAGGCTCATAGCGGAGGAGCCTGATGTGGGGCTCGATCCCAGAACACCGGGATCACGCCCCGAGCCGAAGGCAGACTCCCAATTGCTGTGCCACCCAGGCGCCCCAAAAGATGTTTGTTTTTAGATCCAGGATCCAGTCAAGAGCCAGGCAATGCATTTAGCTGTTCTGTCCCCCTGAATCTTTAACCTAATACAGATTTTCTGTGCCTTTTTTTTTTTTTTTAAAGATTTTATTTATTTATTTGACAGAGATAGAGACAGCCAGCGAGAGAGGGAACACAAGCAGGGGGAGTGGGAGAGGAAGAAGCAGGCTCACAGCAGAGGAGCCTGATGTGGCTCAATCCCACAACGCCGGGATCACGCCCTGAGCCGAAGGCAGACGCTTAACCGCTGTGCCACCCAGGCGCCCCTTCTGTGCCTTTTTGTTGTTCTTTCCTGACATTGACATTTTTTTAGTTGCTTGTTTTGTCTAATTGTTTCTTCATAAAGAACTTAAACATTCTTTTTTTTGATAACAGTGTACATAGATGATTTTGTGTACTTCTATTGAATTACATTAAGAAGCACAAAGTTTGTCCCATTTTTGGTGATGCTGAGTTTTATCACTTAGTAAAAGTACCTTTTCCCCTTTATAATTAGTAAGTGGAATTTTTCTATCAAGGGTTGGACCCATGGATTTAGAAAAACATTAAATATGTTATAAGCCACTGCCATGCTTATTCTTTTTTAATATTTGGCCAGTGGGAATCCTTTCAGACCAACTCCAAGCCTTTTTTAACATGTCCTCATCAGTCTCTAATTATTTCCTACTTTCTGGTGAAAGAAGGTGTTTTAAATTTCCCTCAGACCTGGAATCAGCCATTCCTTTAAGGAACTCATTTTCTTTGTTTATCCTATGTAATGCCATGACATCTCAGAGTATTATTGTGTAATTTCTTAGCTGTGTTTTGTGTTGGAAGCTTGTGATCATATGTACAAATTCCAGAAATTTTTGATTCAGTTTCATAAGTACTTTATGAACCCCTATGATTTTTGTGTGGTGCTGTGCTGTGTGCAAAATAAGAAGTGGTCCTTGCTTGGCATTTGATTTAGGTTAAATTTATATTGAACAGAGGGATTTAAGTTTTTTAAAAAGATGGATACAAATTTTTGAAGACATGTTGTGTGCCAAGCACTAAGGTAGTTGTAATTTTAAGGCAGTTTTGTCTATATGATATTCATTTATTGTTGAATTCAACAAATATATTTTTAATACCTGACATATATAAGACAGTATGGTAGGCATTCTGCTTTTTTTTTTTGTAACTTACATGGGCGATAAGACCCTTATAATAAATAGACATGAACCTCCCAAATAATGTATTATCAGCAGTGTATGCCTAGACTGATACATAAATAATCTAAACTGGTAGCAGATACTAAAATATTAGTTTATGTAGCTTTGTAAGGTATTTTCATGTGCTTCTTCTTTGGGAATTTGTAGTAGTTCAAATCTATTAATGAAAGTGATTTATTTCTGGCATCTACTGACTGCCTAGTATGTGAAGAGATAGACATTTGACAATACAAAAGTAAAACATGTTCATTGAATGTATTTGGAAAAAATTTAGAAAGCACAAGCAAGGAAAGTCATCCTTCATCACACCAACTAGAAATAATCCCTCTTTATATTTGGGGGAATCTATGCTTTCAGACTTTTTTTATTATTATTATTGAAGTAAAGTTGGCACACAAACGCACAGTGTATGTTTGTAGTCTTATACTCTGTATCTTTTTACCTATTTGTTTTCTGTATCAAATTTTCAGCCTTATTTAGATAAAATTGACATAATGAACTGAACATATTTAAAGTGTACAGTTTGCTAAATTCTGAAGTGTATATACAAGTCATACCATCATCACGATCAATATAATGAACATACTTGGGGCACCTGGTTGGCTCAGTGGGTTAAGCGTCTGCCTTTGGCTCAGGTCATGATCTCCAGATCCTGGGATCAAGCCCCACATCGGGCTCTCTGATCGGCGGGGAGTCGTCTTCTCCCTCTGCCCCTCCCCCCGCTCATGCTCTCACGCATGCACTCTCACAGATGAGTAACTAAAATCTTTAAAAAAAAAAAAAAAGATAATGAACATACTCATTACCCTAAAAGGTTTTCTGTTGCTCCTTTCTTCCATTTCCCACCACCTCCCCACCAAAGGTAACCACTGATCTGATTTCTGTCACTGCATTTTCTAGAATTTTATACACATGGAATAATATAGCATGTACTCTTTTTTTATCTGGTTTCTTTTACTCAGCATAGTTGTTTTGAGATTCATCCAGTTGTTGCACATATAGTAGTTCATTCCTTTTTATTGCTAAATGGTATTCCATTATATGAATATACCACGATTTATTTATCTATTTGCTTGTTGCAAGATGTTGTTTCTAGTTTGGGATTATTATGAATAGAGGCACTATGAACATTTATGCACCATCTTTGTGAGGGAATACACTTTTTTTTTAAGGATTAAGACTGTTATATTTCATCTGCAAGATTCACGTCTTTCATATTTTAAGACCTCTGAAACTGGGATGCACCTTTCAATCCATGGTATCTTATAATCTCTCTTGGGGAAGCGGCGGTTGTGAAGTGGTTGGAGTCACCTGTACATGCATTCGAAGTGTCAGGGTGTCAGCAGCATGGAAGGAAATCCTGGAGACAGGAGCAGAGAGCACTCCTTTAACTGCTAGAAACCAATTGTTGTTCCAAGTGCTGGCAATATTTCTAGAGCCAGAACCAAAGAAAATTAGCTCTGCATAATTACAGAACCATGTTCAGGAGACTCTCAGCAGAGGCTTTTCGTGATATTACAGGCTATTTTAGGAAATGCTTCGTCACTAGCACTTCTCATGGCACAGAGGATAATTTTATGTGGCAGAATTTGGATATTGATGACTCTAAGTGGAAAAGTGAAGAAGAATTAGGACTCTGAATTTGGAAGCAGTTTTAGGAATATCTTCACTGATTTATTTCACTTACATTTTCCTTTGTATGTGTATGTATGCACAAAGGTACGACTTATGATTTAAAAAAATCTGTGTCTTATTGAGCCAAAACTCTGCCTTTCATTTTGGATTTTTTGTTCTGTTTTTGGATAGTTTTTATTCGAATGTGTTCACCACTCTTTTCTTGTGTTGTGTAATCCCCACCCAGTGTGTTTCTTAAATCTTGTTTTCATTCATTTCATGTCTTACACGTTTCTACTTAACATGTTCAATCTTTCCTCTAACTTACTGAACATTTGGAGGGTAATTATAACAGTTGTGCTACTATCCTTGTGTACTACATCTATCATCAGTGTCATTTCTGAGTCTGCTTTTGATGATTGATTTTTCTCCTCAGTGTGGTTTGTTTTCTGCTGCTTTGCATGCCTGATAATTTCTGAATAATTTCAGACATTTTGAATTTGACCTCATTAAGTGATGGAAACTTTTACATTCCTATAAATATTCTTGAGTTTTGTTCTGGGATACAGTTACTTGGAAATAGGTTTATCTGTATAAGATCTGTTTTTAGGCTTTGTTAGGCTGGACTAGAGCAATTGTTAGTCTAGAGTTAATTTTCCCCCACTACTAACACAATAGCTTTGTGAGTTCTCTGTACAATACCTTGTGAAATACAAGATTTTCCACTTGGGCTGATGGGAAAATTAGCTATTCTTAACCCTAGTGCAATGTCAGCTGCTTTCAAGTAGTTTGTTCTGGGCTTTGGGTAGGTTCTCCACAAACTAGTAGCACTGATCAGGACTTAAAAGCCTTGAGAGGGGACTTTCTGAAGATCTCTGGGGGTGTTTCCCTGTGAAGTTCTCTCATCTCCAGAACTTTCCCCTGCAAACAGGCTGCCTTGGCTTTCCTGGGCTTCCAGCTCTGTCTCCTCAACTCAAGGAGTCTATAAGATTGCACATGGCTTACTACTTTCTCAGTTCTGCAGCTTGGAAACCCTCTCCTTGAAGTAAGCTGGGACAGGAGGCAGTCTTGGCTCATTTGTTTTCCTTCTCTCAGGCATCACTGTCTTGTGTCACCTGATGTTCAGTGTCTAAAAACTGTTGTGTTATATATTTTGCCTGCTTTTTGATTGTGTCAAGTACGAAGGTAAATCCAATTCTTATTACTGCATCTTGGCCTTAATTGGAAGACTTATACTGCCATTTTAATGACTTCATAATAATTTATAATGTAGAAATGCCGTAACTTATTTAATCAGTTTATTATTCTTGGATAGTATAACATCTTTGTAGCTAAATTGTTGTGTATACCCGTGATTAGATAGATTCCTAGAAAATCAAGGTGAATATACAGACTTTCTTTTGAAGACTTGTATAATTATGAATAATAATAAACATACAAATAGCCAGTAAGTACTGAGCAGTTATACTGACATTCATGGCTTTACATGTTTTCTCATTTAACTGAAACAACTCTGTGAGGTAGATCTTACCATTTGCTCTTTTTACAGATAGGGATTTAAAACATGGAATGGTTAAATACTTTGCTCAGGGTCATACGGTTAGTAAATGGCAGAGCAAGGTTTCACATAGAGGCAGTAGGACTTTGGAGTCCCCACTCTCCTCTGTTGCCTTAGGGTTTGGAAATATTGAAGCTGGAAGTGACCTGTAGTCACGTAGCAGTTTCTTATTGTTACTATAACAAATTATCACAAATTTAGTGTCTTCAAACAACATAAATTTATTGTTATGGTCCTGGAAGTCAGAGGTCTAAAATGGATCTCATTGGGCTAAAATCAAGGTGTTGGCAGGTCCTCATTGTTTCCTAGAAACTGTACAGGAGAATCCATTTTCTTGCCTTTGCCAGTGTATGGAGGCTGCCCACATTCTGTGGCTTATGGCCGCCTTCCAGCGACGGCTGGTCAAGTCATTCTGTCATTGTGTGACTGTCTTCTGCCTCTGTCTTCCCCTTATAAGGACCTTGTAATTACAGTGGGTTTTGGACAATCTAGGATAATCTCCCTCTATTTTAAGGTCAACCTTAATTTCATCTGCAATCTGAATTCCCTCTTGCAATATAACTTAACATATTCGCAGATTTGGGGATTGGGAGGTTGATATCTTTGAGGGTCATTATTCTGCCTTCCACAAGCCATTAGACCAATTAGAAGATATTCCTTTAAAGAATGAATCAACAAGGGCCTGTTTTATGACTTTATGACCTCACGTTATGAAGCGCCATTTTGAGGATCTTATCCTTCAGTCTTTCCTCTCTGCTTCTCATGCTAGGAATTATCTAGTGATCTAGACTACAATGATTTAGAGTTGGCTATCTAAAACTTAAAGTTTCAGATTTCCTAATAATGCATATTTAACTGATTTGAATAAATTCAACTATTTTTGAAAAAAAAAAATTTATTCGTTCAGTAATTACTGAGTAAGCCCCTGTCTTATACCAGCATTGCAGGGGGTACTTTTTTTATGTCATCACATTTTATCTTCACAATGATCTTTTGATGTTAATAGTGGCATCTTAATTTATAAATGAGGAAACTGACCTCAGGTTACCATAGTTTACAAATCACAGATCTAAGACTTGAACACAGATTCAAGAAAAGTAGGTATCGAGAAAAGATAAAGCAGTTATGATTTTGTAATACTTAATCTTCTACTTTTACTTGTTTTAATAATTTATTAAATTTATTTTAAATTCACTTTCTTAATGTTACTTACGTGGTTGTATCTGACTGAATTGAGGCATACTAGACAGTTGAAGCCATGAATTTTTGTCATCAGATAAATGAGCTATTTTTGAAGGAGAAGAATAAGATAGTCTTTATCTTTGTTCTTGGCATCAGTCACTTGTTTCTCAGTCCTGGTGTAGGACCACAAATCTTTTGGAGGTGGGTTTTCAGGTGTAAATTTCTTTGATAAAGTGGAAAAGACAGTGTTTTTAGAGTTGGAGGACTGGGTTCAAATCCTGACCCTGTCATATGATCATAGGAGTCTTAGGCAAGTTACCTTTTCTGCAGTTTTCTCATCTGTAATATGTGGATACATATTTTTGAATTTCCAATTAATCAACGTGACAATGAATTTGAAAATGCTTTTATAAATTATTAAGTCAGCTTCTTGTTTAATGATTCCTTGCTTTCAGGATTATTTTTTAGTTTTAGAACTAGAAGTAGTTTTAATCAAGAATCAATTTTTTAAAAGTTTATATTTGTAGAAACTGAGGCCCAGATACAAAGTTTACATAGCTTTCTGGTGGCATAGTCTAAAAAAGATTCCCCGATCCTATTTCCTTTTTATCGTGTCTTTTTTTCTTATATAACCATTTATTTTGTATGCTGCCTTGTCCTAGTATTTGTGGGTCCTAGAGAAATGGAAGCTCTCATTATTGTATGTCAGAATATTTAAAAGTTGTAAATCCAATAAACTGTTAAATATGTTCTGTCCTTCTTCCTTGACAAACAGACGCATGGGTTTGAATTTAGAATTCTTGGACTCTCTGGAGTTCCACATACAGAATATAGCAGAAGTGGACCATTCTACTTTCCTTTCCAGCCCTGGTTTCATCCTGCATGTCAAGGGGCCTAATGAACAAATTTGGACTTCTCAGCCTCCATCTACAAGCCCCACCTCCCTCTCTACATCTCTTTGTCCTAAACATACATATACTGGCAACATATGTTCCTTGCCCTTCAAGGAATTCCTTGAGAGAACAAACCTAGGGAATAGACCCAGATGGGCTCTGCAAGTCTGTGTGAGACTGGTTTAGGTAGAGAATTGCTGCATCCCTGGAGCATGTTTTGGAGGAGAGGAGGGATAATATATCTTTTTGGCCCTGAGGAGGGGTGTGGCAAACCAAATCAGACCCTCTAAATCATGCAGCCCAAGGAAGGGGACCCCTCTTGCCTGATCTAAAGGGAAGTGTTTTTCTTCGTGAGCAGTGGCATAGATTTGTTAAGTTAATTGGTGAGAGCTGGTAAATTAGGGACGTGGATAGCTTGTCTATGACCAGGACAATTATTTTCTCTCTATGGAAATTATTATCTATACATTGGGCTCTGTATCAATTAAAAAATACTGTCGGTTTATGAAATTAGTGTAAGAGTTTACAGTTTTAAAAATTTTCCTTAAAACAAAGCTGTCTATGTTCTTAGGATTCCAGACTTTGAAGTGAAATTGTCTTGTGAAAATGCGTATTTCTTGTCAATGAGTTGTTAGTATCTAGGTAAATCAGGAGAGCTATTTTCGCTGTTTTTTTTTTAATGAAAAATATTCAGTATCAAAAAGAAAAAAAAATATTCAGTATCCAGAAAAGTAAATAAAGTGTAGTAAATAAATGCCTTTCACTTCAGTAATTGTTAACATTTTCTCATGTTTTATTTTCATTTATAGATAAGTACATAGATTTTGTTGATTTTGGCTGTATGATTTGAAAGTAAATTGTAGTCATGAGACTTTACTTCTAAATACTTCATCATCCATCTCCTAAGAATGAGGGAATTCTTCTACACAACCAGTATCACACCTGTGTTAATTAATAATTTTACATGTCCTCTGAAATCTAATTCATATTCAAGGTTTTCCACTTGTTAGGACAAGCTCCTTAATTTTTTATCATTTTCATTTAAAATATCCCAATGAAATGTTTTAACCTTCTAGTTTTGATCATGACATGAGAATTAAAAATATGCCCAGTCTTACTATTTTGTCATTTTAAAAAAATTACTAAGTGAGCCTGACATTCAGATTTTTATGTATTTTCTCATTGCCAAGATGTCTTTCTGAGAAAGTTCCTCTCTGAGTAGCAGTAGTCTGTAAATGACTGAGTTCCTCTCTGACATTCTTGAAATCTGCTCCTTACCTTTGTTTTAATGTACTTTCTAAATTTACTTTTTCTTTCAGGGAAAATGTTGGCTAAGACTGGGATAAATTAAAGGGATTTGCATAATTTGAGGAAGACAAGTGAGTTGCCAAGGATCTTGTAGATTTATTTTACCTTGAGGGGAGAGAAGAATGAGAGAATACATATCTGAAAACTGTTTTAGTCCTATATCAAGGGGAAATAAAGATGACAGTACTTTTGGTGGGGAGAGAGCATCTAGACTTGTCAAAATCTACACAAGGGATACATTTGGTTTTCCGCACTGTGGATTTCTGAAGCGTGCAACAGTATCATACTAATATTTATTAGTAACTATACAGTTATTGAAATGGGTATCTTTAATGAGTATGAAAGCCCACATTCAAATTTCTTGAATTTCTTATTTTAGAATTTTAATTTTTGGCTGAAGGTAGAGATAAATTGTACTTGTCATGTAATTTTTTTTAGGAACAGTAATTACTGTCATGTAATAACTCAATACTTAAGCAAAAATTGGAATGATTATTATATGACAGTTATAGAAAAAGAGCAATATAAACATTAGAAAGGTATATGTACCTTTTGCTCAGTTGCTGTATAAACTAATTTTTTTTTACATCAGCTCAGATACACTTCAAAGTATTAAATTGGCTTAATGGAGGAATAATTAAGTGAAATGCTTCTCTAAAAATTTTTCCTGGGGCACCTGGATGTCTCAGTTGGTTAAGCATCAGACTCTTGATTTTGGCTCAGCTCGTGATCTCAGGGTCATGAGATTGAGCCCCTCGTTGGGTTCTGCTCTCAGCACAGAGTCTACTTGTCCTTTTCCCTCTGTTCCTCCCACCCCTTCATGAGCGTGCTTGCACATGCGTGTGCTCTCTCTCTCTCTCTCAAATAAATAAAAATCATTTAAAAAGATAATAAAATAAAATTTTTTCCTATATGTAAAACAACCTTAATGTCTCAGTGTGATATTGGATGAGTTAACATCTAAAGCACTATTTAATTCCTTTAGTTGATAGTAATAATCCTGGAAAAGTTGTTGAGAAATGTTATCTCTAATTAAAAATAGTAAAACAAATATTTTACTATGCATGATTAATTAACCGTGTACACTCATTATAATTTGTTACTTTAATATCAGGGTATTTGGTGTTGTGAAAAATTTGATGGATTTACTTTGTTTTTAATTGTTGATTTTATTTCTAGTTGGTTAGTCTGATTTATTGTAACTTCAGAGGATAATATTTTGGAGACATTTTCATGGAAACTGATGTTGTTTTGGAAGAGTATTGATAAGCATCGTACATTTGGATTTAATGCAATATGTGTTATCATTTTCATAATATAGTTTAAAGTTCCTTATATTGTAGGTGACCCAGATGTTTTTTACATTGCTGATTTTTAGAAAAGTTCTTCATTAATCAGTCTTCAATACTTATTTAAATGTACATAGGAATTTGAGCCACAAAGAAGAAATCTGGCCTAATTAGATGAAAAAAAATGTGTTTATTTTTTATGATTATTTATTTATTTATTTATTTATTTATTTTTAAAAGATTTTATTTATTTATGCGACAGAGATGGAGACAGCCAGCGAGAGAGGGAACACAAGCAGGGGGAGTGGAAGAGGAAGAAGCAGGCTCATAGCAGAAGAGCCTGATGTGGGGCTCGATCCCATAACGCCGAGATCACGCCCTGAGCCGAAGGCAGACGCTTAACCGCTGTGCCACCCAGGCGCCCCTATTTTTTATGATTATTTAAAAGGAGATTTCATACATCCATGTCCTTAATTCTCTTAATAAAGCATTAAATATATTAAAAGACCTATTTTTCATTAAAATTTATTACATGGAATTGTAAGTCCCCAGTAAGATTACATATTTTAAATTAATATAGTGTATATGTGAGAACATGTTTATCAGCTAACTTTCTGTTTGTTTTATGAACAATAGTTACATTCAACAACCATCTGCCTACTACTAATACTTTTTTGGGGGGGGCACCTGGGTGGCTCAGATGGTTAAGCATCTGCCTTTGGCTCAGGTTCATGATCCCAGGGTCCTGGGATTGAGCCCCACATCTGGCTCCCTGCTCGGCAGGGAGCCTGCTTCTCCCTCTCCCTCTGCTGTTCCCCCTGCTTGTGCTCTCTCACTCTGTCAAATAAATAGATAAAATCTTTAAAAAAAATACTTTTTTTTTAAAGCTCTTGGGATCAAAATGATGTGCCATTTAAAAATATCTATTTCTAGACTAAGCATTGAATCAGCATTAACCTATATTTTGGTACTTTTTAGAAAACTTAGCTGTGCAAAAATACAAAAATATAGAAGTATTATACAGACACCCATAAACCCACCACCTAGGTTTTTTTTTTTTTTTTTTTTAAGATTTTATTTATTTCTCTGACAGAGATAGAGACAGCCAGAGAGAGAGGGAACACAAGCAGGGGGAGTGGGAGAGGAAGAAGCAGGCTCCTAGAGGAGGAGCCTGATGTGGGGCTCGATCCCAGAGCGCTGGGATCATGCCCTGAGCTGAAGGCAGACGCTTAACTGCTGTGCCACCCAGGTGCCCCCCACCACCTAGGTTTAACAAATATAATATTTGTTTGAAACCTATTTGTTTTTTAAGAATAAAACACAAGGAATAACTATTGAAATCCCCAGTCCCATTCCTCTCTTCCCAGAGCAAACTACTATTCTCAGTTTACCCTGTATCTTTTCAATATGTGTTTCTGTAACTTCTTTGCAGAGGTATATATCCATAAACATCTGGGGAAAGAAGGAAATGGGCAGAAGAGGAATAGTTATATGACTTTTTATTTATTTATTTATTTATTTATTTATTTATTTATTTTTGATTTTATTTATTTATTTGACAGAGATAGAGACAGCCAGCGAGAGAGGGAACACAAGCTATTTATTTATTTATTTATTTATTTATTTTTGATTTTATTTATTTATTTGACAGAGCGATCCCATAACGCCGGGATCACGCCCTGAGCCGAAGGCAGATGCTTAACCGCTGTGCCACCCAGGCGCCCCATATGACTTTATTTAAAAGACAGATTTAAACTAAGGCAAATATTAATATTTATTTAATTTCACGGACGTTTGTTTATTTTCTCTGTGTTAGAAATATTATATAATTCAACATTAATGATAAAATAATGACTTTGGAGTTAGCTTTGAGTTTAAAATTTGTTTCTGCTACTTACCTGCCATGTAACCTTGGGCAAGTTTGTTCATCTTTCCAGACTTCATTATCCTCATCTATAAAACATGGATTATATTGGTACCAACCACGTAAGGTTGTTTTCAGTATTAAAATAAGCTAGTCCATGCAGTGCGATACTTAGTTAACATTTTTTGTGAGCCTATTTTCTGAACTCTTTACACATTATTCCATTTAATCTTATATTTATCAATCACTAGAACATGTATAGAACTAAAAGTGTGTGTGTGTGTGTGTGTGTGTGTATGTATATGGTGATTTCTGGTTAGATTGTTATTTTTAAAGGAAGGGAGATATCTTTATTTTAATGAATGAGTGATACTTATAGCAATGAGAGTTTGGGAAGTTAGGTGGGTGCCATGTGTAAGGCCTTGAATACCAGGCTAAGTGAAGACTTTGGGTAGGGAAAAACCTATACCAGATTAATCTGGTATTGAAGTGGAACAGAGCAGAGGCAGTAGGACTACTTTAGGTAAAGAAGTCTACACTGCATTGAAAAATGTAACACTAGATTTCAGAAGATACTTACTTTGCAAGTATCTGCTACAAAGTAGTAGTTTGAAGGTATGAGACATCATAAGGCAACTGAAGTAGAAAGTGTAGAATGAGAAGACAGAGTTTTGGCCAGAATCTTGGGGAATGTGCACTTGTGGGGCAGGAGAAAAAAGAAGAAACAAAGAATTAGAGAAAGAATAATGATATATAAGACCTTGTAGTATTTCTGAAGCCATAGAAAAAGTGATGAGCAACAATGTTAACAATTAAGATACTGAAGAGGATAAAAACAAATAAAAGATTATTGAGTGGCTATAAGAAGTAATTGATGACCTTGAAGAAAGGACTTTTTGTAGCAAAAGAATGGAGGAACAGGAACCAAATCAAAAGGAATCTATAAGTGGTAAGAAAGTCAGGATATCATCTGTAGACCACTCATGAGATATCCGGTTATGAAAGGCAAAAGAAAAAAGATTACTCTTGAAAGTTGAAAAGATGAGAAAAGTAAAAATGAGTATTTTAAATGTTAGTATATATATTCTAAACTTCCAGGAATATGAGAGATAGCATACAAAGTTAGTATTGCAAGCTTGTGATTACTGTTTTGGGAAACTGAGAAAATATATAATGCTATATTTACGCAGAAGAAATTAATCTTTGTGAAGTCTTACTTCATTTTACCATATACTTGAGTAAGTTGCAACTTTTGAGATAAAGGTTATGTAGAAAGGCCCTGTAGGTGAAACAGTTTCTTTTGATTACCAGTGGACTTGCTTGGTACTTAGCTGATTAAAAGAATACATTAGAAAAAAAGAAACATGGTTGTTTAAATGACCATAACAATACTTTATGGGAGTAACAATGTAAATTCAGTGTAACTTTGCACTCCTCAACAAAGCAATGAGAATAAAGTTATTTTACTTCCATAGAATTCATTATTTTTTTAAAAAATAGCCCTATTGGGGGTGCCTGGGTGGCACAGCGGTTAAGCGTCTGCCTTCGGCTCAGGGCGTGATCCCGGCGTTATGGGATTGAGCCCCACATCAGGCTCCTCCGCTATGAGCCTGCTTCTTCCTCTCCCACTCCCCCTGCTTGTGTTCCCTCTCTCGCTGGCTGTCTCTATCTCTGTCGAATAAATAAATAAAATCTTTGAAAAAAAAATAGCCCTATTGAGTTGTAGTTCATGTATCGTACAATCTACCCATGTAAGGTATAGAAATCAATAATTTTTAGTATATTCACAGAATTGTGGGTCTGTTACCATTGCTTTTAGAACATTTCCCTTACCCCCAGAAGAAACCCCATACCTGTTAACATTCATTCTCTAGTTCTCTCACCACTCCCAGCGCTAGGCAACCACAAATCCCACTTTATGTCTATGGATTTGCCTATTCTGGACATTTGAAATAAATGGGATCTTACAACATATGGTCCTTTCTGACAGGCTTCTTTTATTTAGCATAATGTTTTCAAAGTTCATCCGTGTTGTAGTATATATTGGTACTTCTTTTGTTGTTGTTGCCAAATATTCAGTTGTATGGCTATATCACATTTTGTTTATACATTCCTTAGTGATAGATGTTTGGGTTGTTTCCACTTTTGGGCTGTTATGAATAATGCTACCATGAACATTCATACAAGTTTCCATTTCCCTTGGGTATATGTCTAGGAATAGAATTGCTGGATCGTATCATAATTCTGTGTTTAACCTTCTGAGTAACTTTCAGACTACTTCCCAATGCTACTACTCCATTTTACATTCCTACCAGCAGTGTATGAGGGTTCCAATTTCTCCATACTTGCCAACACTTAGCTGATTTTTTGGTATAGCCACCCTAGTGGTTGGAAAGCGGTACTTCAATATGGCTTTGATTTGCATTTCCCTGATGGCTAATGAGAACTGTCTTATTTATTGGTTATTTATATTTCTTCTTTTGGAGAAATGCCTATTTAGATCTTTTGCACATTTTTAAATTGAGTTATCTGTCATTTAATTATTGAGTTGAAGGAATTCTTTTTATTAGTGTAGGTATAAGTCTCATCAGATATGATTAGCATATATTTACTTAGGTTTTTTAAAATATTAAAGATAATGTCTTCTGCACATAGTGTTGCTTTTTGCTTTCCAGTCTGTATGCTTTTTATTTCTTTTTCTTTCCCAATTGCCCAGCTAGAATATTTAGTAAAATGTTGAATACAAGTGGCAAGAGCAGACATCCTTGTTTTGTTCCTGATCTTAGGGAAAGTATTTAGTCTTTTACCATTAGGTATGATACTGGCTGTAAATTTTTTGTAGATGTCTATTACCAGGTGTGGATGTTTCCTCCTTTTTTTTTTTTTAAAGATTTTATTTATTTATTTGACAGAGATAGAGACAGCCAGCGAGAGAGGGAACACAAGCAGGGGGAGTGGGTGAGGAAGAAGCAGGCTCATAGTGGAGGAGCCTGATGTGGGGCTCGATCCCGTAACGCCGGGATCACGCCCTGAGCCGAAGGCAGACGCTTAACCGCTGTGCCACCCAGGCGCCCCTGGTTGTTTCCTTCTACTCCTAGTTTGTTGAGTGTTTTTATCATGAGATGTTGATCTTCAACATCGAGTACTTTTTCTACATGACTTAAGATGATCATGTGGTTTTTATTCTTTATGCCATTGATATATTGTGTTGTGTTATTTGATTTTCAGATACCTTGTATTCCTGGATGACTCCCACTTGTTCATATATATTTGTATATATTTGCTGTTATTTTGTTGAGGATGTTTGTCTCTATATTGATAAGAGATAGTGGTCTGTAGTTTGAATTCATTATTTATACCAGTGTTTGGGGTTGTTTGTTTTTTTGGTTTTAATAGGTCATCCTGGAAGATTGCATTAAACTGAACTATTAACAAAATGTCTTTTATAGCCTTCGTCAGACTATAATGCAATTGTAGATGCTGCAGTTTATTCCATGTCTTATGGGATGATGAGTAGGAGAGGTATAAAGATAAATTCATTTTTCTTTGAATATTTAGGATCAACAAAGTAGATTAAAAATTAACGTTGAGGGGGGCGCCTGGGTGGCACAGCGGTTAAGCATCTGCCTTCGGCTCAGGGCGTGATCCCGGTGTTATGGGATCGAGCCCCACGTCAGGCTCCTCCTCTATGAGCCTGCTTCTTCCTCTCCCACTCCCCCTGCTTGTGTTCCCTCTCTCGCTGGCTGTCTCTATCTCTGTCAAATAAATAATTAAAAAAACTTCAAAAAAAAATTAATGTTGAGGATATATTGTGACCTATATTGAGTTATTTTTTAAAGATTGTATTTTATTTGTTTAGAGAAGGAGAGAGAGTACAAATGGGGGGAAGGGCAGAGGGAGAAGGAGAGAGAGAATTCCAAGCAGACTCTGCGCTGACTGCAGAGCCTGACATGGGGCTCAATCCCAGGACCCTGAGATCACGACCTGAGCTGAAACCAAGAGTCAGCCACTTAACTGACTGAGCCACCCAGGTGCCCCTAGTTGTTTTTGTATTTGTATTACAGGGATATACTTTAATATTAAATTTTCATTCTCTCACCTTCTTATTTAAAATACTCTTGCCTGTTCTCAAAGTACCATATTGAACTATGGCTTATACTTCCTCCTCCCCTGCCCATACATGCGCACAAACATAATTAGAGTAGAACCAACCAACTTCTGGTACACATTGGTCCCCAAACTCTTTCTTCAGACTTCCTTCCAATATGGAAGGTTGTAGCGGTTTATAATATGGCTTTCTGTCTGGGGGGTGGGTAGAGATGGGTGGGGACAAACCTAATTTCTTCCTCAACTTTTAAAAATATTTTGTACTTAAAAAAAAATAGCTTTTAGAGATGCCGGGGTGGCTCATTTGGTTAAGCATCTGCCTTTGGGGGCACCTGGGTGGCCCAGTCGTTAAGTGTCTCTCTGCCTTTGGCTCAGGGCGTGATCCCGGCGTTATGGGATCGAGCCCCACATCAGGCTCCTCCTCTGGAAGCCTGCTTCTTCCTCTCTCACTCCCCCTGCTTGTGTTCCCTCTCTCACTGGCTGTCTCTATCTCTGTCAAATAAATAAATAAAATCTTAAAAAAAAAAAAAAAAGGCATCTGCCTTTGGCTCAGGTCATGACCCCAGGGTCCTGGGACCAAGCCCCACATCGGGCTCTCTACTCAGTGGGGAGCCTGCTTCTCCCTCTCCCTCTGCTGCTCCCCCTGCTTGTGCTGTCTCTCTTTCTCTCTCTCTCTCTGGCAAATGAATAAATAAGATCTTTTTTAAAAGGTAGCTTTTAAAAGATATAAGAGGGTTGTTATTGTTGTCTATGCTGAGAATCAGAGGTTTTTCATAATTTTGCCCACTCAATTTATTCAAGGTTAATTACAATTAGTTTTCTTTGGGCTTCTCAGAATAAGCTTTTAATAAATTAAACTTTATCATAATGCTCCAAGAAGGGGGAAATACAGGGCCGAATCTCAGAATCTTATATGAATATGAATGGTTTCACATTTCACATTTCTTGGAATACAGCTTGTGAAACAATGCTCTAAACCTTATTTCACTTGTTATGGCTTTGCTCATGCTTAGCTCTCTCCCTTGACCATCTTCTCATTATTTTTACATTATAAAAATTAACTTATTCCTAGACAACACAGACCCAAGTGTCCTTTTCCTCTTTGATTCGTATTGATTTAGCTGTTTCCCCAAGCATCTGATTATTGTTTTGCTTCCTTTTCTCATATGTGGAGTGTGATCTCTATACATAATTTATACAATAAGAGTATCAACTTTTTTGTGGATGGTATTCAGTGGTTCATAATTCTTTATAATTCTTTCTGTTCCCCAGAGAGTCTGTTGTTAAACATATTGCCTGTATGTACCAACTGTTTTCTAAATTGTTTATCTACCACTAGCCAATAGGCTAGTATAAATTATAGAAATTAGGATAATATCTAATTTTAGTTTGTAGTGAAGTAATTAAAACTAATAAAGGAAGAAGAATTATTAAATAGATAAATGGGGGTAAAATTAATCCTGTTTTACTTATGTTCACTTGGTAAGTACATTTTAAAATTAATTTTATTAAGGTATCATTTACATACAATAAAACATTTTCATTTTGAGTTGTAATCTGATGTGTTTCGACCTGTGTAATCATTACCATAATCAATATATAGAACATTCCCATAACCCCCCAAAAGTTTATTTTTTCCCCTTTGCCTGCAGTCATCCTCTCATCCCTGCCCCAGGCAATCACTGATCTACTTTCTGTGACTATAGATTCGTTTTGCCTGTTTTAGATTATATATAAATGGAATCATATTGATGTGTATCCTTTTGTGTCTTCCTTTTTTCACTCTGCATAATATTTTTTGAGATTTATCCATGTTCTTTCATGTATCAGTGAGTTTTTCTTGAGATGTAATTTAAATACAGAAAAAAGTCATTCTTTTTAGCACATAGTTCTGGCAAATATATATAGGTGAGTGACCACCACCACTAATCAAGATACTAAATAATTCCGTAGCCCTCCCAGATTCCTTTTTCCTTTTTTGTAGCAACCCCTCCTCCAATCACCAGCTGCTGACAACCCCTGATTTTTGCCTTTATATTTTTGCTATTTTGAGAATGTCACATAAATGAACTTATGGAGCCTTTGAGTCTGGCTTCTTTTACTCAGTATAATGCATTTGTAATTCAGTTACATTGTTGTGTGAGTCAGTAGTTTGCTCCTTTTTATGGCTGACTAGCATTCCACTTTATGGCTGTACTGCATTTTGGCCATTTACCTATTGATAAACATGTGGATTATTTCTAGTTTTTTGGCTATAATAAAGCTTCTGTGAACATTCAACTTCAGTCTCTTTGTGTACATGTTTTTATTTCTTTTGGGTAAATACTAGCAGTATTAGCTTCTTAATATGGCAATTGAGGTCTAAAGAACATAAATCATTTCTTATGCAGGTTTATTGAGATACAATTTACATCCTGTAAAATTCATCTTTATTAGTGTACAGTTCTCTGAGTTTTGACAAATGAGCACATCATGTAATCACACCACAATCAAGATCAAGAATTTCATAATCCCCCCCACCAAATATTCTCTCATGCTTCTTTGTCGTCAGTCTTTCCCCCAAGCCCAGACCCTGGCAACCAGTAATTAATTTTCTTTCTTTGTAGTTTTGCTTTTTTGAGAGTGTTGTACAAGTGGAATCATGTGACATGTTGCCTCTTTAGTCTGGCTTCTTCCACTTAGCATAATGTATTCTTTGTTGGATGTATCAATAGTATGTTCTTTCAGGTGACTGAGTAAATTCATCATATGGATAGGCCAAAGATTGCAAATGCATTCACCAGTTAAGGACATTTGGGTTGTTTCCAGATTTGGGCAATTACGAATAAAAACTCTATACACTATTGTGTATAAGTTTTTGTGTTACTAAATGTTTTCATTTCTCTTGAGCGAATATATTAGAGTGGGATTGCTGGGATCATATATTAAATAATCTTACATTTACCTTTATAAAAAGCAATCAAACAGTTTTCCAAAATGGCAGTACCATTTTGCATTCCTACCAGCAGTGTGTAAGAGTTTCAGTTACTCCTATTCTCTTCACACTTAGTATTGTTAGTTTTTTTTTTTAATTTTTTACCCATGGAAATAGGTGTGTAGTGGTATCTCGCTGTGATTTGAATTTGCATTTCCCTAATGTGTAATAATGTCTTGTGTTTACTTGCCATCTGTTTGTCATCTTTGGCAAAGTGCTTAAAACTTTTAACTATTTAAAGAAATATTTGTTTTCATATTATGGAGTTTTGAGACTTCTTTATATAAGGACCATTAATCTTGATCATAATAAGTAACACTAACATTTACTGAATGCTTTTTATATGTCAAATACTGTTCTAAGATCCTTTATTTGAATTGTCTCATTTAAATTCACAGTGGTTCTGTTAGGTTAGATACTATGATTATCCTCATACAGATGATGGAACTGTGTCAAATACTGGCCAGGTTTTAGAAATACAAATTGAATATGACCTTGATTTATAAGTGACTACAATATACTTTGGCAAATATAGCAGCAAAATTTCATATTGTAAAATGGAAGTGATATCTGAACTGAGTTTTGAATAGACGTTTGCTAGGCTACCTTTTGGAGAAAGGGCACTCTAGACAACTATAAGATGTTTCTTTAAAAAACTGAAAGTAGTTCAGTATTGCTGAAATATAAAGTAAAATAGATGTTTGAAAATGGGACATATAACTAGAGAGAGAGATGATGATCATGTTATTCAGAAGCGTAACCTAAAGTGAGTACAGGCTTCAGCGTTCTCTTTCTGTTTTCTATCTTTCATGTTTTGACTGTGGGTTTTAAAGAGCTTCCTTTGCTCCAGCTCCACCCTTCTCATCACTAAAACCATTGGTCAAAGTAACACTCAAACCTCTTTCAGCATTTTGTGGATTTCTCCTACTATTAGAAGAAATATGTAATATTAAATTTCTCTTTACTGTTTTCTTTCTGAATGAAAACCTTCTGAAATATCATGCTAATATGACAAAGAAAAATAACTTTTTTGTGTCAAGATATCACTGCATTAGAATAGTTTTTTCCCTAAATATCTGCATGTAATGAATTGTTGTTTGCTCAGATAAATGATAATGATAAGATTAAGTTATAGTCTTAATTTTGAGTTATAATGTTTTAATGTAAATTTTATTGGGATATGACATACATACAGAAAAGTACACAGATTATAAGTGAACAGTTGGATAAATTTTCAGAGCGTAAACTTCCTCTACATAGCCAATATCCAGATCAGGAAATAGAACATTATCACAATCCTAGAAGCCTCTCCAGGCCTCCTGCTAGTCACGACTTGCCCTTACCCTAAGGGTAATCATCATTCTGACTTAGAACTTGTAGATTCATTTTGTTGGTTATTAAACTTTGTATATATTTATGTTGAGTATGTATCCAGGAATGAAATTGCTCGTCGTAGGGTATATGAATGCATTAGTTATGCTGTCTAGTAACAAATTAGCCACACATTAAGTGGCTTAAAATGGTACCCATTTATTATCTCATAGTTTCCTGGGTCAGGTGGCTGGGCACAGCTTATCTGGGTCCTCTGCTCAGGGTCTCACAAGACTGTACCCAACATGTCCATTGGAGCTGTGATCTCATAAGACTCATCGTCCTCCTCTAGGCTCGCAGGGTTGTGGCAGAAGTCATATCCTTGCATAGTAGAACTCATGACAGCTTGTTGCTTCAAGGCCAGCAGGAGAGTGTCTCTGAGCTTAGGAAAGGCCTAAGCTCTCTTGTTTTTTTTATAAATTAAACTTTTAAGTTTAAGATAATTGCACATTTGCATGCAGTTGTAAAAAAAATAATACAGAGAGATCCAGTGGATCCTTTACACAGTTTCTTGTTACATGGATGTTTTGCTGTCTACAGATTTTTTTTTTTTTTGGACTATTGCATAGGAATATTTAGGGAAGCAGTTTTCCCAGTTCAGACTTCCTTATAGATGAGCCTCTGGTAGCATGGAATCATTACCAATCTTAGTTTTCATTCTCTTATGAGTCTTACAAAAATTCTGAAAATCTTTTTAATTGGAGCTAACATTTTTCAGATCAAGATCTCTTTACTTTCTCATCAAACTTTCTTTTTTTGGTGAATAGTATTACTCAAGAGTTAGTCACACTGCAAAATTAACACAGTTCCAAAACTGTCCACACTTCTGATACCAACTGCATATTCTGGGGGTTCCCAAAGCCACCCTTAGTTTTAATAATACGTTAGCAGTACTTACAGAACTCAGTGAAAGCTATTATACTTGTGGTTATGGCTTATTATGGGGTAGGTTACAGGTAAAAATTAGCCACAGAAAAAGACATATAGAGCAGAAAGCTTTCCCCATGGAGTCAGGTCCCAGCATTGATGTGTGATATTAGGCATAGAGTATTGTCCACCAGAGAAGCTCACCTGAACTTCAGTGCCAGAGTTTTTATTGAAGGTCCGTCAGATAGACATGACTGATTGCCCACATGGTTGATCTCAGCCTCCAGGCTGACTACTAATAGATGACTCAAAGCCCCTCACCCTAAATCATGTGATTGGTCTTTTGGGCGTGACCAGCCCCATCATATGATGTTAGATGGCCAGCTCCTGACCTTAAAGACATTCCTATCAGGTATGACATACATTACCTCCCAGAAGCTAAGGGCAGAGGCCAAACCTCTGCCTGGGCAAGGCCAAATTCTTACTATACTTACTGTTAGAAAAACAAGTTTTTTCGAACTTTATTCAGCCTTTACTCATTCCTTCCTTCATCAGATGTTTTTTATTCTGTGTGATACATAGTTTGTTGGTCTCCAGGTATGCATGGACATAGTCCCTGCTCTACAGAGCTTACTTCCTAGTTTAGGTTTAGGATTTTGTTTCTTTGATTCTGTTAGCCAACCCCTCCAAAATACAATAGACCAAAATTATAGTCTTGGTTGAACTCTCCTATGAAATGAAATTGAAACATTCGTCAACCTCTTATAACAACCTTTTTCAAACTTCTTTGACTGGGACCGGGTTTAGAAGTGTCTGTTTATAAAACGTCTGTGGACTGTGTATTTGTAGGGATGTATGCCTATTAAGATATAACCAACGTTTTACAAAACACTGGTCTATTTCCCTTATAAAGAATGTTAATGCCTATTCACTGAATTAATGACTGAAAATGAGATTTCAGCTCACAGTTCAAAAACACTGTCTAAAACAATGAGACCATCGAGAATAGTGATAGCCTATTACTAGAAGGAATCAGCTTAAAAATGTAGGACCTGATATCTGAGGAGGAATTGAGGTGCAAGGGTACGCATTTCCATAGGACAGTCTCTAGATGAGCACCCTGGGAAGTTTAGTATGGCTAGTAGTAATGTTACTCAGTAGGAAAACTTACGAAGACATAAAACCAGTATGTTGTTCATTTTGCTTTGTAGCTAATTTCTCATACCTGCTTAAGATGATTTCTGATTCATCTTTCCTCCAATCTCTGCTTGGCTAGTCTGTCTTTTCATTGAGATTTCAGTATAAATGGCCTCCTCAGACCTTCCCTGAATCCGCTCTAAAATGATCACCCTCCCACTTCTAATCACATCATCCTGTTTTCATTCTCTGCATAGCTTTTACCTTTACCTGGTGTTTTTCCTATTTTCTTCACTCCCTCTCTAAAATGTTAGCTACAGGGGCGCCTGGGTGGCACAGCGGTTGAGCGTCTGCCTTCGGCTCAGGGCGTGATCCTGGTGTTGTGGGATCGGGCCCCACATCAGGCTCCTTCACTATGAGCCTGCTTCTTCCTCTCCCACTCCCCCTGCTTGTGTTCCCTCTCTCGCTGGCTGTCTCTATCTCTGTCAAATAAATAAATAAAATCTTTAAAAAAATAAAATAAATAAAATAAAATAAAATAAAATAAAATAAAATAAAATAAAATAAAATAAAATAAAATGTTAGCTACATTAGAGCAGCAACTTCATCATCTAGTTCACTCTTTTATTCCCAGCATATGTAACAATGTCTGGCAGGTAGTATGTACTCAAATAATGTGTCTTGTATGAGTGATCTAGCTCATGTTTCTCTTAAACCCAAACCAGAATAAATTTCTCTTGGTGAAACTAGAGTATACTGTAATTATCTTGTTCATTATACCACATTTCTGTTTGTGCAGTCTAAGATTGAATTTGCTTTTTTGGCAAGCTCATTACACCATACACTCATTTCGTTTACAGTGAGCTAAAATTCCTTGGTATTTTTCACATGAGCTGCTGTTCAGGCATGTACCATTTATTTTTTACTTAAGTAGTTGTTTTGTGTATGTGTGCAAGCATGCCCATTTATAGATTCAGCCTCATAAGGTTTTTTTTTTTTTTAATCAGCATTTTTGGGTACGCGCTAAGAGGGAGGCTAATTAAGAACTAATGGTAGGGTGGCTGGAGAGAGATTAGGCTGAAATGAAAGGTGAGTAGGAACCCAGGAGACTGACCAGATGGCACCAGTTCACAAATTTAAACTGAAAATACTCATTTGGAGGGGTTAGCGTGAGCTGAGGAAGTAGAATCAGTTGGATAAGTTTTGGAAGGGCTCACTTGACAGGATTAGGTCTGCTTCTTCCTATTCTTAAAAGAAATGTAGCATGACTCCACCAGGTTCAGACTCAACCTTTCCTGTCTGAATTATGTTCTCTGTCACCTTCCCCTCCTCCCCTCCCCTCCCTTTCCCATCCATCCCACCCTCACACAGGGTGCCTGGAAGATCCTAGCTGTCCTTGTTCAAAACAGCCAGTGGAACATTTTTAATTGCCCTTAGTCATTTATCAAACCTTAAGTCGTTGTGGACTTCACAACACTATTCTTACATGTCAGTGCCTCTCATGTTGTTACTAATTGAGTTTCTGTGCTCTGCTCCTTGAAATCTGAATGGCTGCAACCAATACTTTCAGAGACACTTTTTCCCCTCTTAGAATCACTTCTGCTCATAGTATTGGAATTTTGTTTTTGAGTCCTGACTTGAGGTACTACATTTCCTACCTTACTGATCTGTCCATCCTTTTGTAGTTTCAGGTCATATGATGATACCTTTTTTTTTTCCTTTAACTTTAAAAGTTCTATCTTTATAAAGTCAGTGACACACGACTGCTATGCCTAGGCTGTCGTGGACCCCAGAAGGGCCTGTTTAGCGTTCTCATACAGTTCTCATCACTTCTGCTTCCACGAGTACTTTTTTTTCTGGTGGTTAGAATTACATCCACAGATGCAGTTTCTCATTACTTACTTTGCATTCTGCAAGGTGAAATTTTAATATGGCAACATTACATAAACTTTGTGATTTTTAAAGTGCTTTGACTTTTTGTATCTCGCTGCTCTTCGACATCTAATAAAATTATATTTCTTTTGCCTACAACCGTATATCAAGTTTAAATGCCTAATTGTCCTTACTACAAATGTATTTGTGTTAGCCTCCCCCACATCATTTATGTTTGTTAATAATCACTTGAGTATTCTAATTAACATTGGTTTTTCATAATGCAGTGTATACAAAAACTGTCTTTCAACATAACTGACTCAATTTCCTCTTTAAAAGACATGAAAGAGGTGTTTTCCTTGGTATTTATTTTATTAATACATTCAGAAACGCTGCCAAAAGAATTGAGATTGTGGTGGTTAGTGTTATCAAGCCAATTACGTAACTGCGTGGTTAATTTGCTTACACTGTTGCCCTTCTGCTTTATCAGGACCTGTGGAGGCTGTAAGAGTGTACTTCACCTTTGGGTCTTGTCAGAATGCCACCACCACACTTCAGTCTCTCAGGCTGGGGAAAAACCGACAATGGCGGCTTGATAAACTGCTTTGGAAATTGGAAAGGTTTCTGATTCCTAACAATATCATAAATTCAATGCTTTATGAACTTTGGATCAATTGTCACCTATGTGGGAATGGTAGGCAATACTTAGCAAAATGATTTTTTTTTTTAAGAGTTGAACTCTGCTGTTGTTCCAGTGAGATAGACATGTACTTGTCCCATCTGTGCCTGATCTCTTTCATCTCCAGTTAGAAGTCATATTTAATTTTATTTTTAACCACATGGGAATACTGTGAAATGAAATAAGAAAAAACACCAGAAATTGTGGAAGCTTTTGGGCTGTAAAATGGTTTGTAAATTAACATATTCAAGAAGTCTTTAAAATAATTTCTTTGCAGGATGCCTGTCTGGCTCAATCAGAAGAGAGTGTGGCTCTTGATCTCAGGGTCCTGAGTTCAAGCCCCACGTTGTTTATAGAGATTACTTAAATAAATTAACTTCAAAAAAAAAAAAAAAACACTTCTTTTTAAAATTTTTTCCCCTAAGAAGCATTTTAGAAAAGGTGCTGTGGGGGGCGCCTGGGTGGCACAGTGGTTAAGCGTCTGCCTTAGGCTCAGGGCGTGATCCCGGCGTTTGGGATCGAGCCCCAGGTCAGGCTCTTCCGCTATGAGCCTGCTTCTTCTTCTCCTACTCCCCCTCCTTGTGTTCCCTCTCTCGCTGACTGTCTCTATCTCTGTCGAATAAATAAATAAAATCTTTAAAAAAAAAAAAAAAAGAAAAGGTGCTGTGGAAAGTTAATATTATTTACCAAAGTGATACTTATCTATAATATTTTAATTTTTTTATTGGTGTGATATTTTGAATTGTTACCTGGCAATGGCCATACATATTCTAAATGGCCAAAGCTGGGACAATTTGAACAAATAAATAATCATAGTACCAGATTATAACCCATAGAATAAAATAAATATCCATGAGTCTATACTATATATAGTATAGTATATGCTATATATAAATAATAAATAAATAGGGAGAAGAGACAGCTTTATTTACAATAGAATTCCAATTGAAAATGTGGGAGGAATGATAGGAGTAGAAAATTTGCATTAGGCAAATACCACAATAATTTTTACAGGCAGGAACCATCAATGCATGCTAAAATTACTGGGCAAATGTATATGAGAAACAAGATATTTGTTTAGTCTCGTAAGATACTTATTAATTATAAAAGGAGAGATTTGTAGTAGAGAATCATGGTGGACACCACTTTAACCAAGCAATCAAAGTCAACATCCCTAGTAAGTAATAAGGTATACTGACATCGTATACTCCCTGATCCGAATGATCACTGAGACGGGCAGAGTGTCACATCACAGCAACAACAATAATACCTAACATCTCTGAGTGTTTATTTGCCAGACACCACAGTAAGCACATTTTCTGTTGGGCCTCTCTACAGCCCTAGTATTACAAGGTAGATACTGTTATATCTCCATTTTACGGATGGGGAAGCTGAGGCCCAAGTAAATGATGAAACTGGGACTAGAATCTGGGGCTGGCTGACACCAGAGCCTATTCCCTAAATCACAACGTTATGCTGAGCATAGCTTGTAGCGTCATGGCTAATTTATGGACTGATGAATGCAGTATATTTAATGTTGCCAAGTAAGTAGTAAACTTTGTGAGGTTTTGTGCTTTGATGTTTTTAAAATATACTTTCGATCTATCCGGAAGCAAGGGGTGAACTTTTAAATAATACGGCATTGAAAAAGCAACACACACTCACATGAAAGGTTAAATATTACTTGTTATCATGTATGGCCTTTTTATAAATAAAAGTTTTAAAAATAAATAAAGATCCTCATCGAGTATTCAGGTATTTTTATTGAAACCACTTAGCAACCCTAAATCTAAAAATTGGATACCCTTCTCTATATGTAATCATTTATTGACTCCCTCATTCCTTCAGGATGAAGTCCAGATATTTTAGCATAGCTTATAACACTTTTGATAATCTAACCCATTGCCTTTCAGTCCTTGTTGCTTATCATTCTTCTGCATGCACCTGCTTTTCTTGTTATGCCAAGCTACTTGTTATTCCCAGAAGATAACTTTTGAAGCTTCTTTATTACATAACATTTCAAGAGTACACCACAGTAGAGTAGGCATCACTAAGGTACAGTAGCCATCAGTTATAGGCACTGTTTCATCTCTATGATCCTCTATCGTTCCAACCTCCTCCATGGGTATTTGTTTTTTTTTTTTAAGATTTTATTTATTTGAGAGAGAGAGAGAGAGAGAGAGAGTGAGTGAGTAGGGAGAGGGGCAGGAGGGAGCATGGGGCTCCACATGGCGCTCCATCCCAAGACCCTGAGATCATGATCTGAGCCGAAATCAAGAGTCAGAAGCTTAACCTACTGAGCCACTGGGTGCCCCTTCCATGGATTATTTTGAAGCACATCTCAATCATATTACTTCATCTATAAATATTTCAACTTATATATCTAAAAGATAAAAATTTTTGTCTTTAAAACACCACTGCAAAATCAGTTTTATACCTAAAAAATAATTATCATTCCTTCATAATCAAATATCTAGCCAAAGTTAAAATTCCTTAGTAGTTTAATAAATTTATTTTTACAATTTTTACAATGACTTTTTCAGGTCCCTATCAAAACAAGGGCTACTCATTACATTTGGTTGATATGTATTTTAGGAGTCCCTTTTTTTCTCTCTCTTTTATCATTTAGTCTTAAATCTCTCTCTTTTTTTTTTTTTTTTTTGATCCTTTGTTGAGGTGATTAAGTCATTTGTCTGTAGAGTTTCCCACATTCTGGATTTTGCTGATTACACCCCCATGAGGTCCTCTAACATGTTCCCCTCTCTCCGTATTTCCTATAAGTCATAAAACAAATTTGTATTTTGAAAAATATAGCTTTTGTGAATATGTACTGTTTGCCTGAATTGCTATGTGGATGACTAAAATTAAGGCAGTACTTTTAATAGTATTACCTTATCAATGTAAAGTTGGTATCAATGTAAAAAAAAGAAAGGAATGTCATGGTTAGCTAAAAGTGGAGACCTGGGTACTAGTACAAGTCACAAGATGAGAGTAGGCCTTTTAGTTTGTGAACATGGCACTTCACGGAGGTGAAGAAAAGCAGAGTAAAATAATTGCTTTGCTTCCATCAAAAACTCTGAAAATAGATCTAAGGGTAAAACTCAGAAAAAGACTTTATTGGTAGCTCGTGGAAAAAATGTTCTATGCAATAAATAAAAACCAAAAGAAGTCGCTGGGGCGCCTGGGTGGCACAGCGCTTAAGCGTCTGCCTTCGGCTCAGGGCGTGATCCCGACGTTACGGGATCGAGCCCCACATCAGGCTCCTCTGCTATGAGCCTGCTTCTTCCTCTCCCACTCCCCCTGCTTGCGTTCCCTCTCTCGCTAGCTGTCTCTATCTCTGTCAAATAAATAAATAAAATCTTTAAAAAAAAAAAAAAAAACCAAAAGAAGTCGGCACATTAATGTTTGACACATATTGCTAAGATTAACTATAAATTTATTGTTTTTAGAAGGTTGGTTTTATATGAATATTTAAGTAACTAATATAACACTTCTTAAAATAAAGAGTTTAAAAACTAGCACACTGGCTTACCATAAACAATTTAAGAGAACTAAAATGCCTTATAAGTTTTATTTATAATATCAAATTACTATATTTACTTTTTTTTTTTTTAAGATTTTATTTATTTATTTGACAGAGAGAGAGACAGCCAGCGAGAGAGGGAACACAAGCAGGGGGAGTGGGAGAGGAAGAAGCAGGCTCCCAGAAGAGGAGCCTGATGTGGGGCTCGATCCCATAACGCCGGGATCACGCCCTGAGCCGAAGGCAGACGCTTAACGACTGAGCCACCCAGACGCCCCAATATATTTACTTTTTTTGACTGCAGAATGTTTAACTCTGTCCTCTTGGCTTCCACGACACCGCTCTTTTGCTGATACTCACCTTACCATTCTTGAAGTTTCTCTTTGTTTTCCTTCGTTAGCTCTTCTTCATCTGCTAGTTCCTTGAACTTGGTGTTTTGGGGTTTCCCTGTTGGTTTTCTTCTGTTATTTCTGCATTGTCTCTCTAGGCAGTAACACATTTTCGCTCAGGGCTTGTTATCTCTTTCTGTTTTATCTTGTCTTCTATTGGAGCCTCCATCTACCTCGACCCCCTGGGCCTGAAGCCTAACAGTCCTCTCTCCAGAGAAAGGATGGAAGATTTTTAGCCATCATGCAGTTTTATCTTTGTTGTTGAAAATTCCTTATTTTGTGTTTTATTCTTACTAAGTAATTTTATCTGTTTTAATATTTGAGACCTTTCATTCTTTCATATTACTTAAAAAATATGTGAAATAGTGGCGCCTGGGTGGCTCAGTCAGTTAAGCGTCTGCCTTCAGCTCAGGTCATGATCCCAGGGTCCTGGGATGGAGCCCCAAGCTGAGTCTGCTTCTCCCTCTACCTCTGCCCCCCCACCCCCCGCTTGTGCTCACTCACTATAAATAAATAAATACATACATACATACATATATATATATGACATAGAACTTTCCCCCAGTAGAGGAGACTGGATTCTATAGTACATGTATAGTAGCCATGTGATTATTCTCTCCCTCTTTTTGGAAGTTTGTAATTTCCATTCTTGTCCACACACTGGTAATTCAATAATCTAAATTATTTGTATGCCACTAAAATATTTGAAATGGACAAATTCCCAGTGTGGGTTGGGTGAGTATGTGGGAAAATCATTCCACCAAGAGAGGAGAGATCTGACTTCCCCCTCAGATTTTTTTTTTTAAAGATTTTATTTATTTATTTGACAGAGATAGAGACAGCCAGCGAGAGAGGGAACACAAGCAGGGGGAGTGGGAGAGGAAGAAGCAGGCTCATAGTGGAGGAGCCTGATGTGGGGCTCGATCCCATAACGCCGGGATCACACCCTGAGCTGAAGGCAGACGCTTAACCGCTGTGCCACCCAGGCACCCCTCCCCCTGAGATTTTAACACATCTAATTTCTTGGACAAATCTCTTTGCTTTTTTCTCTCATGAGGGAAAAAAGATGTAACGCGGGTGTGAAAACTTTTTAATTTTGTAACAGGTAGCATTCATAAATGCTAGAAACCATACTTTTTCATTCTGTTCTATTTCATTTTTTTTAGTGCTGGTCTGGACCCACTAAATTTATATCATGAGTTGCTATTAGGTCATGACCTGTGGTTTGAAAAACACTCATACCGTAAATCCTTGAGTTTCCCCAATAATGAAATATGATATACCAGGTCTTCCATATATTCCTTTCAGTTGCTATCAACATAATTAATATATCACGTATGAAATCATCTTTATGTTTTGCTGTGACTTCCTTGTCTTATAAAAATTTAGATATGATATTAATATATATGCCTTCTTTTTAAATTATTGTTTTTGTCATTTACCATAGAGGTTTTTGGAGAGTATGACCTTTGTCTTTATATTTGATTTTTAAACAACTTGTGTTTAAAAAAAATATTTTGAAACTATGACAGACTTACAGAAAAATCACAAGTGAAGTACAAAGAAACTCTTTCACTTTGTGAAGAGTTGGAGAGTAGATTGCAGACCTGATGTTTCATCACCACCAAAGACTAATATATATTTCCTACAGATAAGGAAGATTTTTTCTGTATAACTACAGTATAACCGTAATAAGTGGGAAGTTGATACAGCAGGAGCTGTGGGATGGGAAGGAAAATAGAACAAAATACAATTAAGTAGACTTGACAATTTTATGACTGCTTATATAAGGAAAAGAGAAAGACCGTAACATCTTTTTGTGTGTTTGTGATATATGTGTGAATTGGGAAGTGACCTACATTAAAAATGTTTAGTTACTTAGCCCCTCAATATTGATGTTCTGTGGGAATATAATTTTAAAATACTGTGTTCTGATAGCAGAAGAAATATTTGACCATGGATTTTGTTATTGTTGTCTACTGTTAAGATTTACTGTTAAACAATTGGGATTTTGAGTCACGTAATAGAATCTATTGAAAAGCTTTAATGGGAGAAGTGAGATATTTTGGAAATCATCCCAGGTTCTGAGGGTAGTGTCAGTGAGTTAAGGATATTGAAAGAAAACAGCAAGAGAGTTGACATCTTCCATTCCAGCCCTGACCTCTCTGAGGATGCTGTCTCAAATTTTCAGTTACTAGAGCTTTTAAACTTATCACACACATAATACCCATCCTTTCTCGACTAGATATCCTATTTCTTTTACCTTCTCCTATACCAGTGCTTGGTCTAGAAACCAAGCATTGACTCTTCCTGCTCTTCACCTGCCCATATCTAGTTGATTTCTGCATCTTAGAAAGAGCACAGGAAAAGATTTGTTTCATCCTATATTTATCCAGTGTCTCTGCAATTTTGAGAAAGTCATTTGGCTTCTTTTGTATTCAGATCAATCTGTGTACATTATGCTGTTTGAACCACATATGATTAGGAGCATGGTTTATAATGAGGTTCTTTGCCTTTTAATCCCTGCTTCATCAGTCAGCAGCTATGTGATCTGGGGGGAGTTACTTCTTCATGCCCCAGTATCCTCAGCTGTAAGTACATACCTCACAGTGTTGTTTTGAAGATTGAGTTAATGTAATATATAATATGAGGAATAGTGCCTGGAACACAGTAAGGATTAAATATGTGTTAGCTCTTACTATTGTTGTTATCATTATGACTTTTTTTTGCTTGTGCTCAGGTGGTTCTAGCATTTTGTAATACTGCTATAAGAGTGTGTCTACCATTTGCTAATCCTCTTTTCTCCATTATTGTCATTATCCTATTGTTCCAGATTAAATGAGTTATTATGCGAAAAATACTTAGAGTAGTACCTGGCACTTAGTAAGCACTAAGTGTTAGCCCTTACTATTGGTTATTGTGATTTTTATGTAGACAACCTCTCAGGGCAGTCAGATCCTTTCCTTGTCATTAGAGGTTCTCTAAAGTTTAATTTCTTCCCCTGCTGTCCACATTGGTCTTTCCTGGACGTTGGTCATGTAATGTTGCTCCATTTTGAGACCTTTGGTGCTTAAAAGGAAAGAAACAAAAAATGTTCTTGATAGAAATATCAGATAACTTGCCAAGACCAACTGAAAAAAATGGTACTAATGAAAGCAGTAAACTTGAACTTTGAAGCAGTGTTAATTTTGTTTTAGGTACGTTAGGGCATTGCTTATTAAAATAGTCTCAATTTTTTACAGAAAGAAAAGTTGTACTGATGATGAAATTCAGGAGGACTTGTTATTTATTTTTAGCAAGCAACTGAAACTAAAATTGTATCTGAAAAACTGCATAGTTCAGTTAAAATAGAACATGAAGGGTAAAGGTTTTATGAGTTTTTTGTGTTAGGAAAATAAATTAATGTTTTTCTTCAGGTTTAAATAAGGAAAAAATGTTAAGTGTCGTTATTTATTCTCCATGGGCATACAGGCAGCTTTCCTGTGTTGTTATTGAAATCTTGAACTTCTCTTTAGAATTTAAGTGAAAATAGCTTCGTTCGTCTGTCTTAAAAACAACGTCCTTAGCTGTTTGTTAGAAGAATCAGAAGAGAACTTATCTAATTTCTTAAAGAGAAGTCACTTGTTCTGTGTTCATTTGCATGACCTGCTCTTTAACCCTTTGCTCCTCGTGGGCTATTTTCCTACTTCCAGTATTTCATGGTATCCTGGAGAAAAGTATTTTTCTCCAGTAAAAATTGCATCGGATTTTATCTGTTAATATTGGTAGCTACATAAAGCCATTTCACCACAGTTTTAGTTTTCAGATGGGCTCTTAAAATCAGGTTTTAGGTGTATTTTTTAAAACTTGACTTCAGGAAGTGGCAGAGCGAGAGTTAATGTGTTACATGGAGGGAAGAACAGTCCATCGGGGGTTAAATTGCAGAGTCTAATGGAATAATAACTGGTAGCACCATCTGCTGGCCTACTTCCGCAGAAGGAGTCAGTATTTTTAACGACATCTCTAATATTCATGCTGATGCATTTTGATGCTTTGTGCATTCATTTCTTTCTGTGCTTTGTTGGAATCTGGCTATCTGCTTACAGCTATTGAGGAAACTCAGCTTTTTAGGAGGGGTTTACAGCCGTTTTCATATCTAAATAGGATGAACAGTGGATATAAACTTGCCAAGGCAGAAATGTGTTGATAAATCACAATGTGTGTTTGTGGAGGGTTGTGCATCTCTAGGTTGCAGCTTGCTAAATAGGCCATTTAGGAATCTTCTTTCAATGCTTTTTTCTTGAGCACTGCCTGGGGTGGTGAAAAAGCAGAGGGCAAGCCTTTGTCTGACGCCAAAAATGTCTTCAGTGAAGAGGCCAAGAGGAAGGGTAAGTGAAAGCCTGAATGAGTGGGAGGAGGAGGGGTTCTTTGGGCTAAAAGGCTAATGGGATTGAATAACCTTCCTTATTACTGGCTGCTGCTGCGGGAGTCGTACTGCATCGCCATCTTGAGCTTGTTGCTGTTTTCTCGAGTCTTGGTTATTTGTTATAGCCTGTAGGCCTTAAGGTGGCATTTTAGTGAGCAATCTAAGCCCTCCTTCCTTTCCCAGTGCTGCAGCACTGCTATGAAACCTTTGATGAGGCAGGTATAGAAAAGATATCCAGTGAAGCACACTGGAATCAGCATGAAAATGTGTGTGGAAATTCCTGGTGGTTTTTTCCTTTGCTATAGTCAGAGGCATGTTTACGGGTAAGAACATAACAAAACTGTGATCTAAGTATATGTGGATGAATGCGTGTTTGAAGAAGATACTCTTTTTTAAATGTTGTTGATTTGCTTCCTGTGATATTGCTAAAATATTAATAATTTTAACGTAAAACTTGGGGTTTTTTTTCAGAATTGCTTGAGCAAAATGATGATATAGAAAGAGAAAAAATTCACATTTAACTCACGGAAAAACTAAAACTTTCTCTAATTTTAAGTATGGGAATGTTTATTTACTAACTAGCTATGTTGCTGCATAGATTGCCCATTAAAAAATGATCTAAATGTTTTCAGGTTCGAGTTCTAATTTTTTGTAAAGCAGAGAAGCTTTATATTTCTAAAAATTATAATCAACTAAGGAGTAGTCATTCTAAATTAAAATTGCTATTTTAAATTTATTAATAATTTTCGGAGTTCTGTAGTGAGGAGGCAAGAAAAGACTTTTATTTCAAATGCACACAGTATTTACAGGACAGAATTTGAATCAACTAACTAATCAAGAACGCTGTGAAAATATCAGTGAATCTACATTACCCTTCTTTAACCTTCATTTTTAAAAGCAGTAGTTGAGCTTTTTATTTTATACCTACACTAATTTCTAGATCAGCAAACTGTTTTAATTTTAAATTTGTTTGTAGCACTCACATACTGGCTCATGTATTTTACTCTAAGCATAATTTTAAATGTTCATAATTCGTGTTAATTGTTTAGGTGTACTATGAAACGTTGTATAAAAAGTATTCTGATTTCTCTAGCCTCCATCTTCCAAGAAGAGTGATGGTTCTGGGACGTACACTAAGTTGCAGAATACCCAGGTGAGGATCATGTCTGAGAAGAAGCAGAGGAAAAAAGTGGAATCAGAAAGCAAGCAAGAAAAGGCGAATCGGATCATATCAGAGGCCATAGCAAAAGCAAAGGAACGTGGGGAACGCAATATTCCACGAGTAATGAGTCCTGAAAACTTTCCTAGTGCTTCAGTTGAAGGAAAAGAAGAAAAGAAAGGTAGACGGATGAAATCCAAGCCAAAGGACAAAGAGAGCAAAAGAACAAAAACTTGTTCTAAGTTAAAAGAGAAGGCAAAAATTGGGTAAGTTGGTTAAGAATTAAATTTAATTCCTTTGAATTTTTTTGTCAAAGTGCAGTGTGTCTCATCTTTTACTTTTGATTTGTGTGTTATGTATTTACTCCCACTTTGAAGTTTTAAGCTGTTGGATACTGTGTATACCTAATTTCCTTTTCTGAATGAATTGGGAAATATTCCAAGATTTACTGTGTTTTACAGTTCTGTGAACATAGATTTTTGTACATTAATAATCGTGAAAGGAATTTAAAATAGGAAAATATTTCATACATGAAACAGAAAAAAAGAAAACAAAACCAAACCCATTACTGTGCCAGCTCCAAATTCACTTTCTTTACCGAAAGTGCATTGAAATCTTGTGTAAGATTTCCTTACCTCTTAGTTGTACTTCATTGGGCGCCTTATAGTTTGGAAATGTGAGATACAATCCTTTCTAATAAACCCACAACTTTGGACTAAACGAAATGACAAGAAAACTAAGACCATTTAAATCAACGATGAGCAGCTCTCAGCTCTTACTGGTCTGCTCCCTCACTGTCTTTCTGACTTACTTTATGTAATAAAGAGGCCAGGTGGGGATTAATGCTCCAAGAGAATTATAAGGCCAAGGAATTGCTCTAGAAGGGTACATTAATCATTGGTGTTTTTATTTGACTGCTCATCGGATACATTAAAAATATAAAATATAATAAATATTAATACTTGTATTATATTTAAATTTTTGCATGCAGGGGTAAAAATAACCTAAGGCTGCGACAGTTTAGAATTATTTTTGCAGGAATATTTGATCATTTTTGAAGGCTTTATGTGAAATTTTAGATAAAGGGTTTAATCTGTTTTCTTTTTTCTCACACAAAGTACACAGTAAAGAATTCCTTTATTATGAAAATCTTCATTTTCTTAAGAAATAATTTATACATTATGTAGATATTTAGAACTAATACAAATTTGTAAAACAAATTAATTCTCAGCATTTTAAATGCAGTCACCAAACTGAATTATATTGTCACATCCTGATTCCTTTCAATCCAAACCATTAAATAACAGGGGCTCTTTTGCCATAATAGAGCAGTGACTAATGTTTGTGATTTTTGCATTTTATTTGCAGGCAGCAAAAATGAAATTTGAAAGTTAAATTTCTGCTCCTTTTATATTTAAAGGTTTGGCATGAAAATATCTTATTTTTCTAATATTATGTCTAGTTTTTAATTAGGAAATCCCATATTCCCATATTTAATCCTTTAATGTATTAAGAGTTAGTATAATTAAAGTTTTCCAGTTTTAACTTATACAGAGACATAGGCAAAGTGTTGTACTATTTGGAAGGGCATTTAAAAAATAATGCACAAACCAAGAGAAACTGGTAGAGAAATTTCAAAAGTTACAATAAGTTTAAGTTTGGGAGGGAATAGGTAGAGGCAAAAGATACCAGAAGTGAATCTGTTTCAAGAAAAACAATATACATAAGGGGAAATTAGAAATGATCATAATAGAGAGAAACGTGGATTTTTGAAACGTGAATATGGTAGGGAATAGTAATATATTGCAGTAGAATGTCTGACTTATCTGTGATATTTATATTTTTGTTAGAAATAGGTAGATTATTAATAACAAATGACTTTAATATTGCACAGTGTTGATCAGTTTAGTAGTTTTAGAGAGAGTGTTCTTGAGAGAACAAGTGAAAATTGGAAAGATAAATACATGGCAAGACACTGAGCAGTTGCTAGAGAAAAACTTGTTGAGAGTATAAGAGTATCCTTTTGATAGAGGAATTTATAAGTTGCAGCCAAGTAAAGTAAATGGAAGTAAAATGGAAGCTCGCCTTATATGTTGTAATTAAACTATTGGAGTAAAACAATGACTTCTTGGTCATGTTTATCAAAGACAAAGGTTGTCATGTTGGAGGAAAACATAGTTGGAAATGAAATTCATATACAACCCAAAGTTCCTATACTAGTCAATTGAAATATTACTGTACTTTCCAATAAGCTGCTATATCTAAATTTTGAATTTGACAAGTTTTTAATTTCTGTGTGAAGTCATTTAGATAGTTTAGTTGCATAATTTTAATTAATAGCATTTTATGATATATTAAACATTTTCTTGTGAAAATTTTATTTTTCTGTTAGTTTGAGAACAGTTGGGCTATTGCTACAATCAAATGACAGATACCAGATAAAGCTGAAGGGAATGTATGCTGGAGCTTAACCACCAGCAGTGTGAAATAGAAATTTTGAGAGTAGCTAAATTTGTAAACTAAGCTATAGTTGATGCATAGTCAGAATTGGTGTTCATTTCACCCACCCCACATGTGATTTGTTACAGTCTAGAAGGAAGAAAACTAGTACTGCTTCTGCTTGCTAGTGTGCTCGAAACCTTTTTTATCACTTGTGCTACTCTTGTAGATTAATTTTTTTTAAAGTACAAGGAAAAAAGGGCCCTTTTCAGAGCACTTGTATACAATCTCATCTTTGCACCTCTGTGAATTACATTGGCACACAGTATGCTAATTTGGTTAAGTTCTTTGGCTTTGGAGCCAGGAGCATTTGTTCAAATCCCAGTTTTGTCACCTATAAGCAGTGTGACCCTTTACAAGTACTTAACCTCTCCAAGCTTTAATTTCTTCCGTGTAAAAAGGGGATAATGATAGTACTTGCCTCATGGTGTTATTTTGGGGATGAAATGATTTAATAGCATTTAAAGCATATAGAGCAGTACCCGGAATTTAATAAATGTTAGTCGTTATTTCTGAAAACGTAAATAGCATGTAGCTATTTAGAGAGAAGTCTGCGGCTGGGAGCCACGCCCCTTTTTTCAAGCCTAAACTTTCACTCATATGCCTAGGTTCTCTTTCCACTAAGGCTCTGTTCCTAAATAAGACCAGTTAAAAAGTTAGGCAGGCAGTGCTCACTTCAGGAGCACGTCTACTTAAAAAACAAAAAAAACCACCAACAACAGAAAAACAAAAAGTTGCTAATTGTTAAGAGGGTAATAGGTTAACTTATTAATGGCTCTTTTCATATAAGAATGTTTCTGTTTATCAGGTAGCTAGGGTTGCATTTAGGAGAGGTAAATTTCGTTAGAAATTTGCTTGGAGCTTGAAAGGTTGCCCAGGGTTATGTGGAAGATGGTGAGTTGAAATGGAAATGGCAGGCGTAAAAAAGAGTGAGGTAGGGAAAGAGCCTTTTCTACTTTAATGTTGGTCATGTTCTTGGCAGTCAGGTTCTAACAAGCTGCCTTTCAACTAGAATAGCAGATATTTCTTTAGTAATAGTAGGTGCATAATAGATGCTCCATGAATGGAATGGAATGAATTTTATGGAATGAATGAATGAGTAGGAGGTTAAATATTAAATGTTACCAAATGGCTGAATTTGATTTGTTAAATCAAAAACAGAAATGGCAAGCCAATCCTTCACCAAAACCACAGGGATGTAGCTAATGGTTTGGTAATAGTAGAGAGTTAGATTCTAAAATAAATTCATTCTAAGACTTCGAGTAGAATTTTCTTATGGTTTTTATGTGTGATTTGAGATTATATAGTAGGATATCATATGATTTAATTGGGGCATTTTTAAATTTATGGTTTATTACGTTAACATTTAAATTATGTTTCCACGTTGTCAATTAGAATTTACTTCTGTGTGTTACAGCTTATTGGACTGGCATAGGTAGAATGATTTTAATACTTACAAATGTTTTGTGGCCCTATAAATTTAATCAGTCCTTCATGATTAAACTTGATGTTTTCTTTTTCATATTATTCATAATTATTCTTTCTGTATGCTAGATATCAGGTGGCTAGAAATAGCTTTTCTCTTGAGTGAAAGCGGAAAACTCTAAATTAGGAAATATTTATCAAAGTCAAGTAGAAATTAAGGACATCATATTATAAAGAAAAACAGTAAAACATAATTAAATTTTGAAATTATATTGTGCCCTTTTTTGCTATAGTTTGTTTGAAACCCCAAAAAGGAAGAAGAAAAATAACATTAATTACCTTGCATCATACATATACATATATGTGTGTGTGTGTTTTTAAATAAAACTAATGTGTGAGTTTGTCTATATGCATGTCTACAGAGATACATTTATATCTAAATAATAAAATATAGAAGGGAAAAAAATGAATTAACAAAATCTGAGGGAAGATATAATGAATCATCAGAAATTGGGAATTATCACTTCATAGTCCTTGTTAATAAAGTGACAAATGAGACCCTGATTGCATGTATTCAAAATAGTAAGAATTTAATATCTGGATAAAATATAAATATATTTAATTTTTTCTTGGCATATGACCAAAAAAAACTTTGAAAACATGTGTGGTACACATTTATTTTTTTTAATTATTAATCATATGTCAGTAGTCTATAAAGTTTCTCTAATTTTTAAATGCCAGACAGGTAACATGTCTTATTGATTTCACTCCTTAGACCTAAACTTAAACTCAGTGAAAATCTGAAACACATTCATCTGCAGAAAGAATTGATACAGCATACATTATTTGTTATGAATTTAATGAAGATTTGCAGTTCCATTTTTAAGGAGTATACCTTTACATAAAATGTTTTAGTAAGGTCTGTCAGTGGCAAACAATGTGTTGTATGTATTTCATTGAATCTAAGATGTCATTGATTATAAGGCACACCATTATTTTATGTGTTAGTAAGAAAGGAAAAAAATATTGCCAGTTAAAACTATGGCATGTGTTTGATTATTAAATGAATCTCGATTTCATAGATGTTAATATATAGGGAAAATATCTTAGAACCACTGAAGTGAAGTTTTTGATTTAATGCTCCTACTCTGTCAATATTTTCCAACATAAGCACCCTTTTCTTTTAAAAAAAAATATTTTTTAAGAATAAGAAACTGCTGGTAAATGTATTGACTATGATTATTAATACTTAGCTAATACTTGCATCCTTAGTAACTGTATGAAACAACTCAGTGAATTCAACTTTTTTAAAAAATCCTATCCTTAAACAGGAAGTAATTTATAGTCCAAGTTAGCAAGAACATACAAGACAATGTTACTTTCACAAACTGAGATTAACTAAAATAAAGAACCCTTTTAAAACTTGCTTTTCCCAGAGGAGTTTAAGCTGGAGTCTTGAGTTGACCCTTAAAATGGAGAAATTTCACCAGATTAAAAGTGTTTTCTTAAAAAAAAAAAAAAAAGTTTATGTTTTATGATTTTAAAAATAGCCACAGTGTCTTTCACTTGGCTTGCAAAGAAAAACATTATAATGTGAAATCGTATTTTTGCTTGTTTCCTTCACTTATGATGAATTGGATGCATTAATTACAACAAATGGACTAATTGGGGAAGATTCATTGTTTGTCCAATTATTGCAATGAGAGAATCAACAGGGGGCAATTACAGATTGACACTGTGTAGAATGCAGCTTGTTACCCAGCCTCTGCTAATAAACATGTGGGCAGGATTCAGATGAGTGCATAAATTACATCTGAAAATCAAATATAGATGTCAAGTATAAACACTGAGGTTTTCTAGTGCAAATGAATTAACATTTCAAATTTATACTTAGTTTGAAATTGCCCTTTGCTGTCTGAAACAAGCTATGTTTTGATATTTAATTCTTTTACTTGCCTATCTGTTGCCGCAGTTTGCTAACATTGATAACAGATCCCTTTAATGTTTAAAAAAACAAAACTTGCAAGAAGCCTTTATTATTCATATATTCTGTATCTGGCACTTTACTTTGGTGATATTTCTGAGAATAGCAAACTGTCAGTTTATTTGAAGAATGTATCTATAATGAACTTTTAGTTTCATTTATAATGATATTTTATTTTAGAATTCATATAGTAGACTTTGTGATCTGTGATGGAAGAATGGAACACTTTTTGGTAATTGGGTATTTTACTTAACTGATTTCATTTTATTTTTTCTACTTTTGGATCATCCGATTTCTCTCACATAATATTTATGGCAAACATTTGTCATTATACAGGCAGTAGAGATTTCTGGTTGTTTGAAAATCAGATAAACTTTAACCTTAATAATTTAAAAGATAATAATAGTTTCGTATTTCTCTGTATCCATTAAGCTATGTATATTTATTGACATTAAGTATCTATTGACTGGTTGAAATATAGTGTCGTTATATTTTAAAGTCAGTAAGATGTTGGAAACAGTAGACTAGGAATAAAGAGACCTTTATTGTCTTTTACTAAACTGTGACTCAGACATTTTACTTCACCTTTTGGAGCTAAAGCTTCCCTATTAGTATATTGGGACTAGCACCTTACCTGTCTCAAAGCTTTTCTCTGAATCAACTGAGATATTGTAGGCAAAAGCACTTTGGTGTGTTTTAAGTTGTCTATAAATATAAAATCATTTTATTATCCTGAATATTTGTTTTTAGAGTTTTCCAGGAGAAGTCTGAACCAGTGGTTCCCAAACCTGGTGGAACATCGGAATTTTTAAGGGAATTTTTTAGAAGTCTGATTGGAGTCCCACTTAACTAAATCAGAGGCCTGGGGTTGGGACCTACAGATCTGTTTTTGTTTTTGTTTTTTTGACTTTTTACTTTGAACTAATCTCAGACTTGCAAAAATAGGTCAGAGTTCCTTTAGGCTTTTACCCAGCTTCTTCAAATGTTAACGTCTTATATAACCAAAGCACGATTATCAAACACAGAAAAAAACACTTGTACAATTCTGTTAACTTAGAAACCTCATGCAGATTTTGTTAGTTGTTCCATTTTTTTTGGCCAAGATTCTACATTTCATTGTATTGTCATCTCTCCTTACACTCCTTCAATTTGGGATAATTCCTCAGTCTCTGTCTTTTGTAATGTTTTTAGTTTTGAAGCATACTGACCAGTGATTTTGTAGAATGTCTCTCAGTTTGGATTTGTCTGATATTTTCTGATTAGGAATCCTTATTTTTAACAGACAGCCTTCTAATGAAGCCTGCCTCTCATACATTTAGGAATTACTCATCAATACCAACCTAATCTTTGTTCCCCTTTGTAGTATCACCTGTGTGCCATTTTAGAACTTTACAATAAACTAGTATGACTTCATTGTTTCCAAGAATCAGTGTTCTGTGTAAGTAACCCTAGTTTTTAAATCTTAAAATATGTCTTTATTTTACTCAGAAATATGTCAGTCGAGCATGACTTAATGTTTTAGAATCACCTTTTCCTACCACGGAAATGTACTGTTTTTTAACAGAAAGGGCATGTGTAAATATTTTGAAATTTGTAAGATTTAGTAGGAAACTACTGTTTCTGAAATATCTCTACAAACTTAAGATTTTAAAAAGATTTTTGCACGGAGTAAGAATGGTTAATGTGTTTGTGAGATAAGATGCTCTTCCAGGCTCGTAGAACAACCTTGGAAGAAAATACAGAATATATGGAAAACACAATTTTAAAGGTCCTTTTTTGTTTTGAAGAACATTTGCAAATAATTAATATAATGAAGACTTATCCTAAGGTATTACGGGCAATGTTTTTGCTAGGACTTACCCTCCTCCACTAAAAAGGGCAGGTATCTAAGATTGATAGGGCAGCACTTACTAGTATTTCTTTTCTAGAGATTTAGGTAGTATTTATCTATAAATATGTTTGAGAAAATGGCGGAGTGCATCAAATATATATTTCTACTACCTGATTTTACTTAGAGTTATCCCTGATCTTGCCACTGAAGACCAGCTGGCCAAGTGCCTTAGGCCATATTATATAATCACAAGGAGCATCATGCTTACCCTTAGGAGGAGGTTTTTACTGGAAGAGGAGACTTCTGGGAAACTAATAATGTCTTGTTTCTTGATCTAGAAGCTGGTTACACATTTATGTTTATTTGAGAAAATTCACGAAGCTATTCTCTTTTGATGTGTACACTTTTCTGAACTTACATAATACTTTAATATTAGAAGACTGTTAGATTTAGGGAAAGTGAGGGGTTACATTTGGGAACCTTTTGAACGCTTTAGTTCAAGCTCTGGAGTGAGGCATACTTAATTTCTATCTCTAGTCCTGCTATCTGTGACTTTGACCAAGGCATTTAACTTCCCTAAGCCTCCCTTTCCTCTTATAAAATGCTAGTATTCGCTTCTCGGAATTGTATGAACATCGAATGAGAGAATGCGTGTTAAAGTCAGGAGACACTGCCTCCATAAACACTAGGTAAATGGAAGCTTTGAAAATGTAAAGGAGTTCCAAGAGTTCAGATGAGAGTGGGTTGAGATCTGAAAATGAAACAGTCCATATAGACGACTTTTTTAGGAACTGCAGATGGGGAGGAGGAAGAACACGATCCTGTGGTATCTAATAGTAGATATGACCTCAAGGGAGAGTTTTATTTAGCAGGGAAACCAGAGTAAGGAAAAGGGACCAGAAGAGGGAAGAAATGACCAGTGAAAGTGGTGAGAGGGAATGAAGTATAAATGTGGTTGGTTCCTTAATGTTGTTTCAGAATATCTTTTTGTACTTTCTGATTTCCTGGTTCCAACTTAAGCTATGTTTGTACTCTTAATTGCTTTCTTCACATAGTCCTAAGTCTGCAGGTGAGATACTGGTAAAAATTCTCCTTTTGTTGAAGGTGGTAATCATGCCATACAAGAATAATCTGGGAGTCACTCTTTCTAGAAGTTTCTTGCCTCACATCTAATCATCCAGTCAGTGACGATGTCTATTGATTCTGCCTCCATCATAAAGTTGTGCTTTTCTTTACCTCTTCATCCACACAGCCATGGCCCTGTGTTGCACTCTTCATGTCTCACTTGAATTGTCATTTGCCTGACTGCTGGTTTCCCTGCCTTGCATTCCTCTTCTTCTAGTTGGACTGCTCTCTTGTTTGAAATTCTTCCCCCACCAATTTTATTGAGATATAGTTGATGTTTAACATTGTATTCACTTAAGGTGTACAACATAATAATTTGACATGTACTATTGGAAAACTGTGGCCATAAAAGTGTAGTTAATATCCACCACCTCACTGGTTACAAATGTTTTTTCTCATGATGAGAATTTTGAAGATTCACTCTCTTAGCAACTTTCAAATACAGAATGTAGTATTGTTAACTATAATCACCATGCTGTATATTAACTCTATAGAACTTAATTTGTGTAAAATTCTCATATCTATCAAACGCTTTATTAATTGTTGTCACGTGTTCAGAGTATCTCCCAGCCATTTGTTGTCAGTGGTGAACAAGACAGATTCTGTTTCAATTCCTGCCCTGTGGAGCTTAAAAGCGGGCCTTAAGCCAAAATGTTAACTCCTTACATGTCATACAGGATCTTCTGTGATCTTCACCCTATCTCCATGACCGTCTCTCTGCTTCCTCCTCCTGCAGTGCTTTGTGGATCTCTGACATGCTCTAGTCACTGCACATTTCTCTCATTCTTCTCTAATATCCCCCCTAGCTGGAATGCATCCTCTGTCTTCTTTCACTACTAGTTGAACTCCCTTTTATCATTCATTTCCTATCTCAAACTTTACCTTTTCTGTAAAGGTACTCTGTTACAGTAGACAGAAGCACTTCAGTACTCTAAAGTAGACAGAAGCACTTCTTTTGTGTTCACATTACATTCGGTACTAACTTCCACTTCTGTGTTTGAACCACGTTCATATTTTAACAATGATACTGTAACGTTAGGGACTGTGTCCACTTTATCTTCAAATCCTAGAACCGAGGAGTTTCTGACATATAATAATTAGAGGTTGGTTCTGAAATTACTGTGTCGGGACTTAACTCATTTGCATTATCCCATTTAATTCTCAACAACAGTACAGGTAGCTATTATAGGATCCCTATTTTCCCCGCAGGGAAACTAAGGCTAAAAGAGATCAAATAATTTGCCAGGTGTCTTACAGATAATAAATGGTAGAATCAGGTTTGAAATCTTTGATGCTATGATTTCAAAGTGTGTGCTCTTAACCTCCGGGTTCTCCCACATTAGTAAATAATTGTTGAAGAAAATTCTTCTGTCTTTCTGATACATCATACTTGAAAATATTTTGGGAAATTTTCTCTGTTTGGAATATAGATATCTAAAATAGAATTTCCCTGATTAGCAATTAGCATGGTTTGTGATTAGTGTGGTGCTTCAAAATCATGCTCTCTCATCTGTTGAGCCAGAATAAGGAAATGTGGGAGCTCTGTACTTTCTACCTCTGATCAGAAAAAAAAAACGGAAAACACATTTTCATTTTAAACGTTTGTATTTGATGCACGTGTGTATAAATATTAATGTGCATATATACATACATATATACATGAGAGAGACAAGCAAACTGGAAATATAAAAAAAAAGTTTTTAACTCTTTAGGAACATATAGTACAGTTAAGATAAGCCTTAGCATAGATGAAATAATTAAAGAACAATTCATTGTTAAAGTGTTTTAAGCAAGGGAGAAATTAGGATAAAAAGTAGTAGAGGCTTCTAGGGAATAGGTGGGATATAAGGACATTAAGTGCAATTTGAATTTAGCAAGAGGTAGAAGGGAAAAAAACCCTCATTCCAGATCTACAAGATAATAAATGAATTATCTTAATTACTAAATGCAATTATATCACCTGATATTTTTTTCCCGTGAAAAATAATTTTGAGCCCAAGAAGCAAATGGTAGAACCTGACTGCCTTTCTGTGCTTAAAAGCATGTTAACAGTAATAATGGTTTGTGTTTGTTCCACTAGAATGCGTTTCTTGTCTTGAAAATGTCATTATGGATTTCGTGATAATTATCCTCTTTGGTTGAACATTCATGTGATATGAAATGGAGAAAAGTTTATCATGGCACTCTTAATATGACCACAAATGGAAAAAGGCAGAGAGTTCATACTGTTTACTCTTTTCTTCTTGAAACAGCAAACTCATTATTACATTGGGTAAGAAACAAAAAAGAAAGAATGAGTCTTCAGATGAGATATCTGATACAGAACAGATGCCACAGCACACTTGCAAAGAGGAGGACTCTCAAGTGAGTATTACATTTTTTTGTGAGAAATGAAGCACTGATAGAATTATTTAGATAGCCTAAAACTGCTTTAGGGTTATTTATACTGTAGTTTAGTAGTAAAACTACATTTTATTATGTGGTAGAACTGGAAGACAGCGTTATGACAATATGCTCCTAGTAGTATTACTGTAGAATGTTGGATCTGGGAGGAAACTTACTTATCCTCTCTAAACCCCTCGTTTTTCAGAGAGTGAAACCAAATCCCATAGAGGTTAAGTAACAGTCCCAAGTCCCTGATGGCTTTTAGCATGGAGAAATATCTAGTGATACTATCCTGTACTTATAGAGTGCTTTTGAATGAACTTAATGATGGAGATCCTAAGTTTTAGAATCACATACAGTGATAGAGCAAATGGATTGAATCATTCCTAGAGATAATTCCTTTGGTCTGCTTCTGTCAAAGAAAAAATAAGCGGTTATATTAAAAATCCCCTAATGTAGACAAGCATACTGTGCATTTTGCCTTTTTTTTTTTAATAGGTGGATATTCAAAATAACCTTGTGAAGTTAAAAAAAAAAAAAATATATATATATATATACAGGGAAGGTCATAATAATTCAGGCCACCCTCTGCTCTCTAATAATTAAAGTACAACTCTAGGCCGTATGGGTGGTGGCAGTTGTTGAATTATGGGGCCAGAAAGCCCCTGAATGGCCTTTCTTCTTCCTTATGCAGCTTCTTATCCAATGGGAGAGTAGTGGCTCAAGGCTCCTGGGCTGCTGCAAGAGTTGAGGTAAGGGCAGTGACCGAGCTCCTAATATTACATGGCCTGGCTTTTTCTTCACATGTTATCCTTCACTCAGGCGGACTTACAGTTACTTTATTCACCGTGAGAAAATTCAGTTTAATTTTTACTAGCATAAGGCTGGCCATTTTTTCCATTATGTAATTACCAAACAATGAAATGGTAGACTAGGTTAACATGCACATTTCTTCCATACCTTTCATTGTAGTATCAGGTTGCTTCGATAGGCATGTTGCTTTAACACAAAAATATAAGTGGAGAAGAAAAGAAATATTTTCTAATAAATGATTATAAATCTATATTATTGATGTATTTAAATGTATCATATGAATGATGGAGAGGTAGCTTTCAACCACAAGGGACTGTCAAAATTTGAAGGCTGAAAAAGTAATTTAAGTTTCAGGCTTGGAGTCAGGTGGAAATCTAAAAATCTGAATGTGATACTTAATTTTTTACCTTTAATCTTAATACACAGTACTTCAGTAGTCTGTATTTGCAGACTTAATTAAAAAAAAAACATTACATTAGGATTATTATAGGAAACAGGTAACATGTTATCATAATAAAATATTAGTCATTTAAGAGTGTATTTCTGACCGATTAAAGTGTTGTGGACTGGTCCATTGAAGCCTCTAAGAAGAAAAAAAGCTGGAAAAAAGAAATCTGAAGAAAGAAATGGTCACTATTTTAAATTGTGCTTTGAAAACATTAAGAGAAAGAAAGCCAGAAAAAAGCACATTAGCCAAAAATGTGTACACTAAATTAGTTTTTATGTTTTTGAAGTACTAGTGATATTACGTGACAGAGAAAGATAATTTGATGAGAGTGGCACCTCATTTAGCTCTGCCTAGTGTGTAACTGGGTACTCTCGTAGAATATAATTTATTCCACTGTAATGATTCTAGCTATAATCTTATAACAATTTTATAGTATTCCAGCTATAATCATATAACTCAGACTTTTTAATTAATCTTTTGGACTGATAAAGTCTTCATGAGGGTGCAGTTTACAAATTTATTGCTCTCATTTTATCTTATGAAGAATCAACTAAATTTGCACTTTTGAGAGTTCAAAGGATTCTTTCAGGCCACTCATTTACATTTTACTAAAGACCTAAGTGAGGCATTTCAAAGAACTAATAGATGCTAAGAGACCAGAAAGGAAACTTAAATGCTGAAAACATCAAACCGAATCTTCTAAAAGTATACTGAATTATTCTTAAACTTCATTATTTAGAAGATTTGTGCCCAGTGAGACATAACATTGGTAATACATGTTAATGTTAGAATAATAAATGTCACTGTTGGTTTATTTAAACTATTCTTAAATATGCAGGGCCATGTGATGCCTGTTTTAGAACTCTATTCTTTTAGCCTTGTATTAGACTAGAGATCCATAGAATTTTTCCCTCAAGTACTAATAAATATTACATTTTTTTCAAAATAGGACGTGGCAAAATTTGGGTTTTTACAAGTCCTTTTATTATAACTTTTATGCGCCACCTTCCCTGTCTCCCATATTAACAAAAAGTGTTACTACTTTGAGTTTTGAAAATGTAAATGTCTTCATGGCCAAAAGATGGTGAGACCCATCCTAAATGAGCCATGAAGTTATCTACTGTATTTGGCTGAGCTGAAAGTGCCTTTCTTTCTCTCAATATTCTACAACTCAAGAGAAAGAGACAAAGGCCACTGCAACTTTTCCGACGCAGATGACAGTTTCTCCCCAGCCTACTGCACTCATTGAGTCATCTCTGTCATGCCTGTGGAAATAGGAAAGGCCTACCAAATTGAGGATATTGGCAGAAACCAAAAGGAGAATACATGGATTATTTTGCAAGTTACATTATGAGGGAATGTCATGGGAGTTACTAAATATATAAAAGAAAATGGCTAGAAAAGGGAAGAAGGGGTAGATTTACCAAATATTGAGCAATAGAAAAGTTGGCTGAGACACCTCCACCCGTGAGATTTTAGGGAGGTGGAAAAAAGCAAACCTAAGTCCTTTGAAGTTGTCAGGCCAACAACATGAGATTTTGATTTTATAGTGGGGAACATCAAATATTAGATCTTTAGGGAGGTAAGTAAAGCCATGTGTATTTGATACCTGATTTAAAATCACTTAGATTATTTTAAAATTATGGTACTACATGAAATACTTTTCAGAAGGCTTACTTCTGGTTTTGATAGTGATGTTCTTTATTTTTAAGGGAAGCTAGTAAAGTTAGTTAAACACTGGTTCCTCTTTCATACATATTAAATTATTTGGTAGATTTACTTGATTGTTTTGTGTATCTCTTTTAAAACACTTTATATTCTTTCATTTTATTCTGTTTTAAACATAAGTTCATGGATTTTTATGGTAAATATTGTTTAATTTATTCTTTTAATTTTATGGCCCCGATTAATTATTTAACCAATATTCATCTGATACACTTTTTAGGTTTGGGGCAGAAACTGTGAAAGTATTAACAGTTTAAAATATGTGTTGCCCAAAGTGTGAAATAGCTGAATAAAACTTGTTTTTATTCTTCTTAACGATAGTTTCTAAAGACAAGTAATAAAGCAGTAAACGTATTACTAATAAAATAGGTTTTGCCCAAGGTGTGAAATAGTTAAATAAAATAAATCTTTTTATTCCTAACAATTTCTAAAGAAAATTAATAAAGGTATTACTAATCGTTGTTATTTGAGACTTTAGGAAGTAAAACGATTCTAAGCCTGTGGCAAAGGGCAAGATATAATCTTCCTTTAATTTAAAGGAAAAATAAGAAAAGATGAATGTTGAGTAAAATTTCAGAAATTTAATGTACAAAATTCCCACACTGAAAGCAATTATTTTAAAAGTCTTTCCTTTAAAATCTGTCATATAAGTATGATCCTTATGGTTCATTGCAGAAAAGAAGATCAAATCGTCAAATTAAAAGAAAAAAATATGCAGAAGATGCAGAAGGGAAACAATCGGAAGAAGAGGTTAAAGGTTCTATGAAAATAAAAAAGAATTCAGCTCCTTTACCTGGTGAACAGCCTTTACAATTATTTGTGGTAAGACAGATTTGGAATTATGACTACAAATCATTTGAAACCAACATATGTTCTTTAAAATACTTTCATTATCTTTTCTCCTAAAACCTACTCCAACTTTTCCTCCTGGATTCCCTATTGTAGTTAATAGAACCATTAATTATTCAGGTCAGAAACCTAGAAATTCATCCTTTTTTCTTCCTTTGCTTCTTTATCCAATTTATCACCACGTTTTTACCCCCTAATTGTGTATTTCTGAAACTCCACCAAATTCTATCCTTTCTGCAGAATATTCCTAAATTATAGGCCTGATCATAGTACTTTCTACTGAAAGCTCCTCTATTAGCTTCCCAAGTCTTACAAAAAATAATGATGCCTTCTTAGCACATCATATTAAGCCCTTTGTATGGATTTTTTTGGCTTTATCTCTGGCCACTTCTTTATAAGCACTGAATCTTCCTGACCCTATGAGCATAGGTGCACTCTCTGTCTTTGCATATGCATTCCCCTCTTTTAATCTTCCTTATCTGAATTGTGAACCAACCAGTCATCTGCCAACTGAATGATCTGACACCTTGGGCAAGAAGTTCTCTGTGCTGAGTTTCCTAATCTGTACAGTGGACAATGACTTACTGTAGTTGCAAGGATTAAATTAGTTAATGTATGTAACGTGCTGATAATAATGCTGAGCCCTTTAAGAAGCACAGCATGTTTACCATGATGACGATGATGCGGATGGTGATGAGGCAATAACAGCAATGATTTCTTTTTCCATTTTTGTATTCCTAACATTTAACACAGTGCCTGACACATGTGCTAAATAAACTGAATTTTAGTGTGTTCATAAACATACAAAGGGGCAACTAAAGGAATTTTTAGAATGTGACATTTTATCTTCTTTGCTCCCTCCCCTAGGAGAATCCAAGTGAAGAAGATGCTGCAATTGTAGACAAAATACTATCTTCCAGAATTGTGAAAAAGGAAGTAAGTAATTGCATAGATTACATTTTACCCTTTCTATTCCATGGCCTGATTATTGAAGTCATAAGTACTGATTTTATTTTCTTAGGTATCACCTGGAGTGATGATTGATACAGAAGAATTTTTTGTAAAATACAAGAATTAGTAAGTATCTGAGTCAGAAAGATAATAGAAAATGCCAATTTATATATAAATTAATATATTTAAACATTAAGTTAAATTATTTTTTTTATTTTACCATAATTTTAAAATGTTTTGTAAGTTCAAAACCTTTTGTGGCAAAATTTAAGTGATTTTCTTTTTCAGGAAATGTTAATTATTAACATCAAAATGCAGGAATCTTTATAAAATGTTCTTTTACAAATTATAGACATTACTTGTTATATTTATATTGTTGAACTTTTCAGATTTTATTCAAGTTTTTCCCTATACTTAGGTGAAAAAAAGTGCTTTAAATAAAATTACATTGGTTTCGAAACAAGTTAGCTTTCTGATCATGACAAAACTGTTACAATGAGGAAATAAATGATAAATCATATCTTGTTACCTTTATGACTTGGTTTATCATTCTGTTTCTATGTGGCAAATTGCACATCTTTATGCTACAGTCTTCTTAGGATATAGTGATCACAGTGGCTTTAGAAATTGTATGGAGTCTGTTGGCATTAAATGAAATGATGAGCTACCTATTCGTAAAGTTGAATATTTTACATCGGATGCTGTAATTAAAAATAAATCTTAAAAAACCAAAACATGTTTTCCTATGTCATTCTAATATATTGCTTTTATAAAAATTTTAGCTCCTATCTTCACTGTGAGTGGGCCACAGAGCAGCAGCTTTTGAAAGATAAAAGGATCCAGCAGAAAATCAAACGATTCAAATTGAGACAAGCACAAAGAGCACATTTTTTTGCAGATGTAAGAAAAAATAAATAAATGAAACTATTATATGTTGAACTGTGAACACATGCTGTATTTATCAAAAATTTATTATTCATTTTAATTCTTTTTTTTTTTTTTTAAGATTTTATTTATTTATTCAACAGAGAGAGAGACAGCCAGCGAGAGAGGGAACACAGGCAGGGGGAGTGGGAGAGGAAGAAGCAGGCTCATAGCGGAAGAGCCTGATGTGGGGCTCGATCCCAGATCGCTGGGATCACGCCCTGAGCTGAAGGCAGACGCTTAACCGCTGTGCCACCCAGGCGCCCCTATTCATTTTAATTCTTAGGCTTCCAAGTTTGATATTAGAATACAAATGCCATTCTACATATAGTAATTTTCTCTCCCCAAATTTAGCTTGGAAGCTAGCTGAAACAGGAGCACTGATAATTCTAAGTGGTAGATAACTCTCGTATTTTTTTTTTTAAGATTTTATTTATTTATTTGACAGAGATAGAGACAGCCAGCGAGAGAGGGAACACAAGCAGGGGGAGTGGGAGAGGAAGAAGCAGTCTCCTAGCAGAGGAGCCTGATGTGGGGCTTGATCCCATAACACCGGGATCACGCCCTGAGCTGAAGGCAGACGCTTAACCACTGTGCCTACTCTCGTATTTTTAAATTAGCATGTGTTTCAATACTTAGAGTTGAATATGAGTGGGTTAATATCTCAGAGAATTGTATCAGTGAAGTTATTCAGGTAATGGAAATGGTAATGTAGCAAATAAATGGAAACTTAAGATTTTTCAGTATATGAAATACATTGCATATTTTCTATGCCAGGTTTGTGTATGTACGAACAAACCATCATAGGCATAATTCATTTTAAAGGTCTCACCAATTAGTTGATATCCTTTTCTGCTCTAAATTTTTTTCTTTTTTCTTTTAATAGGCTTGTTTTAGAGCAGTTTTAGATTCATCTGAATTTTTTTAACTTTTTAATTTGAAGATTTTTTTTAGAGTTTTTATTTTGGAAAAATCTAAGTTGTAAAAATAGTACAATGAATTCCCATATATTATTGAAGTATAGTTGACACACAGTGTTACATTAGTTTCAGGTGTATAATGTAGTGATTCCACTAGCCTGTATGTTATACTGTGCTCACCACAAGTGTAACTCCCATCTGTCACCATACAGCACTACTAACAATACCACTGACTATATCCCCTATGCTGTATGTTTTATTTTCCTACATATATTTTAATAAGATTCCCTAAATATTAATATTTTACCATGTTGGCTTTGTCACTTATGTTCATTCTCCCTCTGCCTCTATCCTCCTCTCTCACTATCTGCCTCTCCCATGCACATACATTTCTTTTCTAAACCATTTGAATGTAAATTGCAAATACTTTAGTATTTAATTTTTTTAAAATTCTGTTACGTAATAATAGTATAATTAACGTTGATGTAATATTAGCTCATCTACAGACCGACCTTACTCATATTTCACTAATTGTTCCACTATTTTTATAGCAAAAAAGGTGTTTATGTGTTTATTGTGGTCCAGAATCCAGTCCAGCGTCATATGTTGAATTTAGTTGTCATGTGTCTGTTAATCAGTCTTTCTTTGTTTTTCATTACTTGAACATTTTTTAAAGAGTATATAGATGGTTTATTTTGTAGAATGTCCCTAAATTTGGGGTTGTCTCATGTTGCCTCAGGATTCAAGTCATGCATTTTTTTTTAAGTCATGCATTTTTTAAAAGAACATCACTGTATTGTACATCCAAAATTAATATAACACTGAATGTTAACTACACTGGAATTAAAATTTAAAAATTTAAAAATAAAAGACCACCAGAGAAATAATGCCGTATCCTTCTCACTAAAGGAGGAGGAGCATGATACCTATTTGCCCCATTACTGTCAGTATTAACTTTAATCACTAAATTATGGTGGTATCTGGCAGATTTTTTCACCATGAAGTTACTGTTACTTCCTTTGTAATTATAAAATCTCCTTAAAAAAATATGATGATTCTGATGACCTACTCAGTTTATGGATGCTGGGAGGTCAAAAATTTTTCACATCCTCACTCTAGACTATTTTTTTTTTTAAAGATTTTATTTATTTATTCGACAGAGATAGAGACAGCCAGTGAGAGAGGGAACACAAGCAGGGGGAGTACGAGAGGAAGAAGCAGGCTTCCAGCAGAGGAGCCTGACGTGGGGCTCGATCCCATAACGCTGGGATCACGCCCTGAGCCGAAGGCAGACGCTTAACCGCTGTGCCACCCAGGCGCCCCCACATCCTCACTCTAATACAGAAGTTTCTAATGAGCTGAAGATTTTAGAAGTACTTAATTAATAATCTTAATTTTTCATAAAGACTAATTTTTCTCACTCGACTCAGGTACAACATAAATTGGAGCTCTGCAGATTGTCTTAAAGTACCTCATTACCACTCTGATGTTGGGCAGTGCTCTTTGTTATCAGGAGATCCTGAGATGATACTCTCGTTCAGGAAGGATTTGAGACAGTGAAGAGAACTAAAGACAGAACCATGAAGCACTACAGTATTTAGAAGTTAAGCAGAGGAGGAGAGGCAGCAGAGATAGCCGAGAAGGGCTATTGAAAGTGAGGCGTTCAGGAATGAATAGGAAGCAGCCAGACAGACGAGAAGGAACAGCAGTCTATTCAAAAGAGAAAAGAAGGAGTATTAAAAACATGGAGGTGTGCCATAACATGGAGTTTGAAAAGCCTGTGTTTTTGTACTTTGGAAGCGTGAAATCTGGGGTACAGCTGTGCCAAGCAATAGGAGATGAGACTGGAGGACAAGGTAGGATCCTGTTTATTCCACAAAAACCAATGTGGGCCTGATCCCCAAACAACGGAGGGTCAGTGAAGGATTTGAAGCAAGGGAGTAATAGGTAAGATTTATAATTGAGAAACAACACTCTGGGGTCAATGTGAAAATGGACTAAAGAGAGGCAAGAAGGTAGTTGAGGACTAGTTAGGAGGCTGTCAAGGTCCAAGTAAGAAGTGATGAAGCAGTGAGGAGGAAGGAGGAACCAATTTGAGTTGTAGCTGAAGGCAGAATCTGGAAGAATTAATGACTTACTAGATGTAGAAGATAAAGAAAAAAGAGAAGGAACCTGAGCCGACCTCTCCATTTCTGGCTTGTGTAACTGGGAGTAAAGTGTGGAAGGGGTGCTACGTTACCATTAACCCTGTAGGAAACTGTAGCGAAGGTTGAAGAGTAAGGGAGTGTGAGTTTGAGGTAGCTCAGATAGAGTTTACAGCCGTTGAAGTAACTGGGTTCAGAGCACAGGAATCACCAGTAGATAAAGAATGTTTGATGCAACTGAGAGAGGAGCCTGCAGGTGCGGTGATTGGTCTTGAACAGGTAGACCTGAGGAAAGTAGCACAAGAAAGGTACAGAGGATCTTCTAGGAAAATTCTAAAGAATGTATCTTCTAGAGCAAGTCACTTGCCTTAGTTTCTTATTTCTTAGTGCTACTCGGTTGGTTTTATTACACATAACGTGGTGATTCATAATATAGATAAGTATCTTAGATATCATTTGGAAATTAAAAGGGAAGTGTCCCATTTTTTAAAAATTTAATTGAAATCAAGCTTCTGTTTGTTCTAGAATATAGCTAGTAAATTTGCGTTTATTTCACTTTTTTCCTTCTACTTCTTTGTCAATTATCAATTAAGTTACTTTTTAATTTTAGATGGAAGAGGAACCATTTAACCCAGACTACGTTGAAGTAGACAGAGTGTTAGAAGTCTCTTTTTGTGAAGATAAAGATACTGGTGAGGTAAATATTTAGGAAAAAAAATTTTTTTAATTAGGAAAAACCTAAAACTTTCCAAATATTAAAACTTATTCCTTTTTAAAAATTAATGACCTAAAAACACTAAAAAATGTTTCGTTCATTTTTATTGATGTAGGTTAAGCATATTTAAACTATTTCTAACTACCTTTTTCAAAATGGTAAAATGAAAAAAAAATTTTTTTTCAGCCTGTTATTTACTACTTAGTAAAGTGGTGCTCATTACCATATGAAGATAGTACGTGGGAACTAAAAGAAGACGTAGATCTTGCAAAAATAGAAGAGTTTGAACAGTTACAAGCTTCAAGGCCTGACACAAGACATTTGGTAAGAACCGTATCTTAGACAACTTCATAAACTTTTAGCACTTCTTTTATTCAACAGGTTTAATGTAATCTTTGCATTTTTAATCTTGCTTTTGGTGTACAATGAATACTATATTTTAAAAATTGCTACGTAGTATCTTATGTATGTTAATTTAACTATTCCTCCATTAGTGGGTATTCCAGTTTTTTGCTGTCATAAACAATGCTACATTGAACGCTGAGCCCATGTTCAAGTCTCTGTAAAATCAGAAGTGTGATCACTTGGTCAGAGCATATGTGCATTTATAATTTTGATTAGTATTTCCTTCAGATTTCCCTCCAGACAAGTTGCAAATACTTCTGCCTCATCTCTGAGTTTCCTACTACTGTTTCTCTCAGGTCATTTATAAAAATATCAAGAATACCAGTTTCATCTCAAGGTGGAGTTATTAATTCTCTATCTCTGTAATAAGAAAAAATCCTTATTAAACCCACCTTTTTCTTCTTTTCTATAAACCAGTGAATTCTCTATAACTAAATAGTTCATCTTCTTCCATAGTAGCTTTATTTTAAAAGAACTTTTTATATGGAATATTTTTCAGTATGTTGATTTTTTTTTATGACTACATGCATATCTCTTCCCTGGTCAAAAAATTAAAAACTTGAGTAGGTTATTGACTTTTCTAGTACAGAAACTATAGAATTCTAGAAGGCTATGGCAAGTTGTGATATTGCTGATAATTATATAATTTTTACTTTCAAATTCCTAAAATTGTTTACTTTTAGTCCTAAAATGTAGGATTATTGTCATGTGAATCCAGTTTTGGGGAGCCAAGGAAAAGAAATTCACCATGAGGAGACCTATTATGATTTTATTAAATATTTTGTCCTCTCCTCTTTCAAATTTAATTTGGTCGCGGAACTTTCTTACTTCACTAAAGAGGGAATTTATACATGAAAGGCGAGCAGACCACTTTTCCATTAGCATCAGACTGAAGAAGGGCTGCCATGAAAAAAAGTGGAGATGCAACAGAAGAGAAGGAATGAATTAAAATTGTTCATGGAATAGATCTTATTTTGTTTTGGGTTTTTTTTTTTTTAAGATTTTATTTATTTGAGAGAGAGAGAGCACACGAGCATGGGGTGGGTAGAGGGAGAGGGACAAGCAGATTCCCCACTGAGCAGGGAGCCTGATGCTGGGCTCAATCCCAGGACCCTGGGATCATGACCTAAGGCAAAGGCAGACACTTAACCAACTGAGCCACACAGGCGCCCCATAACTTTATTTCTAATAGCCAATATAAGTATTCATCAATAGGTAAATAGATCAACAAATTGTAGGGTATCTCCCTCTGTGTGTTCTTTCTCTCTCTCAAATAAATAAATCTTTAAAAAAAAAAGTTATTGTGAACATTAGTAAATAAGACTTTGTCTAGACATGTGCTTTCATTCTTTTCAGTAAATACCTGTGAGTAAAATGGCTGGGCCATATGTTAGGTTTATCTTTAATTTTTTAAGAAACTGCCAAATTTTTTCCTATTGGTCATACCAAATTACATTCCCAACAGCATTGTATAAGAGTTATAGTTGCTTCATATCCTTTCCAACACTTGGAACAGTGTTTTTACTCTTAATGATTTAATATGTATATAATGGTATGACATTGTGGTTTTCATTTACGTTTCCTACTGATTAATGATGTTGGGAATCTTTTCATGTTCTTATTTGACATTAGTGTATCTTCTTTAATAAAGTGCCTGTTCATATATTTTACCTATTTTTTATTGGCTTGTTTCCTTTCTTATTATTGAGCTCTAAGAATTATTTATGTGTTCCAAATGTAAGTCCTTAATCAGATATATGATTTGCAGATGTTTTCTCCAAGTCTGCAGCTTGTCTTCTCACTATCTTAACAGTGTAAAAGAACAAAAGTTCCTAATTTTGATGAAGTCCAGTTTATCTGTCTTTTACATATCAATCATACTTTTGGTGCTATAGCTAAGAAATCTTTGCCAGAAGTTTTTTAGTTTTAGGTAACATTTAGGTCTACGATGAATTTTGAGTTAATTTTTATGTATAGTACATGTATGAATCAAAGTTCATTTTTTGCTTATGGGTATCCAGTTGTTCTAGCACCATTTTTTGAATAAAAAGAAAAAACTGTCTTTACTGCACTGAATTGCCTTTCCTACTTTGTCAAAAATCAATTGAGTTAATGCATGTGGGTGTATTTTCGAACCCTCTGTTCTGTTCCGCTGATCTATTTGTTATCTTTAAACCAATTCCACCCAGTCTTGATTCTGTAACTTGTATAAGTCTTGAAATTAGTATAAATCCTCCAACTTTATTCTTTTTCAAGTTGTTTTGGATATTTCTGGTTTATTGCATTTTCATATGGTTTTAGAAACAGTGTGTCAATTTCTGCAAAAACATTGCTGGGATTTTGGTTGAGTTACGTTGTATCTGTTGTTCAGTTGGAAAGAATTAATAACAATGTTGAGTCTTTGAGTCCACGAAAGTCCATTTGTTTAGGTGTTCTTTAATTTCTCTCAGCAGTGCTGTGTAGTTTTAAATATACCAGTCTTTTTTTGTTTTGTTTTGTTTTTTGGGTTTTTTTTTTTTTAAGATTTTATTTATTTATTTGACGGAGAGAGAGACAGCCAGCGAGAGAGGGAACACAGGCAGGGGGAGTGGGAGAGGAAAAAGCAGGCTCCCAGCAGAGGAGCCCTGTGGGGCTCGATCCCAGGACCCTGGGATCACGCCCTGAGCCGAAGGCAGACGCTTAACGACTGAGCCACCCAGGCACCCCTAAATATACCAGTCTTGCACAACTTTTGTGAGATATATTCCTAAATAGTTCCTATTTTGGATGTTATCTTTTTAAATTTGTATATAATTTTTCTACAATATAGAATTTTCTATATATTGATCTTGTATCATGCAATTTTGTTAAAATCACCTCTTTATCTTTGTTGTAGATTCCACAGGATTTTCTATATACACAAATAATGTCTTCTATGAGTTAAAAGTTTTACTTTTTCCTTTCCAATCTTTTTTTTTTTAAAAGATTTTATTTATTTATTCGACAGAGAGATAGAGACAGCCAGCGAGAGAGAGAACACAAGCAGGGGGAGTGGGAGAGGAAGAAGCAGGCTCATAGCAGAAGAGCCTGATGTGGGGCTCGATCCCAGAACGCTGGGATCACGCCCTGAGCCGAAGGCAGATGCTCAACCGCTGTGCCACCCAGGCGCCTCTTTTCCTTTCCAATCTTAATGCCTTTTATTTCTTTTTCTTTATTGCGCTTCTTAGAATCTGCAGTACAGTAACTTTGAATAGAAGCAGTGACAATGGACATGCTTGCCTTTTTCCCAATTTGAAGGAGAAAGCTTTCAGTCTTTAACCATTAAGTATGATGTTAGCTTTGGCTCTTTTCATGGATGTACCTTCTCAGGTTGAGGAGATTCCCTTCTATTCAAAATTTAATGAGAATTTTTATTAGGAATAGGTGTTGGAGTTTTTAAATCCCTTTTCTGCATCTATTGAGATGATCATATTTTTGGTTTTTAGTCTATTGATCAACATTGATTAATTTTCAAATTTAAACCACCTTCCATTCCTGGGAAAAATCTACTTGGTCATGATGGATTATCCTTTTCATAAATTGGATTCCATTTGCTAAAATTTTGTTATGAATCTTTGCATTTGTATTCGTTAGGGATATTGATGTACAGTGGGTGGTTTTTTTGGTAATATTTTAGTGCCTGGGCTTCATGGGATGAGTTGGAATGTATGCTGAAGAAGAAGGCTTCAATTTTCTGGAAGTTTGTGCAGAACTAATTTGGTCTTCAGATGTTCGTAAAATTTCATCGTAACACCATAAAATGTTATGCTTCTATAATTATTTTAAAAGCAATGCTTTTACCACATGTGAGATGTATGGAAGATTAAAAAATCTGAAATACACCATTCTTTATTTTTTCACAAAGGATCGTCCTCCCGCTAATATTTGGAAAAAAATTGATCAATCCAGGGACTATAAAAATGGCAATCAACTCAGGGAATATCAACTGGAAGGACTCAACTGGCTCTTATTCAATTGGTACAATAGGTATGTAGTATATCTGAATAGAAGAAAGTTTAGTGTGTTGTTTTTTTATATGTGTCAAAATATGTTAAGTAAAAGAGGTACTGATGTTGCTTTATTATTACTGTTACGGAGTCTTTATTATTGAAAGTGAGGTTACCTCAGGAAGATGTGTAAATTATAATTTAGGATTTTGACTTCAATTGCTTCATTTATCTGTATGCCAGTCAGAATAGAAGGAAGTTGATAAGATGATTAATAATATAATTTGAAATACCTTTCTTACCATCATAAAGCATCTGTTATGTTACAGGATTTTTTTCGGCTTATCAACTTATACTGCTGTCTGCCAGTAATTGAATCTAGTTAGTGAAGTGTGAGCGATTATATCAGTAAGAATTAAGTAGGTCTGTTATTTAAGTCTTCAGAGAAGCAGATTGTCAGCAGTTGAGGAATAGAAATCAAAATTTAAGAATCTAGTAATGAATTTATGCTTTCTATTAATTATTTATTTTCCAAGTTGTTCAAAATGCTGGCTGGAACATTATCTCACTTTTTCACAATGAGAAGATAATTGCAAAAGAAGGGGAAAATGGGCCCACGATTGAGAAAGTATAGTGGCATATACAAAAGAGCAAACGAAGGCATTGTTACTAGTAATAACAGAAAAATTTGATGACACTTTTTGTTCAAAATCATTCTTCCATGGTTTTACTTCTCACGTGATTCTTCTGAGTTGTTGCACTCTAATTGTGAGTCCTGAGACTCAGTCATGTGGAATTAGGGGGACCTGTTAACCCCATACAGTGCTCTTTCCTCTGATTTATATTTTCTAAATGTTAACCATCGTTTTTCCCAAGAGACCCTTCTAGGTAAAATAGTTAACAAAGTTTTGTTTTGCTGGAATCCCCTTATCGCTGCCCTTCCCCATTGCCTACATTGCTTGTTTTAAACTTCCAGCACTTTCCTTAGGCCGACTGTCACAGCCCCCTACCCTCTTCACCCCCACGTGACTGCTCCACAGAGAAGCCTAGGGCCAGTAGGTGAGCTTGTTCAAGTTCTTGTCCGTCCTTACAGCCAGGCCGACAAACGTTTCTTCATTCCCTTTTCTTAGCCATCCTCATGTACCAGAAGTTAAAAGGTGCCTCCCCACAACCAAGACTCCTGTACCACCTCTGTTCTTGACATGCAGCCTGTCCAGTTTTCTCAGAGCCTCACTTCCATCAGCAGTCATCCCACACTGTTGTACCTTCAAGCCATCTCAGGACTAGCACTGTCCCTTCAGTCTGTGAACAAATCTGGGTCTAACCTTTCATAAAAATACAAGAGAGAAAAGGATAAACCTCTTCTTGGCTCTATTTTTCCTTCCAGCGACCTTGAGCCCTCTGTAATTTCTAGGAAGAAAGCCTACAGGAGCTCTTCCCATTTCCTCATCTCCAGCTCGCTTCAAACCTGTTGCTTGGATTTGATTCTGTATCTTTGAAACGTGTTATTTCCCAACCAGGGGGTATTTTTCAGCCCTAATTTGCTGTGTCTCTGCTGCTTTGGGTTGTAGTTGCTCTTTCTATAAACTTCCCCCATTCTCACCCCCAGCAGCTTCCACAGTGGGACTCTCTCCAGACCCTGTGACTTTCAGGTCTGCTGGTTTCCCTTCCTCTGTCTGCCCTTTCAGTATTGCTTTTCCTTCTAACGGTGCTCTTTTGCTCTCTCCTCATAGTACAGGGTTGTTCTTCCTAAGCTGTACTCCACAGCCCCATGCCTTCGTTTATCAATAACATTCTGATGGTCTCCAAACTTTACCTCTAACTGAGGCCTTGAACTCCAAGCCCATATTTCTGTTTGCCTCTTGCTACCTTAAAGTCTATCTCAATTCTTTTTTCAGCACAAAATTCAAAATTAACCTTATCGTTTCCTGTTTCCTCTGTGCCAAACTTGTTCTTCCTCCATATTTTGTATTTCGGTTAAGAATAACACAATAAAGGGGTGCCTGACTGGCTCGGTCAGTAGAGCATGCAACTCTTGATCTTAGGGTCATGAGTTCAAGCCCCATGTTGGGCATGGAGCCTACTTTAAAAAAAATAAATAACAAGATTCATTTAGTCAACAAGACTGGAATCTGGCTGTCATCCAACACCCCGTATATCTGGTTGGTCACTAAGTCCAAATCATTCTAAGTCATAATTAACTTTGGAATCCATTCTCTCCTCTTAGTCCCTCTTCCCTTGGTCCAAGTACCTGCCATTGTTTCCTGCATTATTGCAGTCCTTCCCAGTCAGTGTCCCAGCTTCTAGTCACCTCACTTTCTAATATCCACAGTAGAGCCAGAGTGAACCTCAGAGTACAAACATAATCACATCAGGTTTCTTTAAAAATTTTAAGTGACTCCCTTGGGGCGCCTGGGTGGCACAGCGGTTAAGCGTCTGCCTTCGGCTCAGGGCGTGATCCCAGCGTTATGGGATCGAGCCCCACATCAGGCTCTTCTGCTGTGAGCCTGCTTCTTCCTCTCCCACTCCCCCTGCTTGTGTTCCCTCTCTCGCTGGCTGTCTCTATCTCTGTCGAATAAATAAATAAAATCTTTAAAAAAATTTTTTTAAGTGACTCCCATTGCATAACAGAATGATGTCCAACGTTCTTTATTTATGACCTCTTCATATCTTAGTGATACCCCCTCCTTTTACCCTCATCTCAAAGCCACGTTTGTAGTGTCCCAGTTGATCATGTTCTTTACACCTCTGCTCCTTTGCTGTGCTCTCTGGCAAAATCCTACCATCACTGACCTCTTCTCTGAAAGAGATCTTCTCTTCTACCATCTCTTTTTGCCAGAGTTGGACACTTGCTCCTCTGAGCTCCTGTAATAAACTTAACCCTGAGGGTTCTCAACTGGTCATATATTATAATCATCCGTGGAACTTTAAAACAAAAAATTATAGCTGCTTTTATCCTACTCCATTTACTTTGACATAATGTGTAGGGGAGAGCCCTGGGTATCTGTGTTTTCTTCAGGCTTTTAGGCTCTTCTAATGCACAGCCAAAGTTGAAATCCAGTGCTTTGTGCTTCCGTGATAGCACGTTGTGTGATTTTTTATTTGCATGTCTGCTTCTCTAATAGATACAAGCCCCTGGAAGGCAGAGAACATGTTCTATTTCTTTTGTATCCCATCTTCTCATACTGTCCCTGAGATATAGAAGGTATTTAATAAATGCTTCCTGAATAAAAAATATATTTAGTTTGCCTACTCCTGCCATTTCATTCTTTAACAAGATCATACCTCTAACAGGTGTTATCTTTATTTTGGAGCTACAAAAATCTATAGTTTTCACTCTGCAGGATTATAATGAAATTATAGTTTCTTATATATACAAAATGATATGCCTAGTCTGCACTTCAGCAACTTTTATGTTTTTATAAATGCAAGTATTTTAACTTGATCTTTGATTATTTTTGTATATTTATCTTTAAAAACATTGTAGTGTACAGAAAAACCCACTGTATACATGGATAATATATTTGTTTATTTCAGACGAAACTGCATTTTAGCAGATGAAATGGGTCTTGGCAAAACCATTCAATCAATTACATTCCTCTACGAAATCCTTCTGACTGGTATAAGAGGACCTTTCCTGATTATTGCTCCACTTTCTACTATTGCAAACTGGGAGAGAGAATTTCGTACATGGACTGATATTAATGTTGTGGTTTATCATGGGAGCCTGATTAGCAGACAGATGATACAGCAATATGAGATGTACTTCAGGGACTCACAGGTGTGTTACTGGTGATTTTGTTCGTTGTTTGAAAGGTCAGGTTTGAAAAAGCCAATTATTATGGATTCATTACTTTCAAATTTGGGATGGATTTTATTTGCCTACGTACATCTTAGTTCAATCTCTTTATTCATCATAATTTATTTTACAATAAACTTTAGTAGCTGACGAGAACACTGACAAGGAATTAGGATCACGTTCTGGTTCACTATAAAGTATTTGTATACATTTATACAAATGTACTAACTTGATTGTATCCGTAATTTTTCAACTAGAATAATTGTTTTAGTAATTACTTTTAAATACACATTAAATTTATTTTTAGAATAATACCTGTCTCTTTGATCATCCTCCAGTTTTTTCCCTCCATTTTAACCATTCGAATCTTCAGGGAACACCATGGGTTTAAATGCTTCTTGAGATGATGAAACCATAGATTCTCTTTTGTGTTCAAAGGATTTTGATTGTAGACACATTTTAAAGTTTGGTGTTTGTTTTGTATGCAGATACAAGCATACCTCTCTATTGTTCTCCCCTGTGGATTGATTATTCCAGTGCTCTGGTGGTTTGGTTTTTCTCCCCCATATCCGGAAGGCACATTTTCCATTTTCCATTGGCCTCTTCAGTAGGAAATTTAGCAGGAGATTTCTTATTTTTCAGCTAAATACACACATCATAAAATTAAGAGATAACATTATAATAAAGAATTTTCTAGCAGAAAGTTAAAGTCTAGAAGGCAATAAGTGCCAGTTGCAGTTTTGAATGCTAATAGGACTCAATGCTTTAGATTAAGCATTTTATTAAGAAATAATGAACAAGATTAATAGAAACACAGTTCACACAAAGTTATACTCTTTAATTGGAATAGGTTTATTGCCTGACGTTCTGCCTCAGTAGCACCTTAACATTTTATTTTTCTTTCACTAATTCTTTTGTTTTATAAGGATCATTATAACATATGGCCAGGTCATGTGATATGATGCAGGTTGAAGTAAGGTAATGTGCCTAGCCTTCTGCTTTTCTTCCCAATTGTAACTGATTTTCTATCTATTCAAAGCTGAAAATGGACGAATTAATTGATTTAGTCCCTCTTACTTTTATGGTTGAAACAATTACATTCCTGTGAAATTAAGCATCTACATAACCCTTTAGTTATTCCTCAGTTTTATTATAACTATCACCTTTGTACCTTTCAAGCCTCTGACATCTCAGATTATAGTTTGATTTCCTTCCACAGTGTTTTAGTCTTCTCAGTCATACATTTATAGAATTTAAGAGCTGTATGGTATCATAAAAATGATTATGATTGACTTAGTTCGATCTCTTTTTTTTTTACAGAGGGTATAATTAAAATATTGGGAGTTTAAGAGATGTCTAAAAGGGTTACAGTTTTAATATATGTCTCGTATGAGTTTGGTATAAACATGATAGCCAAAAAGCTAAAAGATTCTTGATGTGTTATAAACTGAGTAGTATATATTAAATTATTATATTTAATGGTAAATGTTATATAGTCTAGAAGAATACTAACAGCTTTAAAATTTAAAAAGGTAAAAATGTCTCCTCTAAATAGATCTGTGCTTTAGATACAGATTTAACTTTGAGCTAGTTCTTTCAGGTATCTTTTAATATAAATTAATTGAGTATTTAACTTCCGATTTTTCAGGTTATTAAATAGCCTGACATCATAGCAGTAGTAAAATTATGCTAAGATTTTCTGAATCGCTCTGAAAAAAGTAACAGATAATAACACTAATAATCACAAACATTTATTGAGTATTTACCATGTGCCAGGCAGTATGCCAGGTATTTTAGATATAGTATTTCCCTTAATCTTTATATGCCTACCTTGTAAATAGGTAATAGTATTAGCCCCATTTACAAATGAGGAAACTGAGCTATAAAGAAGTTATGTAGTTTCCTCCAAAATCCCAGCAAAACTGGGATTAATATACCCAGGTCACTTAGACTCAAAAGCCCTCGTTCTTAAACACTGTGATATTACTTTAACTGAAGGCATCCTGTCCCTGGTTGTTAGAACTGTATAAAGGCTCTAGACTTAGACTTTATGCCTTTTTTTAATAGTATTCTACTGGATTTGTTATTCAACTTAATGGCCATTGTGTATAATCAATATGAATTAATCTAAGTTAGTAGGAATTAAACTCTAAATCAGAATACATAATCTTTCTTAAACATTGATTTCTCCTAATCCCTGATAGTTTAGTTTTTAGTCCTATTTAAACATTCTCTTGACTTGGATTCCAGGGCTTCATACTGTCCTATATCACCACCTATTCCTTCTGAAGCTCCCTTTACTGGTTCCTTCTTATCTTCCCTATCTAAACTTGGGGATGACCCCAGGGCTCAGTCTTCAGACTCTTTTATATCCATACTCCTTCCATCAGAGGTTTGATTCAGTCACACAACTTGAGTACCATCTATACTGCTAGAAACTTCCAAATCTTATCACCAACTCTAACCTCTTTCCTGAATTCCAAAGTCCTCTCCAAATGCCTATTCAGCTGTTTCCCTTGGATATCTACCAGCCGACTCAAACATAACATGTCCAGAATCCTGAATTTTCTCATCGTAGTAAGTAGCAACACACCTTCTAATTGTTCAAGCTAAAAAATTGTAACAGTTAAACTTGAATCTTCTTTTTATCTCACTCTACACCTGTCCATTAGCAAATCCTGTTGGCTCTACCTTCAAAATACATTCAGAGCTGAATACTTCTCACAACTACCAGTGATCTCTTGCTTGGATTACTATGACAGTCTCTTAACTGGTCTCTATGACCTGTCCTTGGCCTCTTTCAGACTATTTTCACTACAGTAGCCGAAGGGACTCTTAAAATACATGTCAAATCTCACAACCCGCCAATAGCTTCTTGCTCAGAGAAGGAGCCAATCCTTAGCACACTTTCAAGTCCCGTTGCAGCTTCATCCCCTCCACACTCAATGGGTTTCAGCCTCTCTGGCATTCTTACTTTGTGAAGACTGCCATAGATACTCCCACTTTAGGGCCTTCATACATGCTACTTCTTCCAAGAATGCTCTCTGCTCTAGATTTCTAGGTATCACTTGACTTTCTCCATCATCTACAGGACTTTACTCCAATGTCACTTCTCAGTAATGGCCTCCCAGCCAATCCATAAAATTGCAGTGGTCACCTCCGACCCCATACTTATTCTTTATCCCTGTTTTATTTTATTCCACAGCCCTTACCACTTTCTAACTTTTTTTTGAGTTTGCTTTTTTTCTTAATGGCTATATCCTACATTTGAAACATTGGACGGTAGGTTCCACTTGGATAATTATTTTTGTCTGTTTTGTTTACTGCTCTATCTCCAGTGTCTAGAACAGAGTCTGGCACATAGACACTCAATAAATATTTGCTGAATAAACTACTCAGGTGGCTAATTTTGATAGTAACTATTTATTTGCCATTGTATATGTGAACTCAGGGATACAAGTAATAAACATTAAAACTGAAATTTCATTGTCCAGATTTTGTAATGGTCATTTCTTTCATGATCTAAAATTGTTACTATAACTCTTAAAAACTATAAAACATTTTATCAAAGAATACTTATTTGAATATAAATTAAATAATTGTGTTGGCACAATTTTTTACATTATTCTTGAAAACACTGCAATTTAATACAGTTTTAATGCTAAAATTCCTCACTTAAAGGGAATGTATGCATATATAAAAATTCCAGTGGAAAATGTTTTATAGCAGATGTCATTAGATATATTTTTATGCTGTTTGATAGGAATTAAAAATTGTGATGAAGACATTCTAGCAAATTATTGTATTTGATAATAAATTTCTAGGGTCGTATCATTCGAGGAGCTTACAGATTCCAAGCCATCATCACCACTTTTGAAATGATTCTTGGTGGCTGTGGAGAGCTTAATGCAATTGAATGGCGATGTGTGATTATTGATGAAGCACATAGGTTAAAAAATAAAAATTGTAAACTTCTAGAAGGTCTGAAACTCATGAATCTGGTAAGTAACTTATCATTATTATGACTTACTGCAGTTTCTTAGCTACAGAGTGAAAGGTTAGATAGAGGCAGAGAGCTAATGCTAAACTCTCACTCCCTTTTAGAGTGTAGATCTGGTTTTTATCTGTGGTAATTGAGTTTTGTTGTGTTTTGTTTTAATTACTAAGGAAAAAAATGCCACATGCTCAGCATATGTTGGTTATAATTAATAAATGGGATTTTTAAAAGTCATCTTCTTACTAGTGTGTTTGCTTATTTCAAATCGGTCTTTTACATTTTTTAATATTTTCATTTAATTACAATCACAGAATTAGTATATGAACACTTAAACAAATAACTCCAATATGCAGAACTACATTCCACAGATCATTTAAGCACCCCTTTTTACTCCCTTTGTATCGATGCCCACCCCCAGTTCCACTCCCCACTCCAGTATTTACAGATTGGTGTGTATCTTTCTAGACTAAACATTTACCAGTATACACATACATATGCAGATACACACATACATATAGAATATTTAGCTTAGGAATTTAGAGATATTGTTAAATTTTAAATGATAATTTATACTATCATTAAAAATATTTATTTCCTATTACTGTTATGTTTAATTTGTAATGCAAGTCTAGTGTAGAAGCGTATTCCAGTCAGCTCCTCATATTGTTACATTATAGCCTTAATGGTTTGAGAGTTGTTCTTGTGTGAAAAGTCAAGTGATGATTAGCCAAATTATAAAGCATGAGAACCATTTTGTGTACAAATTACCATATCAAGAATTGTTGAGTACAAAAGAAATACCTTCTGTGTTCTTGACATGCCTGTTTCTTCGAGGAAATCTAAAATGTGTTTAATTATTTAGAACTTTTCTTTTAAAAGCGTTCTTGAATAGGTAAAAACAGCATGCAAATGAAGTAGTACGAGAATGATGGAGTTTTTAAAAGGTGATTGAGAAAGTAAATTAATGAAGATTCTTGAGTAGAGATGTATTTTGAGTTGACTCTTGAAAATTATGCTTAGAAAAATACTTGCTTTTGAAACACTGAACATTTAAAAACCTACATCAGCTTTCATATAACTTTAGTCCTGTGGTGTTTGACATGGATTATTCTTGCTTTATGTAGGAACACAAGGTGCTTCTGACTGGCACACCTCTCCAAAATACAGTTGAAGAACTATTTAGTCTTCTTCACTTTCTGGAACCTTTAAGGTTTCCTTCTGAATCAACATTTATGCAAGAATTTGGGGATCTGAAAACAGAGGAACAGGTAACCTCACTGATCTTTGTAAATAACGTGCATCAAGCCTCTTATCACTGTGATTGGTATGTGAGTTTGTAACTGCATGCGTGTGCATGTTACCGATCTTTTCATCATTTTCTTATGCAGGTGCAGAAACTTCAGGCTATCCTGAAGCCGATGATGTTGAGACGGTTAAAAGAAGATGTGGAAAAGAAGCTGGCACCAAAGGAAGAAACCATCATTGAAGTGGAACTTACTAACATTCAGAAGAAATACTACCGGGCTATTTTGGAGAAGAACTTCTCATTTTTATCCAAAGGAGCAGGGCAGACCAATGTCCCTAACTTGGTCAATACCATGATGGAGCTCAGGAAGTGCTGCAATCATCCATATCTTATCAAAGGTAGCTAAAAAGGATTGCAAACAAATTCTTCTTTCTTTGAACAAATACTTATGAATTAAAAACAACGACAACAGCAACCTACTACAGCTGCTGTGACTGTTACAGGGAAAGGCAGTGATGCTCCAGCTCTCCACTCCGGTGCTCTGAGGGGGTATGAGTGTTTCAGAGTCAGAGTGCCTCATGATCAGTCGCATGCCGAGTTACAGGAGCAGGACTTGCGTTGAGTCTAATGTGAACTGGAATTCCTCCTCCGGTTGAATCCTCCTCCTAGGCAAAGACAACAAAGTCTGCTTTTGGCCCTCTGGATTTTCCTTTTTCTTTTTCTTTTTTTTTTTTTTTCCTGGTCTCTTTCCAGTCCAGGTCTCCAGTTAGTGACTCAGCTTTCGTGCTATAGTAATATTATTTTTTAAGGTCTTGTTAGGTTCTTTGCTAGCAGTGTTCTGTGTATCTTTTCACTTATTCCAGAGAATATATTCCCATCTTTATCCAGGACATGTGCTTTCTTAGCCCTGTAACTCACTCTCTTGCAATCCTATTTTTCTTTAATGACCAGATGGGTGGAGGGAAGGCAGAGAGACTTTAATGATGATTAGACTCTCTGGAGGAAGTATGCACCACAAAGACCTATAACTTGACTTCCCTTTTAATTGTCCTTGTTTCCTTGTTTTGATGGCTAGCAGGATACCCATAGACACATCCAGATTAATTATGATCACCCTTCAGTGATGATCACTGTTGTATTGGTGTTTAAATAATAGATGTTTGTTTAAAAATACATGTTTACTCACGTAAGTTAGGACCACATTTTCATTAATTCTTTCCCTAACAGCTTTCATTAAACATCTAGCAAATGTAAATTTATTTAAGGCATTATGCTAGAGGTCTGGAGAGAGAAAAAGATGCTTTAAGACATTGTCCACATCCTCCATGGAATTATAGTCTGGTGTTGATGGATGTTTAGCCACAAACACAAATAATTCTAATAAAAACAGTGTACCTGTCATCAGAAAATTTTGATGTGTTACAGAAGCACAGAGGAGCACTAATTGCGATTTTTTTTAAAAAGAAAGCAACTGGGGGTTCCCTGCATCTGTGCATTGGTACTATCTTCTTATGTTTCTTTGACAGGTGCTGAGGAGAAAATACTTGGAGAATTTAGAGATACATATAATCCAGCTGCTTCTGATTTTCATCTTCAAGCAATGATCCAGTCTGCTGGTAAATTGGTCCTTATTGATAAATTACTTCCCAAAATGAAAGCTGGAGGTCATAAAGTGCTCATCTTCTCTCAGATGGTACGCTGCCTTGACATCCTGGAGGACTATCTCATTCATAAAAGGTGAGGCATATGATTCATCTAGTGAATTATACGGTGAATTACACTACTAAATATATGCTATTAAGGATTTTGCATCGCTGTACTGTAATCCTTCTTTACACACATCTTTTTATCTAGGTAAGAACCCACTTAAACCTGAGTAAAGATAGTTTAGGATTATGTGTGAGGTGTTCTTATAACCTAAGTAGGTTGCAAATAGTAGGCGGAGCTAAGGAGACTGATTAAGAAAACTTTGTAAATTGGCAAGTATTTGTTAACCTAGGCATGGGTTTATTAACGTCTATTTTATTTGATTTGTAAATCTTGCAGTAATGACACTTAAAATGAACTTACAGCCATCTTCAAAAAAAAAAAATGGTTGAATTCCCTTTCAGATCTTTCATTGTTGTCATTAGAACCTGAACTTGTAACACTTTGCCTCTTACCATATACCATTTGATATTTGTTCATGCTTTCAGTCTTCTCATTTGTTTAATGTGGGGTTTTGTTTTGTTTTGGTGCATGACAATAAGATAGTCTTCAATATTGCCTAATTAGTATCTAGATAAATAGGGTATTTATTGTAAGTTATTTTCTCAGAACATTAGTGGTCTAGTCAGTTACCTACATATTACCCTAAAAGGGAATCTGAAGATGTAGATTTTGGTTCAATGGATTTAGACCCTTAAACATAAGAAAAGGTCTATACTAATTTAGATTTATCAGGAATTGTGCACTTCATTTTTGTTTTTTATTTGTTTCTAGTTCTGTTTTTAGTGTCAGTGTGCTACTCTTTTAGTCTAATTCCAAAATGTGTATTATTCTCAACTTCATATCCTGTAAGTAGGAAGGAAGATAAAATTGTAGTATTCCTAAAAATAGCTATACTTACATTTTCTTGATCTCCTGATACAAAGAACTTCATAAGATAAAGATGAATTTCATGGAAAACCCCAAATTTCTGTAATGTCACATTATTAGAAGTCACACCCCATTTCACAGGTATTGGAGACATCAGTGAACTCCTTCTGAGACTCTAATAAATTATATGTGTAAAAAAGTGTCTTGAACCAAAAAAGGTGTGGCAAATATATCCTGTGTATTCCTCTTCTAGTTCCTGAATTTTCATGTAGTTTCATTTTATTGGTCTATCAGTTTCTGAATTTTATGTAAATGAGGAAGGATAAAAGAAGTTAAAAGTTAATTGCTTAACAGTAATGACTCTAAAGAATTGGCATTCTACAGCATGTTTTGGAATGATCTAGGAAACTTCGAATGTTTTAAGTAAACGCTCAATGTTTCAAATATTGTTAATATGTTGAAAATTTGTTAAATGAGGTAAAAACCCTTATTACTATTTTCAGATCCTTTCAGTAATCAGACTTATTTTAAAAATTGATAAAAAATTAGTATTCTAGTTTGCCCTTGATAGATATACAGTTTATAATCAAGTATACCCTGAGAGGGGCGCCTGGGTGGCTCAGTTAAGTGTCTGTCTTCAGCTCAGGTCATGATCCTGGGGTCCTGGAACCCTCCCCCCCCACATCATGCTCCCTGCTCAGCAGGGAGTCTTCTTCTCCCTCTTCCTCTGCCCCTCCCCTCCACTTGTGCTTTCTCTTGCTCTCTCTCTCTCTCAAATCAACAAAATCTTTTTTTAAAAAAAAAAAAGTGTATCTTGAGAGATTAACATGATTGAAACAGGGATACATTGGTAGGCTTCTTGAAGTTTTATGAAAGTCTTTGCTTTTTGTAAAGAGAAGTCATTATATACTATTATAATGAGAGCAGAAAGGTAGTTTTTGCATGTTTTTTTTTCCCAGCTTCTGAAAATGATATTCATTGTGATGGTATTTTATCTATACATCAGGAATGCAAAGATTTTGTGTCTTTGTATTACTTTGTATTTCCTCCCTATCACCAACACCAAGAATTATAAAACCATAGAAACTAATTGGGACAATATTGCTTCTTAATTTTATAGTAAACTTAATGTTGCAAGGAAACTGACTTTACATTTGATAGAGTGGGTACCTCTGTTTTCATTGTATTCATCTAACTAAATTTATGACATTTCATTTGATAGATATTTATACGAGCGAATCGATGGAAGAGTCAGAGGGAATCTTCGACAAGCTGCTATAGATCGATTTAGTAAACCTGATTCAGATCGATTTGTTTTCCTTCTGTGTACCCGAGCTGGTGGGTTGGGCATCAACCTAACTGCTGCTGATACATGTATAATTTTTGATTCTGATTGGAATCCTCAGAATGACCTGCAGGTAAGTACATTGCTTGGCTGAAAATTAAATTTCTTTCTCCATTCCTAGAACTGTTTTTGACACTCCACCTCTTTTATTTTTATCTGACCAAACTAACATGTGTGTTTCCCAAAGAAATATCTCTGCCAAATAAAATATGTAATCTTGCTTTTAATTTAATGACAATAAAATATACTTATTTAGATTATATATTTTCTAAGTAGGTTTATTTACTTGAGTACAATATTTGTTTGAAGAAGTATGTTAGGTGAATTGAGAGGCCTAAGCTTTAAGAATGACTTCTTTGTGGGGCGCCTGGGTAGCACAGTTGGTTAAGTGTCTGACACTTGGTTTCAGCTCAGGTCCTGATCTCAGGGGGGTGAGATCAAGCCCTGCCTTGGGCTCCACACTCAGCATGGAATCCACTTGAGTTTCTCTCTCCCTCTGCCCTTCCCCTGCCCCACATGCGTGAGCGTGCAGTCACTGTCTCTCTCTCTCCCTTTTTCTCTCTCTCTCAAATAAATAAATCGTTTTTAAAAAAAGAATAACTTCTTTATAATAAATAAAAATTTCAGAATCTTACTTTCTGAAAAATAAGCACTTATCCTAATTTCGTCTTCTCAATCATCATATAATATCATGTGCATAGATTTAAGACCTAATAAACTATGCCTTTTTATGAAATACTGTAAAAAATTAAGATATACATCTAAGTTAAGACAGTACTTGGACCTCAGAGAAACAGGAATATTAGTAGAGTGACCAAATAGCATCAAAGTTTGCAGAAGATAAGCATCTAAGAAAGATATTGAGAACATAAAGATTAAGAGAAATTCTTCTTTTATTGTTCATGGTAGTCTTTATTGTATTGCAATCCATATTATTAGTTTAAGTAGTTATAATGCCAAATATGGTAAATTGTTACTAAAAATATACCTGACTTAATAAAAAATAAGGTTTTAACCTCTCATTTATGTAACTCGGTTTATCTAGTTCAAAATATCAAAGATCCAAAATTAATAGATTAAACCAGGGACAAACTCTTTCTGTAGAAGGCCAGTTTGTAAATATTTTAGACTTTTGTGGATTGCATAAGGTCTCTGCCACACGTGCTTTGTTGTTTGTTTTTATGGTCCCTTAAAAGTGTAAAAGCCATTCTTAGTTAGCAGGCCAGATTTGGTCCACAGGGTGTAGCTTACCAATCTCTAGGATAAATCCAAATTATAATTATTTGCCTTCTGGATGCATATTTATACTTACACTACCTGCAGCACATTTGATGTTCTAATAGTTAATCTAAAATAAAATCACATTATAGAACCTGAGGAGGAACTGGAAAAGCTGTATCAGATTCCCCACTTTCTCCCTCTCACTTGTTTTTCCCTACTTATTGCTAATGTAGATCTAGTCTTTATAGACTAGTGAAAAATTTGGCCTCTCATACTTTCCCTAGACCTGGAGCAAGGTTGTTCATGCACAATTCTGAGTAGTAAAGAACACAAAGGGTGTATGATAGAATAAAGATGACAAAGAGTATAGCGTCAATGCCACCTATAAATTTTAAAGCCACAATTTATAAATTAGTCTTCTGAAGATAATGGGAAGGTGATTAACAATTTGGGAGAAAGACCACTGATTCTGTGGAACCTTTAGAGTCTAAATTTAAAACAAATTTTAAGTTTTGCAGAACCCCAAGATAAAATATGAAGTTCTTGGGATGCTTGGTGGCTCAGTTGGTTAAGTGTCCAACTCTTGATTTCACCTCAGGTCATGATCTAGGGTTGTGGGATCAAGCCTCAGACTCCACACTGGCATAGAACCTGCTTAAGATTTTCTCTGTCCCTCTCCTTCTGACCCTCCCGCCACCCCTCTTTGGGGGGAAAAAAAATGAAGTTCTTATGTAATCTCTGAGATCTCTACTTCCAACATGTATGCATATTAACTAATTAGTTCTTTCCTTGTTTAAGTAAAGTTATGTCTACAGAGATATTCACCTTAAGTTTTTATCCCCCTTCAAATTGCCCAGCTTAACTAAAATGTATTGTTGATAATGCTGTAGAAAAAACTAGAGAAATTCAGGGTTAGGTCTTAAGTTTAAAGGTTGAGTTGCCAGCAGCTAAAAATAATCAGTTCGTAGATTTGACATTCCTGTCTAAAGTTATCTTGATGATACCCTCTTTAAAAAGCAATAATTCTTCATGGATTTATATTCTCTGAAATATAAGCTTAAATTTTAACTTAATTGTTGATTGTGGAATTATTTCTCATTTTAGTAAGCATTACCTTAATTTCTAGAAAAGGTTATAGCTAATTCAGTAGCAAGAGTTTCTAAAAATTCTCCCATACTTTTGTTCCATTGAGATAGTCTGTTGTTAAATGCCTTTTGTGTAATCCCTTTTGTGCTACTTTGTAAAATAAATTGAATCTATAACTTCATTTTTTATAGGCCCAAGCTCGTTGCCACAGAATCGGTCAGAATAAAGCAGTTAAAGTCTACCGACTAGTAACTCGTAACTCATATGAGAGAGAGATGTTTGACCGAGCCAGTCTGAAACTGGGTCTAGATAAGGCTGTGTTACAGAGCATGAGCGGAAGAGAAAGTAATGTTGGTGGTGTATGTATATTTTCTTTTCACTTGAAGTGTTTGTGTTCTTACTTGCATTTAATTTTAACTTCAGGTAGTGTATCATTTAATTTTGATCCATACTGAACGCTAAACAGATACTTTCACGTAAGGAGGCATTTCAGAATAGACCTGTATTTAGTTAATGCTTGTGAATCCTGTTCTGTCTATTTTGCTCCAGTGCTTGTGAATTGTAAGAACATTTTCAAGGCCGAACTTCTTTGCTCTGCTTTTAGGATACTTGTTTCATGGCATAGCAAAACAAAATTTGTGAATTTTTCTGCATTTTTTTCTATAAACAGCTTTTCAAATTTTTTTATGTGTCAAACTACTGGGATTGGCTTTGTTTTGTTTTATGTGACATTTTTTGGCATTTTTTTCCCCTCAAGATTGTTTTCTTATACTTGTTGCAACTATAGAATCCTAGTACTAAAAAGAACCTTGAGAGGTTACCTGTCCCATAGTCTTTGTTGGAACTGAAGCTATTAGAGGCACATGTCAAATCTTACTTATAATAAGAAAGAAGTCAACAACTTCAGTGTATTCTTTCAGAGAATTCTCTCTTGTATATATTGTAAATGCCAAATGCAGTTTAAACCTGACTCTGAACTTTGAAATTTTTTAGGTATGCTTTCTCATTTTAGGAACTTCAAAATAATACTGTTACCAAAATTATTTTCTCTTTAGATTCAGCAGCTTTCCAAAAAGGAAATTGAAGATCTGCTTCGAAGAGGTGCTTATGGTGCCATTATGGAGGAAGAAGATGAGGGCTCTAAATTCTGTGAGGAGGATATTGATCAGATTTTACTACGTCGGACAAAAACTATTACAATTGAGTCAGAAGGACGTGGGTCAACATTTGCTAAGGTATACAGTGAGTGATATTTTATAAATATGCCAGTAATGTTTACGACAAAAAATTTCCCTCTCTTGTCTATTAATTATGTGCAGAGTATCTACTTAATGCGTAAGTAGAGTGAATTCACTTGACAGAAGTAGGTAATATATTCTTTTCCTTCTTTATTTTTTTTTTCCTGACCTCTCATATCAAATTTCACATGTACTCTTCTGATCCTAGTGAAATGGAGTAAGTGTAATAACCGGAAATAGTTCTATGCATTAATCAGAGTAGAACATTTAAAATCAGATTTAGAAATTAAAGAACATATATGCTGAAGCCAGAGCAAGATGTGAGTAATAGTGTAGGAGGTTAAATCATCTTACATTAACTGACTATAATTTAAAGTACTTAAAGAAGAAAAAGGATTTCTAATTTCATCTTAAATACTTAAATCTAATTTGGGGAGGGTAGAACGAAATTTGTGTCTTGAAAGGAAGTATTAATAACTAGCTACCTTATTTTGGGAAAACATTTCAAAAGTTTACTAACTGCCTTTCTATTCTCCTCCCCCTCCGCCCCCCCTTTTTTTACAACGAGGTATGGGGTAAACCTGTATGCTTCTGAAGAATTTCTTATTGCCATATTCTGTGTCACCTGTACTTCATACAGGTTTTCTCTTTTCCCCTTCATCTCCTTTCTGTATCCGCCTCTCCACTTTCACTCCAGAAGTCTTTCTTTATGGAGAACTCTGTGTTAGAGCAGGTAGTGTAGACACTGCACCCAAAGTAATATCAGTCTTTCAATGAAAATTTTTGTCTTGCATTCATTCAGCAAATTGATGAAATCATGTGTCAGGTACTTTGCTACATGCTAGTAATACTAGAATGAAAGGATTCTGGTTGCTGGAAAAAAGTAAAGAAGAAAGTGATTAATTTTGCATAAAATTGAAGAGCCAGAGAATCAGGAAAGCCTTTGTGGAGAAAATCATGTCTGAGCTGAGTCTTGAAGGAAGTGTGGTTTTCATTGTGTTATAGGGAGAGTCACAGGAATGAGTCGTGTGTTGCTAAACTACAAGGAAGATTTCAAGGAATATGGCACAGGCATGTCTAGATACACAGGATCAATTAAACGGAGATGAAAATGAAGGGATTAGGGGGGTCAGACCCAAATTGTGAAGGGCTTGAAAAAATTCCATTTTGAGGAATTTGAACTTGATCCTGAGGCAGTTAAAAAGCTTTTAAATCCCTTCAAGCAGAAAATGGACATAATGAATGCAGTTTAGAAATTTAACTCTAGCAGCAGTGTAGAGAATGAGTTTGAAAGGAGAAAAACTGGAGGCAGGGATACCAGATAAGAGGCTTATATGGGATATGATGATGGGTGAACTGGGGTAGTGGAGCACCGCTCGAATCAACAGGAGTTGATGACCAGTTAGAAATGTATGGAAGGGGGAGTCAAAAAGGACTTGAAGATTTCTGGCTCAAATGCTCAGAGGGTCTTGGAATCATTAAGTAAGATAGAGAATGCAAGAGAAGGAAGTTTATATGGAGAAAACAAAATACTGGGGGCTGTCGTATTGGTGGTGCTTACAGGGGATCCAAGTAGAGGTGCCCAGGAGAGTTGCCCAGGATACAGATAGAGATTTGAGAGTTCACAGAGAATAAATCAGAAGAACGTAGTATTGTGGAAACAGAAGGAATACTGCAGAAGTATAAGGCTGAGAACTACAACTGGTCATGACTGGACTCTAACTTCTTTCATGAGAAATCTTGTTTACTTGGGGTTCCTCAACACACTGTCTACAGATAGTACAGAAATCACCTTTGTTGGTTATGCTGTGCCTAGAGAAACTCTCCTTGAAGTTTTTTTCTTTTTTAATTAGTGTAGACATGTGTAAAGTGTTTAATGACCCCAGGTGATTCCAAGGCTTCCTCATTTACAGTGCTAATGAGAATCATTATGGAAAGCCAGAATACCAGAATTTGAATTCTGACTCATAAGCTGAGTGACCTTGGACAATTAACCTTTAAGAGTCTTTCTTGTCTTTAAAGAGGAGAGCGTCATAATCTTGCTTGGCCTTTTCTACTTTACAATAAAGTGCTATATGAGCATTATTTTATTCAAGTGTACTCTAATCATAACCAGCTGTGCTGTAAGAATGTGAAATACTTAAGCATTTAAATTTCTATTTGAAAAACCCTCAGACTGTGGAGTAACTTGTGTTTGAAAAGAGGGCTGACTGAAGAGGTACTTCAGTAGATGAGGAAGTCCAGAGAGTGGTCTTGGAATTTGTTCATTTCCACAGTGCGAGCTAATGCCGCTACATAGTGGACGTTGGGCATATGAGAGTATGGTACCACTGTGCAGGGGCCCCGAAGATGGGAAGTTGATAGTATTTTATACTTTCTCTGGAATTTCCAAAGACTTCCTCTATGCTTAATTGTTCTAAGTGGTTTGGATAAGTGAAGTAATTCCAGTCTGTTTCTTTGCATTATCAAACAGTTGTTTATAAAAGCTATATATATGGAGCAGAGTACATAATAAGACTATTTATTTAGACTTAGTACGTATCCATCAAATAAAACTCATTATTGGCAGCTTCATTTATAGGTGGTTCTATCACCTAAACCTTGTTTTGAGATATTTTCATAAGGGCAATCAGGTGGATCCTAGAAATAGAAAATTTTCTCATCTGGTTTCTTTTCTTTCTGGTAGAGAACAAGACTTTGAATTGCTTAATTCACAAAAACAAAGCAGTCTGTGTATCAAACTTCAGTGGATTGCTTATTTGTAAGGGCCCTTCCGTGGCACCCATTATCTTTATGCTACCTTTTGATGTAGGAAGATGGATTTCTGCATTTAAAAAGTCTTCCCTTGTAAATAATAAAAAGATTTAATGATCGAGGGAGAACATTTAAAGAAAAATATTTTTAGAGGAATTAGGATATTAAGATTTAACGTTTGGAAGAAATCAGTATACCTGTACCTGATGACATCTCCTACAACAGGCATCTTATTTCTGTAGGCATTAATCCGTTACGGTCCTTGAGAATTTTGGAAGTCATCTTGAAAATATGTGTCCTTTAACAATAGCATCTAGAATTATTTAGAAATATTTTTTATTTTACTTGAAAAATAAATTTATCATTTTTCTTATAATGAATATAACAAAAGCTGCTGAATTGTGAAGTACCGTTTCTTCCAGATAAAGTATTTTAATATCAGCAGTTATCTGGTAGCAGAATAAAAGCGTTTATCTACTGCAACATAGAATTGTTTTAAGGTTAGCAACCATAAGCTAGATTTCAAACATCTGTTTCCCTTTAACGGCTTTTCATACTAAATGCCTGTGTAAAGCAGATGCTCATTTGCCAGATCTGTTAAACCTCAAGAAGCATGTATCAGTGAAACTATAATATAAAATAAAACCCTGCGAAGTTCAGTGAAATTTTCAGTGTTCCTGGAAACTGAAGCATTTATATCAATGAAGATTTGAAAGTGTGGATGTCATATGTCCTCACTTATGAGAAATTCATTTCTGAATTAACAAATAGAAGTCCCTTGATGGTTTAGGAATTACTTGAGCAAAGTTAAATGTCTGTTCCTTATTCTCAATCATAACACTTTGATTGTCACCAAATACTTTAATGCGGATGACGATGGCTACTACTTTTCATTTTATTGAGCTAGTTAGCTTATGCTCTTTTAGGTTGGATAGGAGTTTTTATAATCAGTGGTTTATCATTAAGAGGTGTCTCATTGCATTATTTCCTGTTGCCACTGTAACAAATTACCAGAATACAAATTATTCTCTTATAGCTCTGGATGTCAGAAGTCCAAAATGAGTCTTACGGGGCTAAAACTCAAGGTGTCAGTAGCGCTGGTTTCTTCTAGAGGCTGTGAGGGAGAATCTGTTTGTTATCTCTTCCAGCTTTTTCAAGTGCCTGCATTTCATGGCTTGTGACCATATTATTCCAATCTCTGCTTCTGTTGTCACATAGCCTTTTCCTCTTCTTTCCTCTTATAAAAACAGTTGTGATTATATTTAAGGTTCACCTGTATAATACAGGCTAATCTCCCCATTTCAAAAATTATTAACTTTACCACATCTGCCAAGTCCCTTTTGCCATAAACATTCACAAGGATCCAGGAGTTAGGACCTAAATATGTTTGGGAGCTATTACTTGCCCTACTATACTCATTTCAACAAATTAAAAATTACTATTTTAAAAAAATGATTATTTTTAGTAGTTTCGCAATATTAAAGCTATAGTTTAGAGCAAGCAACAACAACAAAAAAGAAATTTAAATGCATTTTATTAAAACATTTATTTCCATCGTTTCATAAAAATGCCTGGAAGGTGTACATTCTTAACATTTATAATGCTATACACAAGCATCTTAATAACCCCACCTCAAAAGGATGTTTGATGGAATGAATGTACTTATTACTTGGTAAACAGTGTCAGGAACAGAATCTTAAAGTTCAGCAAGAGGCATTTAGGATTTTAATTTTGTTTCTACTCATTTGTAAGACACAGTATATAGATTCAAACTACAAGTATAGACAGTGGTATAATGAAACTTGTGTACTTGTCATCCAGCTTCAGTAATTATCAGCTCATGCCAAGCTTGCTTCATCATTATCCTTTCCATCTTTCATATTATTTCAAAGGAAATCCCAGATATTATACGTACAGACATATATATAATATATATGAAAATTTCTTTAACACAACCACAATACTTATTATTACATTTAAAAATAGGGGCGCCTGGGTGGCTCAGTTGGTTAAGCATCTGCCTGCAGCTCAGGTCATGATCTCAGGGTCCTGGGATCAAGTCCTGCATCAGGCTCCCTGCTTCTCCCTCTGCCTGCTGCTGCTCTCTCTCTCTCTCTCTTTCTCTGACAAATAAATAAATAAAATCTTTTAAATTAAAAAAATAATAAAAATAAAATCATCAGGGCACCTGGGTGGTGTAGTCGGTTGAGCGTCCCACTCTTGATTTCAGCTCAGGTCATAATCTCGATCAATAATTCCTTCATATGGGGTGCCTGGGTGGCACAGCGGTTGGGCGTCTGCCTTCGGCTCAGGGCGTGGTCCCGGCGTTATGGGATCGAGCCCCACATCAGGCTCTTCCTCTATGAGCCTGCTTCTTCCTCTCCCACTCCCCCTGCTTGTGTTCCCTCTCTCGCTGGCTGTCTCTATCTCTGTCGAATAAATAAATTAAAAAATCTTAAAAAAAAAAAAATTTAAAAAAAAATAATAATTCCTTCATATTATCAATTTTCCATTGTTCAGACTTTCAGACTTCCAAACTTCTCTTGAATGTCATAAATGGCTTGTTTGCTTATAGCCGTTTTATTCTCTCTTTAATGTGTAATTTTCTGCATTTTAAAATTCCATCAAGATGGTTTTTTTAATGAAGATTTTTATCATTTGATTATATCCCAGATAATTAGGCATTATCTTAAAGCCATTTACCAATTATATTCTCCTTTGAAAATTATGTGACTATATTCTTCCCTTTAATTCTTGTAAGTGTTCCCATGCATTTTGTCAGGCCCTTTTTCTTTTTTTAAAGCACCATGTATCTTCATTGCTTATTTCATTTCTATAAAGCACTTTGATGACTTTCTTTGAAGTGGCATATCTATTTTCAGGAACTTAAGTTGCGAATAATGGTTATTAGTTTATAAGTTCCAGTGTTGAGCTATAATATCTAAAATTTGTTCCAACTAAAGGAATGTATAATTTCTAAAATATTTAAGAAAATAAATCAGTTATATTTTCTTTTGTTCCTCTGTAATCTCTTAAATTTTTACAATGACTATGCAGTATTTTTGTTGTAACTAAAATTGTTTTTAATGTAAAGACAGACAGTGATTTTTTTTCTCAGATCCTGTATTATATTTTCTTCAGGAGACTTATCTATCTAAAAATGTGGTAGAAATAAAGTAGTATACCAGAAAATGAACTGTATAGGGCAAGCAGGTTTGAAATTCTTGTTCTAACCTAATTTCTTAATATTCATGTAGTGTTTTGAGAAAACATAACTCTGTCCTGTGTAGTTTCTTGACCAAAAAGATTTGATCCTTACTTACCAAAAGCTTGAGTTAAACAAGAGTAATAACTTACTTAATCTTTTCCTAAAACCCCAGCCTGTGTTGGCGGTGAGCCTTTTGCCTTGAGCAGACGCTGTGCTACGTTTCAGACCATCCCATTTGGAACATCCTTTGCATGTGTGTATGCTGGATTCAAATTCTATCCCCAGTAAATGTGAAGAGATAATGTTGTAAATATACTGTGATAGATTTTCCTCTAAGCTTCATAACATTTTAAGAAACTGCGATTATGTATTTCAGGCTAGTTTTGTGGCATCTGGAAATCGGACAGATATTTCCTTAGATGATCCCAACTTCTGGCAGAAATGGGCTAAGAAGGCAGAAATAGATATAGATGCCATCAGTGGCAGAGTAAGTATTTCTTTCCCTTTAAAAAAAATTACCTGTTGAGGGGCACCTGGGTGGCACAGCAGTTAAGCGTCTGCCTTCAGCTCAGGGCATGATCCCGGCATTATGGGATCGAGCCCCACATCAGGCTCCTCTGCTATGAGCCTGCTTCTTCCTCTCCCACTCCCCCTGCTTGTGTTCTCTCTCTCGCTGGCTGTCTCTATCTCTGTCGAATAAATAAATAAAATCTTTAAAAAAAAATTACCTGTTGGGATACTTTGGTAATATTATTGTAATATTTTAGGGTAGTCAGCTATGTACTTACTGAAATAAATGTATCTGCATAAATAAATTGATGTGGGGTATTAGAATGAGCCCCTGTTGAGCCAAACACTGCTTCAATTTAATGCCTCTGATATCCGCCATGATCGGTGGTAATACAGGGAAAGTTTAAGTTTGGATATTTATATTCTTAAAATTACAGTGTTTTTCAGTTTTTAAAATGTCTTCAAATCATCAGTTACTTTGGTTTTGCTCTTTAACTCTGTTTTCTTGTAGTCTGCTCCCGTTAATGATAATCCAGATATAAAAGGAGAAAAAAAAAAAAAAAGCAGTCAAGAAAGGGCATTTTTAAATTGTTTCTTTTATAGCTTCCCTTAGAGTTAAGAAAGGTCCAAAAAGCTAAAATACAGTTTTTAGGACTGATAATAACATAACTGTTAACTTCATAAGATACCTAATAATTGTATAGGAATCAATGTTTGTGAAACTTATCCATTATCAAGATAACAGCTAAATGATAAAAAGAATTTTATATTAAGCATTGATGCATGGGATCTATTTTAACGGATAGCCTTTTAGAATGTAAAACTTTACAGTGAGATATAACACCAGTGCATATATAATCATTACTATTTAATATATTTCAGAAATATAAGTAATTCTATATGAAACAAATAAATAAATTTGAAAAGATATTTATAAAACATAGTTTATGACATGTTTATATGCCTAAAAAAGCAGTGGAATCATGAAGCCATATTAAAATTAATAAATGAGTTTAATGAATTAACTGGATGAAAGGTAAATATGCCATTTAGCCTTCCTAAATACTAAGTACTAATACTAAGTCCTAACAGAAGTAGAAAAATATAATGGAAGAAAACATCTATTCACAGTAGAAAAAAAAAGATATAAAACATTTAGGAGTATACCTACTGACAGATGTGTATGATTTCAGTGAAGTGAATTATCAAATTTTATTGGAAGATTTCTTAGTTGATAATTGAAAACCTCATATTTTAAACATTTTAAGAATTTATAAACATAGAAATGCAACCCAAATCAAAATGTGTTAACTATACTTTCATATAACCAGACAATATCTAAAGTTCCCCTGGAAAAATGAATTGTCAAGAATATTAAATGCACTTTTAGGAACCTGTCTTACAGCAGTTGTCATACATGTACAGTGATAATATAGTACAGTGATGCTCGTTGCCACATTTCTTGTTTTAGAAGAAACTTGTAAACTAATTAAATCTCTTATGATAGAGGATTGATACATCCATTACTGTCTAATGCAGTAAGTAAAAATAATCATGTATATCCCTGTGCACTACTGACCTAGAAAGACCTCCCAAACAGTCAGATTTAAAAAGAGAGGGAGATATAGAACAGTGCTTTGAGTATATTTATGATTTTTCAAAAGGATATATTGGGGATCCACAGACACGCCTATGCATTTATGCAGTAGTCCAACTAGAGCACCCTGTGAGTCAAGCACCTTTCTCACAATAGGGCTCATGTGCACAAGACAAATCAACCATAGAGCTTATGAATTCTGGTGGGTGAGACAGAAGTAAACCCATACATAACATGATTTCAGAGAGGGAAGAAAATAGAATAGTCAGATGGTAGAGAATGCTAGGAGGTGTGGAGACAGCATGAAATCAGGTGGGTAGGGGAGGTCACTGAGGGGACAGTTGGGCTGAGACTGAATGACCAGAAAGAGCCAACAATGTAAACACACAAGGAAAATCTTTCAAGGTACAGGGGATAGCAGTGAGCCATTGGTGGAAATAAGCTCCGAGTATTCCAGAAATAGAAGTGACACTGTGGCAGAATGTAGGCAGTTAGTGAGGAGGGGATGGGCAATGTCACAGACCGTAGGTATGTCTTATCATCGGGCCTTGAAGATTACCCTGATGAGTTAAGCACTTTAGAAATAAACTTACATAAGCACATATTCATTTAATACTTACACAATTACATTTTCTTACTTATATCTCACAAAAAATTTAAAGTTTTTCTGAAAATGAAGTACAGAGAAGGCAGACTAGTGTTGTTTACCACATGTTAAAACATGTTAAAATATTATAAAGGAACCATAATTAAAACAACATGATACTGAGAAAAAGATGTAAAGAGCAAAGAATAAAATAAGAACAGAAAAAGATCAAATTATAAGTTTTAATAAAGAAATAGTATTAGAGGGGCCCCTGGGTGGCTCAGTAATTAAGCGTCTGCCTTCGGCTCAGGACGTGATCCTGCGGTCCTGGGGTCGAGCCCCGCGTCAGGCTCCCTGCTCCGCTGGGAGCCTGCTTCTCCTTCTCCCACTCACCCTGCTGGTGTTCCCTCTCTCGCTGTGTCTCTCTCTCTGTCAAATAAATAAAATCTTTTTTTTCTTTTAAAGATTTTATTTATTTATTTGACAGAGAGAGAAACAGCCAGCGAGAGAGGGAACACCAGCAGGGGGAGTGGGAGAGGAAGAAGCAGGCTCCAAGTGGAGGAGCCTGACATAGGGCTCGATCCCAGAATGCCGGGATCACGCCCTGAGCTGAAGGCAGCCGCTTAACGACTGTGCCACCCAGGCACCCCTAAATAAATAAAACCTTAAAAAAAAAAAGAGAAAGAAATAGTATTAGAAAAAGAATTATTTAATAATCATGATTAGGACTTTGAGTAGCATTGGGGGGACATTATAATGATATACTCTGTACCAAGTAAACTCCAGTTTGTGATGAATTTCTAAAAAAGTTTTTGAAAGCAGGGCACCTGGTTGGCTCAGCTCAGTCAGTTAAGCATCTGCCTTTGGCTCAGGTCATGATCTCAGGGTCCTGGGATCAAGTCCAGCATTGGGCTCTGCACTCAGCAGGGAGTCTGCTTGAGATTGTCTCTCTCCCTCTGCCCCTTTCCTGCATGCTTGCTTGCTTTCTCTCAAATAAATAAATCTTTTAAAAATAGAAAAAAAAGGAAACATCAAAATCTCAAAAGATTGTGGGCAAAAGATGTTTGAAAATTTACTCAAAAAATACAGTTAGGGTTTTTTTTGTTTTAAAGAAGCTGGGGCAGGGCAAAGGGACAACTCTTTCTTACTTAAGAAGGCCAATTAACAAAAACAGAAGGAATAAGAGATAGGAAAATCCTACTATCGACCTACCACAGCCATAACTGTAGCAGACAAGATCCATTGATGAATTCTAAAATTAGTGGATGAGACTGAAGGAGAAACAGACTTTTTATGTATTCTCAAAGTATATCTTCCTAACTTAGAAATTTTTCATTAAAGGTAAAAAGCATGTCAACTTAAAAGTTGTTTTGAATGAATTAAACTGAATGAACGTGGTGAGGTTCATGCACTTACTACCTTTTTGTATTTTAATAAAACTTTTGGAGAAGACTAAAGCATGTTTCTGTATCTATGAAATATTTGTATCCTTTGACCAGATCATTACTGGATATTTCCCCTTTTTGGGATTTATCTCTGGGATAAACTTAGATTACAAAGATTTATTTGAGCATTATTTATTTTAAAAATCGAAAACAGGGGCGCCTGGGTGGCACAGCGGTTAAGCATCTGCCTTTGGCTCAGGGCGTGATCCCGGCGTTACAGGATCGAGCCCCACATCAGGCTCTTCCGCTGTGAGCCTGCTTCTTCCTCTCCCACTCCCCCTGCTTGTGTTCCCTCTCTCGCTGGCTGTCTCTATCTCTGTCAAATAAATAAATAAAATCTTTAAAAATAAAAATAAAAAATAAAAATTGAAAACAATCTAAACTATGAATTAAAGAAAATTAATATGCATAAATGTAATTTAGTAATACATTTTATGGCTATTGTAGAAGCATAATACAATAACTCGTGTTAATAATAAAGCCAGATACCAAATTCTTTTCATCCTATGACTGTAATGTCACAATATTATATGTGTATGATAATAATGATTTTAAAGGAATATAAAAAATTTTAAGTTGATTTGGTAGGTTGATGAAATTATTAGTAATTTCCGTTTTCTGGCTTTTTATAATTATTCTACTCTCTGTACCATTTGAAAGTTGAAAATGTAAAAACACTGTTGTAAGCAAAATAGTAGAATGGCCTTCAAGTAACAGCTGTTAAATTTTACAGAACAGCTTGGTTATTGACACTCCAAGAATTAGGAAGCAAACAAGACCCTTTAGCGCAACGAAAGATGAATTGGCTGAATTATCTGAAGCCGAAAGTGAAGGAGATGAAAAGCCCAAACTCCGGAGACCCTGTGACCGTTCCAATGGCTATGGAAGAACTGAATGCTTTAGAGTAGAGAAAAATCTTCTCGTTTATGGGTAAAATACGACTTTTAATGTTTCTTGTTAGTAGTCTGCTATATAAAGTCACAGAAAACATACACTATATTCTACTGTATTGGTTTTTATCTTGTTAGAATCAATAAAGTCTGTTTAAAGTACCCTAAATTTATTATGTTTAATGTATATTTATTAGCAGAATAATGGAATATCCTTAAGTTGTAAATTATAAATGTATCACTGAAGTCAAATTCCTTGTTGTCCTGAGATTTGCATATTTAGTAATATAAAACGTATAGTCTTTTTATCCATTATTGAATAAGATCACTCAGTCACTCTACCATGGCTCTGCATTTTTACTCACGGGGCGGGGGGTTGGCAGGGGGACTTTATTAGGTAAATCCTGTTAATGACAACATGTGTTTTTGCAGTTTTCAAGCATTTTGTATATGAATTCTGTTTTTCTCTGGACTTGACTCAATATTAATATAAATACACCTTTTTAACCAGATGGGGCCGGTGGAGAGAGATTCTGTCTCACGGTCGTTTTAAGAGACAGCTGAACGAGCATGATGTAGAAATAATTTGCCGAGCCCTCTTAGCATATTGCCTTGTTCACTACCGAGGAGATGAGAAAATTAAAGGCTTCATATGGGATCTCATTACTCCAACTGAAGATGGGCAGACAAGAGAGCTACAGAATCATCTAGGTAAGAAGATTCCTTTTTAAATTTATTTTTAGTTGCAAAGGTAGCACCTGCCATAGTACCCTATAAAGTATGGAAGCACTATAGGTAACGTTAAAGAACCCTTAAACTTCAGCCTCAATTCAAGTTCCGAATTAGAAAACACCAGCTGCTCGGTTTGGTTGGGTTTTACACGAAGTTTTACGTGCAGTTGGGTTGTTAATCAGACACGTATCGGTTTGCAGGTTGTTGTCTCAGCAGTCTTCCCATCTGTAATCAAGTAGATCTATCTCATTTTTAAAACTCCTTTTTAGTAGTTCATAGTGTGGATATTCCGTAGTTTATTTAGCATCTGCTTTAATGATGGGTGCTTAGGACATTTCCAGTCTTTAGACAATTGAAAAACAAATTTCAGGGGCGCCTGGGTGGCACAGCGGTTAAGCGTCTGCCTTCGGCTCAGGGCGTGATCCCGGCGTTATGGGATCGAGCCCCACGTCAGGCTCCTCCGCTATGAGCCTGCTTCTTCCTCTCCCACTCCCCCTGCTTGTGTTCCCTCTCTCACTGGCTGTCTCTATCTCTTTTGAATGAATAAATAAAATCTTTAAATAACAATAATAATAACAGCATCTCCTGGGAGCTTCTTAGAAATACAGAATCTTAGGCATCAGACTTACTGAATCACAATCTACTTTTTAACAAGTTCCTTCGCAATTAGTATGTATATTAAAGTTGGGAAATATTGATGCACATTTTAAGTTTTCATCAGTACTTTAATTTGCCACCAGATATGGGTATACCAATTTACAGTTCTGTCAGATATATATAAGTACCTCTTTCTCTGCATCCTTTCTAATAGAATGTTCTTTTCTGCATAAAGTAATTCTTTCATAGCATAAAGTAATTGAATTTTCTGTAAAGATTAAAAGAAGATTACTACGCCCTGAAATTACAGTGTTACAGTTTTATTCTGTTTAATCAACAAATACCTGCTCTAGGGCCTACTGTGTGCTTCTTGTGCAAGGTACTGAGAAGAGAAGAAGAAACAATATCCCTGAGCTCAGAACTTTCCATTCCAGCCAGGTAGACAGACATAATAAGAAAGTAGATAAATAATTACAGAATGTGATAAGTATTGTGAAATAAGTAAGTGCTGAGCTGGAGAAGACCAGAAGGCTGGTCACTGGAGGCCGTCTCATTAGGGGGCAATGAAATTAGTAATGCGAAGAGTGGACTTCTGATAAAGATGGAAGATTGACACAAATATATCACTCTTCCTTTACATGTCAGTAAAGAAAAAAATAATTAAGGCATTATTCTTGATCAGTTCTACAGGCAGAAGTCCTAGTTTCTTCAGCAAACAAAAGGGGGGTGGATAGAGAGGCTCTCTGTAAACCAGTGATTCTCAACCAGGCATGATTTTGCACCCAGTCCTGCCACCATTCAGGGTTGTCACTGCTTTGAGCATGTTACTAGCATCTAGGAGATAGAGGCCAGGAGGCCATGGACAGCTCCCCACAATGAAGAATGATACAGCTCAAAATAACAGTAGTGTTGAGATTGAAAACCCTACTATAACCTAAAAGATTTGAGAGTCCTCACCCAGCTGCAGTGTGGGGGCCTGATTTGGATCCTGGCCAAAACAAACAGCCCAAGGGATTTTTTTTATTATCTTTATTAGATAATAGTAAATTTGAATATCAAGTATTAAAGAAGTATTGCATTTCTTAGGACCAATAATGGTATTTTTTAAAAGGAGGCCATGTACTATCACTAAGAGATACTCCGATATTTATTAACGAAATGAGTGATGTCGTAGATTTACTTCAAAATAATATGGAAGGTTGGGGAGTGAATAGGGTATGGATGAAACAAAATTGCCATGAGCTGGTAATTATGAAAGTTGGATGATGGAACATAGTGACCCATCATATTATTCCATCTATTTTTGAATGTACTTAATTCCATGATAAATAAATAGGCATAAACCCTCAAAAAAAGAGAGAGAGTGGGAGAGGAAATAGCAATTTTGGAAGAAAATAGATGAGTGGCTACTAAATCAGAGAGAGCTAAATCTCAGGTCAGCAGTAGGAAAAGGCGACAGCCAACCAATGTGCTTCACAGATTACCCAAAGGCTTCAGTTTGTGACACATCAGAAACCTCTGGAAGCAGGCGTAAGGACAGAGATTAGGACTAGGAGTTGTTTAAAGAGAGTTCAGATTGCCAGACACCCCCCTGAACTCTGTGTAGCCAGAATGAAGAATGACAGAGTTTATTTTCTAGGGGTGCCTGGGTGGTTCAGCCCATTAAGCGTCTCGCTCTTGGTTTCGGCTCGGGTCATGATCTTGGGGTCATGAGATCAAGCCCTGCATCGGGCTCAGTGCTGTGTGTGGGGCCTGCTTAAGAGTAAAGAGGACTGGAATATAGAACAGTATTAGTAGTAACACAGAACAAAGTACAATTTAAGGTGGAAGGCATTAATTAGTATCAGAAAGAGACTACACAATACTAATAAAAATGCCTAATCCTTAAAAGAAGCTATAACAAGGGGTGCCTGGCTGCCCCTACCCCCAAAAAAAGAAATAACAAGTATAAACTTTATACACTAAATTAAACAATCTCAAAATAGAAATGCAGAATTGCCAAAATTTTAAGAAGAAATGGACAAGTCCACATCAAGCTTCAATTTACCATTGTCATGAAACTCCTAGCTGGTAGAGTTCAGCAAAGACAAGATGCATGAGATAAGAGTTGAAAGGAATCAAAACTGCATTTTTAGTAATTGTTAAAAATTGCAAGTGGGACAACTCTAGCATCATTGAAGATTCCTAGGTAAGCTGTGGTATACATGCAATGATAGTCATAGTAGATTTTTACATGGCAGGAAAATAGATATATTAGAGCCTCATGAGTTAGCAAGTATAAATCTCAAAAAAAAAAAAAACCCAAAGTAATCAATAAGTTGCAGAATTGCCTGTGTTATATAATATCTGAAAACTTAATTACTAAATATTTCTCCAACCTACGAGTACAAACAGGCATGGTATGACATCAGGGTAGTGATTATCTCTGGGAAGGAAGGATTGAATTGGACTTCAACTATGCATACTAATTTCCTTTAATGAAAAACTGACCAGATATGGAATATGTTAAGATTAAAAGCAGGAATACTTCTTTGTATTTTTGAAAATTTTTCAGGGGTGCCTGGGTGGCTGAGTCGGTTAACCGTCTGACTCTTGGTGTGAGTTCAGGTCATGATCTCATGGGTCATGAAATCCACCCCCATGTTGGACTCCGTGCTCAGCGGGAAGTCTGCTTGAGGGTTCTCTCCCCCACTTATGCTTGTACTCTCTCTCTCTCAAATAAATAAATCTTTGAAAAAATATATATATTTCAGGGGCACCTGACTGGCTTAGTCAGTGGAGCATGCAGCTCTTGATCTTGGGACTGTAAATTCAAGCCCCATATTGGGTGTAGAGATTACTTAAAATCTTGCAGAAAAAAAAAGAAATATTTCACAAAGAAATATATCACAGAAATAAAATGAATTTAGCTCTCTTAAACAAGAACCCACAATGACTAAACCTAACCCAGTTTCGCAAATCAAGAGGCCAAAACTTACTGTTTTGTAACTAGGGAAGCTAAACGTAAAGCAAAGGGGCAGATCTGAGCTTCAGGTTTTTACATTTGGAAAAAAATAATGTGTTTTGAAACAAAAAGTAAGTCAGGGTGATTAATTTCAGATACAGAATTGTTGAGTACTTGTGGGGCGGGTACTGTTAATATGTATATACAATCATCGTATTGACTTACCTTGCAATTGGGTCAGTATTGTTACCATTAATATTTTAAAGATCTCTGTATAGCCTGCACAGACCTCTGAAAGTCTCCAGAAATTCCTTGTATTGAAAAAAAATGTTTCAAATTGCAAAACTTTATACAGATCATCCCTGATTTCATGTGTCCTTCTCATTTTAACAGGCCTATCAGCCCCTGTACCCAGGGGTCGAAAAGGAAAGAAAGTAAAGACTCAAACAAGCTCATTTGATATACAGAAAGCAGAATGGCTTCGAAAATACAATCCTGAGCAGCTACTTCAAGATGAAGGATACAAAAAACATATAAAACACCACTGTAATAAGTAGGTAGTAGGGAATTTTTAACACAACTCATTAAAAGTTTTTATTTCTGAATTTATTAAAAATCTTAAAGCATGCTGATTTTGAGTACAGAGACAGTGTGGTCTAGGACCAATCCTAATCTTAATCTTACAGGGTATCCTTCAGCAAATCATGGTACCTCTTGTGTCACTGTTTTCATCAACAGAGAGCGAAATAAAACTGGCCTCCAAATGATCTCATTATATCTTACTTGGATATTAAATTATGATGATTGTGAAGATTTTGGAGAAACCTATTTTACTATATATGGTAGTAATGAGATTTATTTAATCAGAAGTAATTATTATTATAAAAATTCTGTATACAAATTCTTTTCCAATTTTAACCTCATGGATGAATTTTCTTTAATGATTAATATCTTTGTGTCTTTTGGTTTCTTTTCCCTCATTTTTAGGGTTTTGCTTCGTGTAAGAATGCTGTATTATCTAAAGCAAGAAGTCATTGGAAATGAGTGTCAAAAAGTATTTGATGGAGTTGATGCAAAGTAAGTTAAATAACCTGTTGATATTTTCAGTAACATGATGAGGCAAGAGTTATAGGACCAGAAAATTGTACCGTAAGTGGCGCCTTATTCAGTGAAGTTCACAAGAAGAAAATTCCATCAAATGTAGAGAATTCACCCTTGCCAGTTCATTGCCTTTCCCCCATTAGTCTCAATATTTGACTGTGTCACTAAGAGCTATAATAATAGTGATAATAATAATAATAGTAATAACAACAACAATAGCAGTAGGAGTAAGCGTCTGCCACCAAATCTAAAACTTAACCCTTTCTGTCCTCATTCTTTTCTTCTTCCCTCTTTATTCCAGTGGAAGAGGTTTTATGGAGACTGACTTTTATGTCCACATATGATCCATCCGATGCCCTGATCTCTCAGCTCCTTATTTCTACTTCTCCCTTCGTGAAATGCTATGTTCTTTTTTTTCTTTTTCTTTTACCTTTTTTCCTTTTTTGAAATGCTGTCTTTTGTAGGTATTCATGCAGCTTTACCCACCTGTTGTCCTTTTTCCTCACTGGTCTTTCCTCTTCATTTTCCTAGCTCTTACATTGGATTGGCCAGGAGCTCTGCCCTCAGCTCTTTCTCGGCTGTACTGTCCTTTAGTCTCATCAGACCAAATCCGATAAACAGATGACTCTCAAACTTCCATGTTCATCCCAGAGCTCTAACCTGAGAGAGCTGCCTCCTAATATTTCCAGTTGACATCTTCATGTTTCCCTGGCTCTCTAATCTTCTGCCTCCAACCCTTTTCCTCCCACCTTCCCACACACATGCCTTCTCCATCCTGCTAAATGGACCGCCCAGGCGCTTGGGCACCATTCTTGATTGCTCCCTTCCCCTTACACCCCTCAGGAACACCTGTGAGCTCCACAGAGTACCGTGTACACCTGAATCTGAGCACTTGTCACCACATCCTCTGCCAGATCTCTAGTGCAAGCCACCATTACGCCACATTTAGACTTTTGCCTTGGCCTCCTAATTGGGTCTCTCTGCCTCCTGTCTACAGGCTGACCGTCACACAGCAGCCAGAGTGATCTTTCTGAAGCAAAAATCAGGCCATGGTGCCCCTCTCCTTCAAACCTTCTGGGTTTTTCTCATTTCTCTTAGAATAAAATCCATACTCCCTATGGCCCTACATAACTTGTGTCCTCTTCTTCCATTCTGTCCCTCATCCACGGTGCTGCAGCCACACTGGTGTTTCTGTCTCTCCAGCATGTCGGGCTCATTCTGTGCTCTGCCCCCTGGTACGCTCTTGCACCACCTCGTCTTCCACAGAACTGTCTCTTCAGATAATTCAGGCCTAGATTCAAGTTTTACCTCCTCACAAAGGCCTTCCCCAGCCTCCGTCCCCTAGTCACTCACTACTGCTTGACCTTATTTTATCTCATTCATGATGCCTATTCAAGTTATATTTATTTCCATGTCTTTCTCTTCTCATTACAGTTTAAGCTGCTTGAAGGTTAAATATGTTGTCTTATTGATCTTTCTTTTCACAGCACCTTGAATCTGGGTTGTGGTAACACCCAATACATTTTTTTGGCTAAGTGACTCCTCTTTTCCCTTGGCCTGACGGGAGCCTATCCACTTGTGATTTCCCAGAAACTACGTTCTGTGAATTATCCCTACATTTTCCTCTTTCATTAATCTCCCCCTCTCTGGCTTCTCATTTGGATTTTCACACGTTGACATCTCCCTCAGCATAGACACAGACATACACACACACATACACACACACACACACTTTTGGACCCAGCATCTCTTCACAGTATCATATGATTACTCTCCTTGATTTCACAGCCAGACTTCTGTATCTATGTCTCCTTTTTCTCTTCTCCCATTGATGATATGCTCCCCACTGCAGTTCAGCCAATGCCCCTCACTCCACCACCTACTCCAAGAAGTTCCTCACCTATATGCTTGCTGCTAAACCCATGGATATATCATAGTGTTTGTCTTATTTTACCTTTTTTTAAAGGATGTATTTATTTATTTGAGCATGGTGGGGAGGGGCAAAGGGAGAGACCATCAAGCAGACTCCCCCCCTGAGCATGGAGCCCCACATGGGGCTCGATCCCACAACCCAAGCTGAAACCAACAGTCAGATGCACAGCTGACTGAGGCACCCAGGTGCCCCGGTCCTGCTTCACTTTCACTGACCACTTCCTTCTTCTTAAAATGCTTCTGTAATAGCATTCGCCTGCAGAGGCTCTTTTTAGCTTTCTGCTCGCTGCTTTGCGGGCTCCTCTTCAGTCTGTCTCTTAAATGTCTTCTCGTAGGTGCTCTCTTCTTGTCACCTCCTTTTCTTGGATACTGTCATCTTTTCTGCGGTGTCAGTTTTTGTTTCTATACTATACTCCAGGCCTTTGCAGTCTTGCTGGAACATTTGCTTTCCCCCTTGCCTCTGTTCACCCCGCGTCACTGTGCAGCTGGCATCAACTCAGCCTTTCCTGGCCTCTGAAGTCCAGGTCAGGGACGTATCCAAGGTCCCCTGTTACAGTGTTCACCATGCAGTATTACAGTATCTCTTCACAAGGACAGGGAGTGTGTGCCTTTTTATTGCTATTATTGGCAAATAATGAGTGTGGTTTAAATGTATTTTGAATGAATGATCTAGCCTGGGGAAGTTAAAGGCAGCGTTATGCAAAAGACAGCACATGAACTGAATCTTTAAAAACAGAAATCAACAACAGGAGCACCTGCACCTTTCCCTAGCAGTTAACAAACGCTTAACATGCATTTGGTACTTCACTGGAATGCTGGGTAAGATATATGCTCTTCACAAGGAGGAAATCTTTCCACTGCTGGTGATCATCACAGTGTATTGAGCTTAGAGTGCCACCTGATGGTTGATGAGGGGAACTACCTGACCCACGTTCTTTTCTCTAGCCTTCATCTTTCGGTTCTTATGCTTTCTTTAGTCCTGGGCAAAAAATCAAAAGTAAATATCTTCTTTAACTGTATTTTTCCTCATCATTTTTTCAGCTTTTGTTGTATCACAGGAAAATCACTCTTTCTCTATTTTCCTACGGTAAGCTAGAAAATACTGTGATTGCAACCCTTTTGTTTTTAAGAAAAATTAAAGGTAGTAAGATGTTCATTTAAATGCAGAAAATTTTCTTTAAGAATCTAGAGAAATGTCTCCATCCTTTTCTCCATATTTCTTGGGTTAAAAACTTTTTCTGCTGGCAAACACTTAAGAAAAATAAAAAGTAATTTCCTATCTGTATTTCGTGTTTTATTTACTTACAAGACTTGTAAGTCTTTTGTTTTCATTGCCATTGTGCTTTATTTCTACTATATTAGTAGCTAAAATCAGGTTCTTGTGGACTAGCTCAGGAACATATTGACCATTTATTAGTTTATTTCTATATGGAAAGTTATTTTGAGTTCCCAAAGACAGTGAACTTACAAATGAATTTTTGCTACACAACTTAATTGTAAGTAGGAAACTTCCCATTTTTTCAAAACAATAGGCCTTTGTTTATTGACTTATGAAATTTTGGTGCTAAGACAAGGAGATGAAATTCTACTTAATTTTTGTTATATTTTATTTTATCTCTCATTCTTTGAAAGTTGATAATTCATGAATACCAAATAGGGAAATTCTCAACTAGAAAATTTGATTTCCCAAGGTAATTTAGCCTATCCAATCTCTCTCTTTTTTTTTTTTTTAAGATTTATTTATTGGGGCGACTATGTGGCTCGGTTAAGAATCTGCTGTTGGCTTGGGTCATGATCTCAGGGTCCCGGGAACCAGCCCCTTGTCAGGCTCCCTGCTCAGCACAGAGTCTGCTTGTCTCTGTCCCTCTGCCCCTCTACCTGCTTGCTCTTTCTTTCTCAGATAAATAGATAAAACTTAAAAAAAAAAAAAAAAGAAGGATGTGTTTATTTATTTGAGGGGGGAAGGGGCAGAGGGAGAAGGAGAAAAGCAGACTCCCTATTGAGCACAGAGCCCCACATGTGACTTGATCCCATGACCCTGAGATCATGACCTGAGCCAAAATCAAGAGTCAGATACTTAACTGACTGAGCCAACCAGGCACCCCTCTACCTTCTTTGTTGAATAAAATATAAGAATGATGTGTGTGTGTGTGTGTGTGTGTGTGTGTGTGTGTGTGTAAAAATTAATGATATTCGGGGCGCCTGGGTGGCGCAGTCGTTAAGCGTCTGCCTTCGGCTCAGGGCATGATCCCGACGTTCGGGGATCGAGCCCCACATCAGGCTCCTCCACTGGAAGCCTGCTTCTTCCTCTCCCACTCCCCTGCTTGTGTTCTCTCTAACTGGCTGTCTGTCTCTGTCAAATAAATAAATAAAATCTTTAAAAAAAATTAATGATATTCATTTGCTGATTGTCAAATGTTAGCTATATGCTAGGCTAAGGGAGACAGTGCTTGAATCACTATATAGAGAAGTAAACATTTCAGTCCTTCTATGCATGGCATATTTTCATTTTTAGCGGTGTTGTGTTACTTATAAAAGGTTTCTGGGAAAATAATAATTTCAAATGATAAGCAAAGGAAGTTATGTTTGCAGAATTATAAATGCTCTTAAGTAGTTGTTTCATACTCATGAAAACAGCCAAATTACCAAAGAATCATGGATTTATTATAGTTTAAGTACTTTATCATATTGTCATTTTTAGGCATGGTATTTATATACAGCATAAAAATAGCACTTTGAGTGTTTTAGTCAAATTATGAATCAAAAACTTGCCGTTTTCCTTCGCTTGTAAGCAATGCTTAATTTGTCAGTGGTATTTTCTAACCAGTAGCAGTCTAGAAAAGATATGACTTGTTTTGCAGCCTAAAGCAATTAATTTGCCCTTCTAGGGCCCCAGTCTCCTCATATACAAAATGAAATGTTTGAACCAGCTGATTTTGTCAAGTTGTTTGCTGATGTAAGGCTCTACTCTCCCATAAAATGATTTGTTTATATCTAAAGGAAATCAGTGGAAAGAATATGATTCCTTAAGAGTAAAGTAATCCTGTTGAAAAATGTCTTCTGTTGAGCTTAAGGACATTAGTTCGTTTTTTAGTAACTTTATTGATCTTGTACAATTTTATAATTTTAACTGGTGGTAATTGTGGAAAATAAAAATCAATGAAATAAAATCATAACGTCTTTGTCTTAAAAACCATAGTGCTTTTTACAAGCTAGGTAAAGTTTGCCTCCTCTTTGACTTGTTTTTAATAATTCATAGAGCTATATTGTGATTTTTTTTTAAAGTGACATTGATGTTTGGGTCCCAGAACCAGACCACTCAGAAGTTCCTGCTGAATGGTGGGATTTCGATGCTGATAAGTCACTTCTTATTGGAGTTTTTAAACATGGTAAGTGAGGAGGAAGGTAGGTAGAATCGTCTTCTGTGTGTAATGTAATTCAACTAGTTCTCAGTTTAACGATTTCCACCTATAGCTTCGTTCCAGTAACACTGATGTTATTATACGTATCATGTAAAGCACAAACTACCACATTATGTCTGTCAGTCACTATACTTCTTCATGAAAGGGGTGGCATACGTGACCTGCCCCTCCCAGACAGAAATCTCACTAACTTCCCCTCAGGAAGAGTTCTTATGTAAAGTGTGTTGTGTATGATCGGTTTTCCTCTTTCTCATTTTAAGTGATAAGTTTAATCTAAACTTTTAAATAAACCTATGCCAGACCATGCAATATTTGTGATAATTTCTAGAAAACCTACTTTACCCTGTACTGTTTTAATATATGGTCCCTTTAGTCCAGGAACATCATCCACAATAAATATGAAGCATGCTTATATTCATACATCTTTTTTCTTTTTATCCTTTTTACTCTCATAATTGGTGATCCCTCCAGGTTATGAAAAATATAACACTATCCGAGCAGACCCAGCATTATGCTTCTTGGAAAGAGTGGGAAAACCTGATGAGAAAGCAGTTGCTGCGGAACAGAGGGCAAATGATTATATGGATGGGTATGTGCACTTCAGAGCCTTGATTTCTCCATGTATCTCTGTCAACAGCAGCATATTACATCAGTGATGTTTATTGTTAGATAATGTAGTAGTAAGAGAATTGGAGTTTACAATCTAAAAGAGTTAACAAAACTCTAATAAGTTAGCATTTATCCACTGGTGTGATCAAGGAAGAGACTCCACCTGCCCCATCCCCATCCTTGTGGGGAGTCCTTCATTTTTCCATTCTTAACGGTCATGGCCATTAAAGCCGTACAATTCTAAGGGCATAGAGGGAAGAAGACAAAGAATATTACAATTGAAGAGAAATAGAATGGTTTTCATGGTAACTGTCATAAGGTCTTTACTATCTTTGTTTTCTTACCAAAAGAGACTGTGCTGAGTTTAATATTACCACGTTTAAAAGCAAACTTGGTAGTAAGAGTCAATCAGAAGTAGCTTTCTTCTGACTTGCCATATAACCACCTTTGTGCTGTGACTTGGGGTCCACAGGCTAACAAACAGAGATTTCAGTCTGAAAATATGCTTAAAAGTCCTCCCAACAAGATTCCATTTGTCCTGTCAGGAGAAATTTTTAAGTCCAGTACAATAATTGTAGCTTCTGTTGGTATTTTAACAGGGACGTGGAAGATCCAGAATACAAACCTGCCCCAGCTATCTTTAAAGATGATATAGAGGTATGCTTTGGATCCTATTTTAAAATCCTCATTTCTGGTTAGTCCGTGGTTCCTTTTGTTTGCATTTTCTTTTGTGTGTTTTTCCTTCATGTTTTCCTTATACGTAATTCTGTTCTTCAGAAGATTAGCTAAGTTAGTGATCCACTTAGGTTGACAGGCATCTGCCTGATCTCCCTTCTAGACACTCTGGGGGCCAGGGTGGGCAGGTGGATGAAATGGAGCTTGCCCACAGGCTGCACTGCTAGGAACTAGGAAACACAGTGTTGGGGAGAAAACCCCAAGCAGAGTGAGAAGTAGACACAGAAAGTACACAGCAACTAGACCTACATAAAGGGTTGAAAATAAGGATAGAGCCTAGAGGAATTCTGAGCTGCAAAAGCATAGTTCTAAGTGTCCTGTTTATAGAAAGTCAAAAGGAAGAAGCAGGGTTGAGTGAAAATACTCTGTGGAGTGGGGAAAGGATGTGAAAAGGGATGAGGGATTCTATAATACTTACAAGGGCAGGGGAAAGGACTAAACGGTGCTATTAACTGTCAGGTAAGGTGTGCTGGTCTCGGTGGCCAAGGGGCTTGGATATTGATGCCTGTATGAGGACTAGAGAGGGTTCGGGCCTGTGTGTGGCAGTGAGAAAGGAGATTCTGCACAGAATGAGAACCCTCAGAGAGCAGTACTCTGACAAACAACACAGGGCAATAGCGAGGAAAAGTAAAACCCTTCTCCTACAGTCTCTCTTGCTGCCACAACTGAGAAAGCTTAACATCATACTGGCTGGCAAAAAAAAAAACATTTAAAGAGCCCAGATCTATTTTCTTAGAGCCAGTAAAAGGTATGAGAGGCAATGAATTTAGGGCTGAGAGGCAATAAATCAATATGAAAAACTCTTTAGAGATGAAGAGGATAGCATAATAATGTCCGGCATATGTCTAATCGGTATTCCAGAGGGAACAACTAGAGAGCATAAGGGAGAAGACCTGTTCTAAGAGATTATCAGCTGAGACGTTTTCAGACTTAATGAAAGACATGAATCTTGAGATTCAAGAAATAAAGTGAATCTTGGCAGGATAAACAAAATCCACTCCAAAAAAACATCCTAGTGAAATTGCAGATATTCCAAACAAAAAGCAGATGTTAGAAGCAACCAGAGTAAAAAGACCCACTTACAAAGGAGTGATGGTAATTCTAACTTCAGGCTTTTCTAAAACAACAACAGAAAATAGTAGTCATTGGAATAAAACCACCAAAGTTATGAATATGTTTACAGTAATGTTGGAATATCTGATTGGAGATGCTCTGTTGACAGATAAAAACTAGATATACAGCACAAGCCAACTGTTCAAGGCTGAAAGAGAATGATTTGCAGGTTGTCTAATCAAATATGAGAAACAATAAATTATGAGAGTTGGTATATAGAACAACAACCAAAAAATCCTGTTATCGATAATACCTAGGGTATATTTGCAATTAGAGGAAGGGTGGAAGAAAAGCCCTTGTCCTAAGCGTGATCATGGAAGGGGGAAATTTTAGTGGAAAATAACTGGTCTAAAGTGTACAAGGCAATAGAGAAGTATAAAAGGGTGGGAATTGAGAACAAGATATTAAAATTTTTATTTTTGCTAAATTCATCATGAAAAATTCTATTGCAAAAAGTTCTTTAAAAGTTTGATTCCCTTTTCATCTTTAATGTATCTTGACCAATCACCCTATGACAAATTTCTGTTTTATTTTAAAAGGATGATGTTTCTTCACCAGGAGATCTTGTTATAGCAGATGGAGGTAAATTGCATTTCTCTCTTTTTACTTAGTTTTTGTGGAAATTCACATTCTCATGATACCATGAAATCAATAAACTATTACACTTCTATGATATTTTAGATGTGTATGAAATTTTTTTTGAAGACCATCGTAATCATTATAGGACATACTAGTTGGGAATTTAACAATATTTTTAGTTGCAAATCTTTATGCCGTGACTCACTGAGCTTTTATGGAATCAAAGCTTTGATGATTCTGTGGCTTGATTATTAAACTTATGCATGAGATTTCATCATTAAAGTGTTGATTCAGTAATCCATTCAACAGCTTATTAGTTCTATGTTAGGAACTGTATTAGGAGTCATCATTTCTCACACCCCTTTTTTGCAAAGCCTTTCTTTGCAGGGTCTTGTTTCTACTTCCTTCTGATTATCAAGATAGAAACATGCTGTCGCCAGAGTACACTCACTCCCAGCTGGCACCCAAGTGGAATAGGGCCTCATCCTTTCATAGTTTGACTAGGAAAGAAGGAGTAATATTTGCTTAGCATGAATGATTACCGCCTAATTATGGTGTATGTAATTATAAGATTATACCCTGGAAATAGAGAGCTAGATCCTGTACTTTATTAGATGAATAAAAGCTTAAAAGTGATAGCATTGTCATAGGGAATTTTTTATAATATATGTTCCTCACTAATGACCTTTAAAATGTTTTGATTCTCACATAAATTGAGATTGATTTAATATAGAAGGCTTTAAGTAAAAGAGTTTACAGCATTCAGCTTCTGAGGGATTTCAGTTTGACTTTTAATTCATTTAAGTTCAAGGCATTTGAGTATTTGCCAGCCAGTAAAAATCTATTAGACCTGGAAATGCAAGAGTTGTATTTTCTGTGCAAGGGATGTTCAGTAGATACTATGGTTCTTTATTCCACTGTGACCTACTTACTTTGAGCTGTTCTTTAAGTAATGTTTTTAGAGCTGTGGTTAAAAGAAAACTTTTTTATAATGAGAAGTTTGGCTTGTGTGGGCTTTTTTCCACATAATCAGGTTGAAAGAAAAAGATTTTAAGTAAGGAAATTTTGCTGTTTGTATGAGTTTCATTTCAGTATCTGTTTAGTTTTGGGGGGCGAGGTTTTTTTCAGTTTTGTTTTTTTATTGACATGAGTTTCTTTAAATATAGATGGTCAACTGATGGAAGGTGATAAAATTTATTGGCCAACTCAGTCAGCTTTAACTACACGTTTGAGGCGTCTCATCACTGCATATCAGCGTACTAATAAAAACAGACAAATCCAGCAGATACAGCCTACTTTCTCAGCGCCCGCCAGTGTAATGCAGCCTCTTTACGAAGAAGCCACTCTCAATCCTAAAATGGCCGCCAAGATAGAGAGACAGCAAAGGTAAGACAATAGCACTAAATTTTTAATATTAGTGTAATTGTATAAATGTAGCTATTCATTCAGAAGGCTGTTACTGTATGGTGATCTCACTTTGTGAAAAACACATATAGGTAGAAAAGTTGGTCAGAGCAAAGTGTTTTATGCTTGCATACACGTGCATGAATATATACTCACACACATATACACAACAAATACGGTCAAACGAAAATAATTGCATTTTATAGTTCCTAGCCATGCTTCATATTTAATCATTTTTTGTCATGCTTATGACCAGTGAGTTATTAAAAAAATGAAATTGCAAAGCAAGCTCAAGAATTAAATTATTAATAAAGGATACATTTAAATTACATGAAATAAAGTTAATTCTACCTTATTTTTACATTATGACATTTATGAAATGTAAGAATGTATGGAAGACAAGTCCGTTTATGCTTTATATAGAGGATGAACCCTTGGAACTACTGATATCAAAGAAGGACAAAATGGTAGACCTTTTTGTAAGAGAACTTGTTAAGAAGACAGGCATGCTTCTCTCCTCCCAAAAGTTTTAACTTCTTGAAAAGGATAGAATATGTTGAAAAGAATAGCAGTGTTTTGCAATAACCTGGCGTCCGTGTTAAGCCTGGGTCCTTGGATGTTCTCTGGAAAATACATCATTGTTCTTTTGTATTACTTGCAGCACATTCATTGTAACCAGATTTAGTTAGTCTGAAACGTAAGATTTTTAGATGTCCTAGACATAATCTTCTTCAAGTACTACTACCTCAGCAACTATACTGTTTCAGTTGTCTATAATTGCATAATAACCGCTACCCCAAAATGTGGTGACTTAAACATCAGTTTTTTATTTCTCACGATTGTATGGGTTGACCAGGTGGTTCTTCTGCTCCCTGTGGTGTTGGTGGGAGTGCTGAGATGTCCGGAAGGGAGAAAGTGGCCTCACCCACATGGCTGGCAGTTGGCACTGGGAGCGTTTGTGAGGGAGCATTCCCAGTGGCAAAGGCAGAAGAAGCTTCAATTTCTTAAGGCCCAGCCTCAGGGTTTCAAAGTGTCACTTCTGCCACCTTCTGTGGGTCAAAAAAAAAGTCACAGGGCCAACCAAGATTAAAAGGAGAGGGAAATAGACTGTGCCTCTCCGTGGGAAGAGTGGCAGAGAATTCAGGGCCATCTTTAACCTCCCATGTGCATTTTTCCTTGGTCGGTCAGATCTGGATTAATCATCCTTAAAGTTTAGCTTTATCGTGATAGTCCATGCCTCCTTATTTACTGCAGGTATAAAGTGTGTTCTTAAGCCTAGGTTCAAGAGTCTCTTCAGTTTCAGCATCAGCATGCATTTCTAATTCTATCCAGTACTGTTCCCGCAGCCATAGTGTCCTATGTATTCTTGACTCAATACCTAGCTTATGTTGTTCCTATCACCTGGGACATCCTTCTTCCCGCTCTTTAGTCCAAACCTAGCCCCTCCTTCAGAGCTCAACACCTATCCTACCCCTTCTACTAATTTTTTTCTCAACCAGTCCAGCTCACAGTATTGTTTCCTGCACTCAGATAGCACTTACCCAAATAAACTTCGCATTGTCACACTAATATAAGATGTCGTAAGGACATTGATCTTTGCCTTTCTGTGTCTTGTCTTTCTAAGTTGTAAATTCTTTGAGGGTAGACACTATGTCACATTTCTGTGTGTCCTGTGCAATCTTTTAATCCATCCTTTGTATTCTATTCCTCCTTTCGTCCCCCAGATGCAAGGTTCATATGATTTGATTGGTTTCCCAGGCTATTTTTACATCAGTATTATATTAATCTTCTTAAGGTAGCACTATGCTGAAAATGGCCTGTTGATGTTTTTCAAAGGTCTCATACATTCTTTCTTGTTCACACAATTCCATAACTTAACCAGGAAAAATTGTCCATAAATTAGACTGTGGAGAGCTGTGGTGTGTGAGGATAATATTACCCTCTTGAAGTATCTTTAGGAACTTTCAACTGAACAGGGACTATTTTAGCCAAGCATATGGAGTGTTTCATAATCTGACCCCAACCCTGTCTCCTCTGTCTCTGGTGTGATCCATATCATTGTCAATGTGGAATGCTTATCATACCCCCAAAATGTAGATTACTTCCTACTTTGCTTATACTATGCCCTCTTCCTAGAATTACCTGGTTGATCTTTGCCTTGTTCCATCTTAAATACTGCTTACTTCTGTGATGCTTTCTTGATCACTCAAGTCTGAAGTGGTCCTCCCATCTTCTGTGCTCTCCTAAAATTCTTAGTTTCTATAACGCATACAACTATAACATACTACCTTATACTAGAAATATCTTTGAAATGTTTTATCTTTTCCCTAAAGGTAGGGTCATTGTGTCTTACATAATCTTGTCTCCCCTGCGTGTTTTCTTAGAGAGTAGATTTGCAAAAAACTATTATAGTGCAGGAAAAGAAGCGTGATTGGATAGATGAGTCAGCTAACATGTTTTTAAAAGACTTATTTATTTATTTGAGAGAGCACACGCATGCACGAGTGGGAAAGGGGCAGAGGGAGAGAATACCCAAGCAGACTCCTGCTGGGCGCAGAGCCCAACATGGGGCTCAGTCCTACGAGCCATGAGATCAGGACCTGAGCCTAATCCAAGAGCCATACACTTAACCAACTGAGCCACCCAGGTGCCCCTCAACTAGCATTTTTAACTGTATTTGCAAGGCAGTGTCCTGCATTTAATCCTTTAAAGTGTTAGGTACTTGAAATGTTTTAAATTTTATTATAGTCATTATATTCAGCATTAATAAATATTTATTTTAGTGACCAATGTGACTTTTTCTTTAATCTGACTCAGGTGGACGAGAAGAGAAGAAGCTGATTTTTATAGAGTTGTGTCTACATTTGGAGTGGTATTTGACCCTGACAGAGGCCAATTTGATTGGACAAAATTTAGAGCTATGGCTAGGCTGCATAAGAAAACTGATGATAGCTTGGAAAAGTATTTGTATGCGTTCATGTCTATGTGTCGGAGGGTTTGTCGTCTTCCTTCCAAAGAAGGTAGGTATAAAATTTGTCTTTCCTGGTTTGGGTCAAAGAAGCAAAAAGCACTAAAATTCAGACATTTCTAACTTGTTTATTTCAGTAGTCTAATTTAGTACCTCAGTAATTTTTCAGATGTGTAAACAAACTATGTTCAAAGATCTCCCTATTGGTCAATCCTGCTATTAAAATGAGATCTAAACAGAATAAAGTTACACCCTGAGTTTTGAGGAGTGGCCAGTGCTTATTCAGTATTAGACTGATGATCGAAGGAGGTAGAAGGTTCATGATAGCTTGTGAGCAGGACTAACTTGTGTACTTAGTCCATCTGATAGGAGCTGTGTTAGAGGGCTTATTTACATGAATAATTTTGCAAGGAATGAGGCCTCCGCTCAAAGGACATTTTAAAGAGTTTTAGTAGGAAAAAAAGATCACCCAGGGCCTTCCAAAAAAAAAACACAAAAAACAACTAATCAGAGGTGCTGATGCTCAGCCAAAGCCCTGTTCTGGGGTGAATTTCATTGTCTTTGAAACCCAGAGAAATAGTTCATCCTGCCAGCAACTCCTCTCGATAATGCTGTTATAAGCCACTGTCTCCATTCTTTGTTAAATATGATTTCTGACTGCTAAACCCCACTGCCTTCCTATTCCTATTTTGTAGTACAATATAAATGGCTAATAAAAGGATGTAAATTCCATGTGAATTTGTTTGCTTGTTTTAGTTTTATGTCCTAACGGATCTGTTGTCAGTCTGCTGAATAGAGTAGCCAGCCCATTACTTGATTACCCAAATACCAGATTATTCAGGGTAGATTTTAGTCTAGTTAAATGTCTTTTGTAATACTAGCGATGGATTTAAAAAGACAGATAAAGCAAAGTATTGTGTCTTCTATTATTTATGGTTGCCAAGAGGCCCTCATTTCTTTTTTCCCATCAGCAATGTAAAATGTGGTGAATAAATTAACCACTTTGGACTCCAGTTTTCAAACAAAAAGGAAAATTAATTATTAAATAATGATTGAAAAGGTTGTGTTTTCTTGTTGGAAATGGGAGTAAGGTTTTACTTAGATCGGTTTTCCAAACTTCCTCAGGTCACGGAGCCCTGACCATCTCTAATTTTTCACAGCACCTGAGGCCAAATGTTCTGTTTAATGAATAATTAGATCCAAACAACTTAATAAGTATTTATGTCCAACAGTCTGGTAATTGTTTAAAAACATAATGTAAATTGAAAGAACAATATACTACTTTTCTTTCTTAAATAGCCATACTTACTTACTAATGGGATGTGTATACCTGTCAGGCACCATACCATTCTCAAACCTTGGAGGTAGAATTGATACTCCCATTCTTGTTTCCTGTTCCATACTGATATTTGCATGGTCCTTGATTTCTTTTTTCTTTAACTTTTTATTTTGAACTACTTTTAGACTTTCAGAAAAGTTGCAAAAAACTATAGAAGTTCCCATGTATCTCTCACTTTGCCTCCCTTAATGTAAAATCTTACATGACTAATTATAGTATCATTATCAGTCTAGGAAATTAACATTAGTACAGTGCCATTAACTAAACTGAGTATCTAGTCAGATCTTACCAGTTTGTCCACTGACGTCCTTTTTTGTTCCAGGATCCCACATTCTATTTGGTTGGTCTTTCCCCTTAGCTTCCTATAGTCTGTAAGAGACCCTCAGTTTTTCTCGTCTTTCATGACCCTGATACCTTAAAAAAATATTGATCAGTTATTTTGCCACAAATCCTTCAATTTGGATTTGTCTTATGTTTTCATGTGGTTGCATTGAGGTTGTGCATTTTTGTCAGGAGTACCACAGAAATGGTGTGTCCTTCTCAGAAAGTACCATGGGTTCAGAATGTCGGTATGTCCAACACTGATGGGGTTGTCCTTGATTGCTTGGTTACAATGGTTTATGCTGTTTCCCCAGTGTAAAATAGCTATCTTTTCCCCTGCAGTTAAAAGAAATCTTGAGATACTTTGAGACCACACAAATCCTCTCCTCAAACTTTCACACATTGACTTAAGTATCCATGAGTAGGTCCTTGTGTGTAACAGTTTTTACTATGGAATTCTGCTGCAAGCAAGGATTGGTGTTTTGCTTTCATCTGCTGATCAATTATTTATTCATATCAGAATGGACTCAGATATTTATTTTATCCTATAGGTTATAACCCAATACTCTCATTATTTTGATGCTCAAAATTTGTACGAGCTGCTTTAAGTGACCCCTGAATTATTTCAACAAATCCTTATCTTTTTTGAATACTTCTAAACTGCCAGTATCTCTGCCCACAAAGATACAACCCCATCGAAAGGAAGATCACAAGATCTAATGTTGAAACTGAACCAGCTCCAGCCATTACTTCACATAGCATTTGACAATGTTCCCGCATTTCCCTCCAATTTTAAGAAAGCCTTTGGTGTTCCTGTGAGTTCACTGTAATGCAGAGTTACCTTGGTGCAGCTAGGGAAATGGGACTTCTGTTTGTTTATGGGGTATGATTTAACAGTTTTAATTTGTGTTTATAAATGAGTTCAAGTAAGTGTTTTCCTATCTGAGTAAGGCACAGATTAATAAAGACAGGTCATAGGGAATTTCTTAAATTCTTATATTCATATACGTCTAAAAAAGTGTTCTACTTACTTTCAGAAGATCCAGTGTTATCTATTATATGTATGGATTTTGGTAGTTCTTTTTAAAACTTCTTTTTTTTTTTCACTTAAAAATAATAAAAAGAAATTCTGGAAACTACACAATGATACTGAGTAGAGAGGTACATTTTAGAAGTTGCATTATTTGTTTTACATCGGTAACAAAGTGTTTTTGAGGTTAATGTTTTTGTTCTCGTTTTAACGTAGAATTGGTGGATCCAAATATTTTTATCCAGCCAATCACAGAAGAACGTGCTTCTAGGACTTTGTACCGTATTGAACTTCTAAGGAAAGTACGGGAACAGGCCCTCCGGCATCCGCAATTGTTTGAACGCTTGAAGCTTTGCCATCCAAATCCAGACTTACCAGTCTGGTGGGAATGTGGCCCTCATGATAGGGACTTGCTCATTGGAGCTGCTAAACATGGGGTGAGCCGAACAGACTATCACATTCTTCGTGATCCTGAACTCTCCTTTATGGCAGCTCAAAGGAACTACAGTCAAAGTAAGATGGCTCATTCAAGGACTTCTACCCCACTTTTACAGCAATATCAAGTAGCACTTTCTGCTTCTCCTCTTACCTCTCTACCTAGGCTCCTAGATGCTAAAGGTATTATTCTAGAGGATATGAAAGTTAAAAGTGAAAATCTTAAAGAGGAGCCTCAGTCTTCTGAAGAAGAATCTATGTCTTCTGAGGAAACCAGGACACTAATAAAGTCTGAGCCTGTAAGTCCAAAGAACGGGGTTTTACCACAGGCCACTGGAGACCAGAAATCTGGTGGAAAAGGTGAAACAGACAGACGCATGGTTGCAGCCAGAACAGAACCCCTCACTCCAAACCCAGCTTCTAAGAAACAGCGAGTCCACAAAAGAGGATCCGAATCTAGTTCTGAGTCTGACTCTGATTCTGAGAGATCATCCTGTTCTTCCAGATCATCTTCTTCCTCGTCTTCCTCCTCCTCTTGTTCCCACTCTCGATCAGGCTCTAGTTCTTCTTCATCCTCCTCTTGTTCTTCAGCATCGTCCTCATCCTCATCCTCATCCTCTTCCTCATCATCCTCCTCTTCATCTTCATCAGAAGACAGTGACAGTGAAGAAGACGAAGTCCAAAAGCGAGGTATATGCCTGAAGTGCTTTTGCTATTGTACGACATTTCAAGTGAGAATGAAAAGCATTTGGTTCAGATAACTTAAGCATGTTTAAAATTGTTGACTGAAATTTTACCTGTACAGATTTGCTTAGAGAAGCGCTAGCGAGGAGGAAACTAGACTTACTGGTACACACTCCTGATTCAGTATTCCAGGCATTGCAAAAATGGGTTCATCAAACAGAAATTAGGCATTTTACACAATATTCTAGTTCTTTGTGATCACCTTCAATTTAGCGTTACATTGTTTTCTGAACAAGCTGACCAGGGAACAAATCAGGATGATATTCTATAACCACCACCAGGATTTTTAGATTAAGCAGTCAGACCAACAAGAGTAGCATAGGCCTTACTTGGCAGCTGTCTACTCAGAGCAGTACTGGACAGGAACGGCAGCTCACCGGCAGAGTAATGTCAGGTGGCCCTCTCCTGAGATGTGCTTGCCACAGCCCACCGTTCAGGTGCACGGAAATGAGTTGACGTTGAGTGGGCGCAGGAGCCAGTCTGGCCTAAGGAACCTCATAGTCCACAGGAACCAGAGTCTCTTGTAACAACTGGGACATAAGTTTCAGGGTGGCCATAAGGATATGCCCCATTATAGGAGTCCCCTCCTTAGAGAATGTTAATATACCCATTAGGTATTTATGATCCTCCCAGGCTAAATGCAGTTGATCAGTCAGGAGTTTATCTGTTTGCAGGGAAGCAGACCTACAGAGTTAACTGAGGGTCACATTTTCGTGCAGAAAGGGTTGTTTTGTTAACCCTTTCCCCTCAAACTCCTTAATGCCACTTATTTTGCTTTTGTGCTAATTCTTAATTTTTTAATTTTTTATTTTTTTAATTTTTTTAAAAGATTTTATTTATTTATTTGACGGAGATAGAGACAGCCAGTGAGAGAGGGAACACAAGTAGGGGGAGTGGGAGAGGAAGAAGCAGGCTCCAAGTGGAGGAGCCTGATGTGGGGCTCGATCCCAGAATGCCGGGATCACGCCCTGAGCCGAAGGCAGACGCTTAACGACTGTGTCACCCAGGCGCCCCTGTGCTAATTTTTTAAACAATGAATATTATATTCTAGGTGAATTTTTTCCTTTTTTTTTCCATTTATTTTTCTTTTTCCTTTTTAAATATACCTGAATAATTATATAAGATTTGAAAAGTATATATAAACTTGCTTTATGCCATCTTCTTGAAACAGTTATAATTGTTCTTAGCAGAAGGTACCCCTCACGTGAAAGCCTATGATGAAGAAAGTGTTGCGTCACTGAGCACTACCCAGGACGAGACCCAGGATAGTTTCCAGATGAACAATGGGACACCAGAGTCCGCTTACATCTTACAAGGGGGATACATGCTAGCAGCTTCATATTGGCCAAAGGTAAATGGATAATGTCCTCCTGGAACAGATCATTTTTTGAGTGTTTTTCTTATTGCTTTAATGGTAGATACTCTTCTCATATGGAAAAATAGGTCACCGTAAAACAGAGGGTGGCATTTTGGTGTTAGCATCAAATGTATCAACTGCTATTATCAAGTAAATAGGTGTACTTGAATGTGTGTATTTCTCAACATAACCTTAGAATGTTTAGAATAAGAGATAGTGAACACATATTCACATACAAGTCAATATTCAGGTGCTTATTTATGAAATAGGTGCTTTGAGCTGAGTCTCCTCGGAGAAATTTACCATAGTCATCAGAGACTTAGGAAAAAAGTTCACTTAGGTGCATATACTTTCAGTGGTAGAAGTTCAGACTGGATTAATGCAGTTCTTTCGGTATGTGGCTAGACTAGGTCAAGAGTGCTTAGCTTTAGGAGAACTCTACTCTGACCTGGTTCTGAGTTGTTTGAATTTTTACAAGCAACTTGTATTACTTGTGTAATTATAAAAATAACAGAAGACTGTCCTATCGTAACTATTTTTGAACTCCGGTGGAAATTTGTACTTGAATTCTTACAGAATTATGAGTGGGTGTGTGAATATGTATACATACCAAATGCACGTATGTTGTACGGGAGTTAAATCCATCAAGGCCCTGAGCCATTTCATCTCCAAAGATCTGGCCTGATTGTTAAAATCACATTTGGTTGTGGCATGCTCTTCCAGGACCGCGTGATGATCAACCGGCTGGACAGTATATGTCAAACAGTGCTGAAAGGGAAGTGGCCTTCAGCTCGAAGAAGTTACGATGCCAACACAGTGGCTTCTTTCTATACCACAAAACTGCTGGACAGTCCTGGCGCAGCTACAGAATATAGCGAACCCAGTGTACCCACTCCCCCAGGTGCCGGTGTTAAAGAAGAACACGATCAGTCAACACAGATGTCAAAGGTGAAGAAGCATGTACGAGAAAAGGAGTTTACAGTGAAAATCAAAGACGTATGTTTATTTTTATTGCCCTAGGACCCGATTGCGATTACGTGTGCAGCATGCTTTTTCTGCAAGTGGCTGCCTGCTCTCACTCTTACTTCCTTCACATACTTGTTTTCTGGTATTTGGATTGTTTTCTTTTTGATATCCAGGTTATTAAACTTGAATATTCTACTAGAAGGATCATCATTTAATATGTTTCTCTACCTGTACTTCTGAAAATAGTCCTTCTGCCAATCAAGAATGCTTTTCTTAAACAGTCTGACAAATTCTAATTGTTTTGGTTCTTTTATATAATGTTTAAATGGTATGTCAGTGCACTTCCTCTTTTAAACATTTAGCATGCCATGTTATCAGTAACATTTCATTTTTCAGTATGATTTTTGAAGCTAAATGGATTACTCCGTGTGTAATACATGGGTAACGTCCTCTGAAATGTCATTTGAATAATGTACTTAGAGATGTATGTCTGAAGCCGATAGTGTTACGATGTATTAGTCACATGAAAAACTTTGTTTTGCTCAGAAAACTGTGCATAGTACCTGGATTTTGTTTTCTTTTAAGATAGAAAACTCAATATTCATCACAGAAATGGGTTGATTTTTTTTTCTTTATCTCTGAATAAGGAGAGAGAATTTGATTAATGTTTCAGGGTTTTTACTTCACTTTTTCTAAGTAAAAAAAATTCTCTTAATAACTGAAATGAGTTTTTGTAATTTTTTCTTTCTTGGTAATGGTGTTTGTTAACAGGAAGGTGGTTTGAAGTTGACATTTCAGAAGCAAGGGCTTGCTCAGAAAAGACCGTTGGATAGTGAAGACGGTGCCCTGGGGCAGCAGCAGTACCTCGCTCGGCTTCGGGAGCTGCAGAGTGCATCAGAGACCGGCCTCGCCAGTTTCCCCAAATCCATGCCAGTATCAGGTGACTAGGATGATAATGACTGCCTTGGCATGCGGTTCTCCTACTGTCATTTCCAAATTCTCTTTTATTTATTCCCATTTATATATATAATATAATTCTAGATCTTTAGATCTTAGTTAATACCCATTGGGGCTTTTAAATATGACATTTTAAAGCAGGGTGCAATTTTGTTTAGGGGTCCTAAATATTTGGGTGGAAATATTCTGTCAAGTAGTTCTATACAGATAGAAGTTCAAACAGCATTTCAACATGAAAGCAGGTTGTGAATGTAAAGGCAAACACCTAAATCACAAATTAGTGGTGATTAGTAGAGGAGGTTAAAATGAGAAGTTCTAGAAAGACTTTAGAGATAGTGTAGTTCAGTCATCTGCAGGATAGAGGAATTGTTATAACTATTCCCTGAAAGGTAATCCTTCATTCTCATGGAATATTTGCAGGAAAAGATTGTTCCGACCTCAAACAGCCCTTTTTATTATTGGGCAGCCCTGATTATCGCAAAATTCCTTCTTATTTAGAAGCAAATTTTGCCCGCAATTGGTTTTTCTTAATGATTGAAATTGTCTTTAAAGGCATCACAGAATCAATTTATTCCTGTGTCTACATGATAATCTTAACATTTTGAAAGCGACAAGCGAATCTCCTTCTCTTGGGACTGTATCTCTTCTAACTTTTTGACACTTTGAATCAACAGTATTTATTAAGTATCAGATTGGAGCCACAAATTGTGTGCTCTATTGGCATTGGGGAATCCATAAGAAACTTGTTTTGTTGCTGTGTGTCCCTTTTATAAAGTGTATCAAAAGTTGAGAATTTTACTCATGATCAGCTGAATCTTTAAAAAGTGCAATGATTAAAGCAGATTAACGACTTGAATTCCCATTATACCTTCCATTCACATAAGGCTAAGGACTGCTTCAGTATTCCACTAAATCTGGTTGCCATGCAGTACTTGGAAGCATTTCAAAACTCCTGTTGTGCATGTGTATGGTGTGTGGAATTCCTAGGATTGGGAAACATGATGCTTTATTATACGTGTTAAATTGATTGCTATTCCCAATTGCTGCTACCGTGACTTTTTAGTTATAAATTACAATTGAATTATAAATTAGTATCGTCAGCATTACTTTGGTCTCTTACAGATTCATTAACCATTCGTGGTAATTCTCCAGTTCCTGGACTTTCAGACATGTTTAGCTTGCAGTTCAAATATGAATCAACCATGCTTCTGTCATTGAAGTATAACTTCCCAAACCGTGCTTTTCATTGACAATACTGTATTTAGGGAGCTCTGGTTTGTTTGTTTTTTTATAAGAAAATGGCAGGGGCAGGGCAGGGGGGGGTGGTGCCTGGGTGACTCAGTCAGTTAAGTATCTGCCTTCAGCTCATGTCATGATCTCAGGGTCCTGGGATCGAGCCCCATGTCGGGCTCCCTGTTCAGCGTGGATTCTGCTTCCCCCTCTCCCTCTGCCTCTCTCCCTGCTCGTATGCTTGAGCATGCTCTCTCTCTCTCTCTCTGTCAAATAAATAAAATCTTAAAAAAGGGGAGATAAATGGGTGATGGGCATTAAGGAGGGCACGAGATGGAATGAGCATTGGGTGTTATATGCAACTGATGAATCACTGACTCTGCCTCTGAAACTAATACACTATATGTTAATTAATTGAATGTAAATAAAATTTAAAAAAAAGAAATATCACTGTTTGTACTCTGATAACTCCACTATAAAATGGGATTGACATTTCTATCATCTGAATATTTTATTGCTATTGCAGCTGAAGGTTGTACAGCCTTCACCTTTATGTAACTCTTGGGTAAATAATATTTTCTTTAATAGTATAAGCAGTAATTATAACGCAATCTGCAGTAATACAAAATATTTAAAAGCCTTATACATTAAAACTAGATAGAGTTATTATCTAAGCATTATAGCTCATCCATCTTAATAATTGCAAATGTGAAATCTAGATTTGCCTTCCAACACGACTCTCAGGAAATCTGTTAACAATTTTTTGCCTTTTCTTGTGTGTGAAATGAAGGGTTGGGGCTGGAGAGAGGTAGCATTGTTGGGTGGGTTAAGTAATATATGTAGAGTGGCTATTATGGAGCCTGGCACTTAATTAGATGCTAAACCGATGTTAAAATTTAACCAATGTTAAAATCTAAACCTAACAACAGGTTTTAGAATTAGATACTAAATGAATGCTTTATTATGGTTATTAATATCCCAATGCCTAAGCCCTTTTTACATTTATGTGGGTACCCTCTGAATTTTATCTGAAGGTTTCAAGTAAAGATACAAGTTGTAATATAATTTAATTAACGAAGGAAACAGTAAAAGAGCATAAATGACAGTAGAACAAAACTAAAGAGCCCATTCCAGAAACTACCTAGAATAGTGACCAGATGATGGAGCCGCGGAACAACTACCTAGAATAGTGACCAGATGATGGAGCCGCGGAACAACAACCCGGGGTTGAATTCTGTCATTTACTGGCTGTGACATTGGGCCAGTAACTTAATGTTTCTGATCTCATTTATAAAATAGGCTTAATAATACCTCTGTGTTTTTGTTGTTTTGTTTTTGATGATTTAAGAAAACATTTGTTAAACCTAGCTCAGTGTATGGCACTTAGTAGGCATTCAGCAAAAAGAAGCTATTTTTAATGTTGTTATAATTACATCTAAGATAAATGCAATACAAGCTTTATAGAGTAGATTAGGTTAAATTTTCCGTTTTGGATTCTAGCTTAACAGTAATGTTCCTAAAAGTTGCTCTCAGAAGTAAGTGTAGGTAGCTGTTTTGCTGTTGTTGTTGTTGTTTTTAAGAATTTATTTATTTGAGAGAAAGAGATAGCGAGAAAGAGCATGAGCAGGTGAGGAGAGGGAGAACCAGCTCCCCGCTAGATCCCAGGACCCTGGGATCATGACCTGAGCCGAAGGCAGACGCTTAACCACCTGAGCCACCCAGGTGTCCCAGTAGCTGGGTTTTTGGTTTTTTTTTAAGAAAAAAAAAGAAAAGAAAAGACATCACGAGAATACATAATTGGCCAAATACAATATGTTTATGAATGGCCAAATAGGGTACGTTTATAAATGTGCACTTTGGTGTGTATACAATTGTTTTTCCAGAGATAATTAAGTACGTTTTTATATAACTTTGGAATAGCAGTAAAGGGAAAGTAAAAAGTAATGTAAGACACTGTCTGCCTTTCAGTTGCTTGGTAGACTAAGACCTACATGTTAAAATATTAGACAAGACATCAAGAAAAAAAACCACAAGATAATATGTTTTACTATACAGCACATTATAGTTAAAAAATACTGGAGAAGAGGGAAGTCACTACTGTCTAGAAACTTAGGCAAAATCCTCTGGAAGAGGTAGAATTGAACAGGATCTATAAGAGGAAGACCAGATAATGGTCTTTCTGGAAAGTGACATTTGTGGGCGAGGGAGAAAAGGGGCAGGGAACAGCATGGACCGGAGACTTAATAGTATGATTTTGTGATAAGACTGACCCAGCTAGTGTGTAAATTCCTACTGGAGAGAGACTTATATGAAAGCAGAGCCTGCTTAGAAAAGGTGAATCCAGGGGCTCCTGGGTGGCACAGCGGTTAAACGTCTGCCTTCGGCTCAGGGTGTGATCCTGGCGTTATGGGATCGAGTCCCACATCAGGCTCCTCCGCTGGGAGCCTGCTTCTTCCTCTCCCACTCCCCCTACTTGTGTTCCCTCTCTCGCTGGCTGTCTCTCTCTCTGTCAAATAAATAAATAAATAAAATATTTAAAAAAAAAAAAAAGAAAAGAAAAGGTGAATCCAGATTATAAACAACATGAAAGCTGAGCTGGGGCAGGGATTAGGGGTTGGGGGTCATGCAGGAAAAGGGGCTGATGTAAGGCATTTCATTCATATTAGAATAAGAAGCCATGAGAACGTCTTATAGAACAGAATGGTACTTTTAAAGATGATACTTTGGGAAAGTTGGTTTATTATTATAGCTAAAATGTACTATAGTGAAAGTATTTTCAAACCATATTTACAATATTTTGTTAATCTGGTTATAATGAAATTCACTTTGTAGATAATGAAAGCTTTTTTTTTTATATAAAGTTATGTCACATTCCTATTGTCCTTTTACATGGAAGCATGGTTTTTAATCATTGTAACTAGCTCTTCCTTACAATATGAATTAAGGTACCCTTTTGGAACTGAGATGTGGTGAATATAAGTGGCCTCGATAAGGTTACATGACCAGCCAAAGGGCAACTCCTTATTCAAGGATACACTGTACTTGCTCTAAAAATTCTCCTTGAATGATTGAAAATGCATTTTGCACTATAAGCTGTGAACTACTTAAAAAAAAAATCTCATCCTTAATAATATTTTCTTTTTTCTTAAGATTTATTTGTTTTAGAGAGATAGGGAGATAGAGAGCAGTGGGGAGAGGCAGAGGAGAGGGAGAGATTGTCTTAAGCAGACTCATGCTGAGCACAGTCTGATGCGGGGCCCAATCTCACAACCCTGAGAACATGACCTGAGCCAAAACCAAGAGTCAGAACATAACCGGCTATGCCACCCAGGTGCCCCAATATTTTCGTTTAATAAGAGAGTTGTAGATTATGTACTTTTTGAGGACAGGAACTGCATTTAACTCATCTTTGAACCATGATAGTACCTCATACCTACATATAAGTTATTTGATAAATATGTATTTATTGGGAAAAAATGGCTGAATGCATGGAACTCTTTCATTCATACCTCTTAACACATTTATTGAGAGTCTGCTGAACTGAGGAATGTTAAAGATCAGTTTAACTTGACAACTAAAAGGTTAGTGGTGATCTTAAAATACCTTAAGAAGGCTGTCATGGTAACGAGCTATGGGACATTGAGGAATGTGTTGGTCGTGAGGAAGAGGAGCACAGCAAAAAACAACCTTTCAGAAGTTTGAAAGTTATAAAAAGGCTGAAAGAAGTTCATTCTTTGTTTGAGTTAGGCCGTGTTTTTAAGTTGAGAAGAAGACTCTAATTAGAATAAGATATTTTGGCACAAGAAAGTAAAGATAGTTAGAGTTAATGGATTCAAAGAAAAAGGAAGGTTTTGTCTTGCATATGAGAAAGACATGCTTCTTCCTCTAAAAGGGAAGGATAAGATGTGTGAATATCAGGGTCAAAAATTTGAAGAGGGGCGCCTGGGTGGCACAGCGGTTAAGCGTCTGCCTTCGGCTCAGGGCGTGATCCCGGCGTTATGGGATCGAGGCCCCACATCAGGCTCCTCCTCTATGAGCCTGCTTCTTCCTCTCCCACTCCCCCTGCTTGTGTTCCCTCTCTCGCCGGCTGTCTCTATCTCTGTCAAATAAATAAATTAAAAAATCTTAAAAAAAAAAATGTGAAGAGACAAATCAAAAAGTTTCTTAGAGTTCTCCAAGTTTTTAAGTGAGGAATAGGGGTGTTTTTAGCCCCAAAATTCCTTGATTTAGAATATGTAAAATAAGAACTAACACTTTCATATATTTAGAAAATGACTACTTTTAATTTGCGTAAAACCTAGATTTTGACCACTATTTTGCATTTTTTTTCATTAGGTACTTCCATTCAGTCAACCCTTGGTGCCAATGGAGTTAGATTGGACAACCAGCCTATAGTCAAAAAAAGGCGGGGAAGAAGGAAGAATGTAGAAGGTGTTGACATCCTCTTTTTTAACAGAAATAAACCACCTAACCATGTAAGTAAAAACTACTCATCCTTGAGTCCAAAATTCAATCCTAGTAAATGTACATATTGCTGTTTTGTGAATGTCTTATAGCATAAAAATATATTTAGGAAATTAGACTGTACTTCTGGATTATATCTCAGAGAAATCCAGCACTGACCAAGATTCATGAAAATTTTCAATTTGAAAAATTTAGCAGAATTTTAAACAACTTCCTTCTTTCCTCTTCAAAATGATTTGCCTTATTGGATCAAAACTCGAATGATAAAGCATAGAAATGNTATAGGGGGCGCCTGGGTGGCACAGCGGTTAAGCGCGGTCTGCCTTCAGCTCAGGGCGTGATCCCGGCGGTCTGGGATCGAGCCCCACGTCAGGCTCCTCTGCAATGAGCCTGCTTCTTCCTCTCCCGTTCCCCCTGCTTGTGTTCCCTCTCTCACTGGCTGTCTCTGTCTCTGTCAAATAAATNTCTTTGTAAAAAAAAAAAAAAAAATTTAAAAAAAAAAAAAAAAAAAAAAAAAAAAAAAAAAAAAAAAAAAAGCATAGAAATGAAATTTTCCCTTGGTTGTTTTTCTGCAGGTTACTTTAGGCTTAACCACCTCACAGGTTTCTACAGGGATAAATCCAGCACTGTCCTATCCTCAACCTCAAGGAATTCCTGATACGGAAAGTCCAGTTCCAGTTATTAACCTCAAAGATGGGACAAGACTTGCAGGCGATGATGCGCCAAAGAGAAAGGATTTGGAAAAATGGCTTAAGGAGCACCCAGGTTATGTGGAAGATTTAGGAGCTTTTATTCCTGTAGGTGATGCCTTACAAATCTTGATATATTTGATTTCTGTGGTTTATCAAATCCATAATGATGAAGCGTACATTTTTACCCACTTGTGTAAATATGTGTTCTGCCCAAGAGTTAAGGAAAATGAACAGAAAAAAAAGAATGACCATTTTTCCTATGATACAACACAGTACCATTTCCATTTTTCCATTCTGCATTTAATAATAAAAATCGGGGCGCCTGGGTGGCATAGCGGTTAAGCGTCTGCCTTTGGCTCAGGGCATGATCCTGGCGTTATGGGATCGAGCCCCACATCAGGCTCCTCTGATATGAGCCTGCTTCTTCCTCTCCCACTCCCCCTGCTTGTGTTCCCTCTCTCGCTGGCTGTCTCTACCTCTGTCAAATAAATAAATAAAATCTTTAAAAAAAATAATAATAATAATAATAAAAATCACCTCCAAATATACAGAGTATATTAGACCCAGTGAAGCTTGTAAAGATACAAAGTTTCCAGTCCTTTTCCTCGGGGAGTTTACTTTAAAATACTAATGGAGTATTTTAAAGTAATATTAAACATTTATTGAGACTTAGCTGTGTGCCTGGTGGCACTTAACATATATTATCTTATTTAACACTGCTAACACCTTTATCAGAATGGCATCATTGTAACAATTTTCTAGATAAATTAAAACACTGAAATTTGAAGTAAATAGTCCAGGCCACGCAGTCTTGAATCCAGTGTCCAAACTACTACTCGTAAGCTCTCGTTCAAGCTGTCACGGTACAACTGTTGTTTCTCTGCAGACGCACATTGAGTTTACACAATCAAAGGGAGAACTGTTACAGTTCATTTGCATTTTTTGTCCCCATCCTTTGTGCTCACTATCTTATAGGCATAGGGCTTTCTTACTCCCAGAAATCTATTACTTCATTTTGCAATACTTGACCATCAGATGCTGATGTATGAAATTTGCATCAGATCCTCCATATAGCGCAGGCAGCAGGCCTAGTGTATCTGCCTTCGGTAGAATGGAGAACCCAGCGAAGCGGTCTAGTACTCTGGGAGCTTCTGGAGGACTATGTCCTGCTCAGCTTTGTATCCCAGGACCTAGTATATAACTCCTGATCCATAGTATACTATCTAGCTCCCTTTAAATATTTACTGAGCCAATGATTAAAAACTGAAAGTCTTGGGGCGCCTGCGTAGCACAGTCGTTAAGCGTCTGCCTTCGGCTCCGGGCGTGATCTCGGCATTCTGGGATCGAGTCCCACATCGGGCTCCTCTGCTGGGAGCCTGCTTCTTCCTCTCCCACTCCCCCTGCTTGTGTTCCCTCTCTAGCTGGCCGTCTCTCTCTCTGTCACATAAATAAATAAAATCTTAAAAAAAAAAAAAAAGTCTTGGGGCGCCTGGGTGGCACAGCGGTTGAGCGTCTGCCTTCGGCTCAGGGCGTGATCCTGGCGTTATGGGATCGAGTCCCACATCAGGCTCCTCCGCTGTGAGCCTGCTTCTTCCTCTCCCACTCCCCCTGCTTGTGTTCCCTCTCTCTCTGGCTGCTCTCTCTCTGTCGAATAAATAAATAAAATCTTAAAAAAAAAAAAAACTGAAAGTCTTTTGAAGACTAAAAACTACTATGTAAAGGTAAAATTGTTATTTTATTTATTAGCAGAAAAAAATCACCTTGTTACTTTTTTACAACACGGAACCACAAAAGCTCCACACTCCAGTCCCTGCAGTGGTCTTTGTGTCTGTACTGTGTAGTTCATCCAGAATTTTACAACGCTATTATTGACACCAGGAAATCACCTGGTAGTCTAAAATAGAGTGCCTTGGACTCGGCTTTCAGATGCCTTTCAGATCCCTAGTTTTCTCTAAGGATGCCCCTAATTCTCAAATAAATTTTAATTACTTTTTCATTTTTAAAAAACCAAATAAAGCTTTTCTAATTGTGAGGGGAGGGGTTTTCACTAAATATGATGGGTAAGCATAAAACAAATACTGCAATTCTAATAATAATGAGAATCATTAGTTTAACCCTATAACAACATGTTAGAAAATAACGTGTTCAGTCAGTAGATTCTAACTGAGTAACTACTGTGTGCTAGTTCCTCTTTTAAGGGATGGAGGATAAAACCATGAGCAGTATAAAGTTCTTGCCCTTGTGGCACTTCTACTGGAGTCTGTAAGGGGCTCTCCTATCTTTCTCTCATCACTGCAGAGGAATCTTTATTAATTTTTTAAACTTATAGCCATTCATCATTTTAATTGCAAATTTTATGATAGTGTTTGAGGTAACATATAATATTAAGATTTTAAAACAGCGTTTATTGTGATAAAGAACACAAGATAATAATTAGTTTGATTTCTGAAGGATACTTTTTTTTTAAACAACATTTGTTGTGACAATACAAGATAATAGTTTTGGTTTCCGAAGGATATCTCACATTAATGATTTCTTAGCTTTCACACTCTATTGGGATATCTCTATAGCTAAATAGTTATAACATGATAGATACAGTTATATAATAACAGATATGTATGGAGTACCATGGAAACAGATAAAAGAATAATGATCGACTCTGCCTAGGCAAAGTATCTGGGGAAATATGGAAAGAAAATAGAGCTGACATATATGACTGGTGGATGATAAAGAATAAGTAGGCATTTGACCAGGTTAACACCAGAGGAGAATATTCTAGGCATTGTAAAACAAGTATGAAGTGTTTAAAAAAGGATAGGACTCTAAGGCCTATTCATAAAACAGCGGCCGGTCTGATATTGCAGGGTATGTGAGGGAATGAGTGGGGTATAGTAACTGGATAGAAAAGGTGAGTTTAGGTCCAGGCTGTGATGGAATGGGTCTGCCACGCTGAAGAGTGAGCATTCGTCTCTTGCAGTGTTCTCATTGGTCGGAAATAGCTACAAACATCAAACCCTGCTTTGTTAAATTGTAGAGGTGAGCGGCACGGTTTGATGGAAAGAGTTTCATAGCCAGATACTACCACCTGCTCGTTGCACGACCTCGAGGAAGGTAACCTCTCCAAGCCTTGATTCCCATTCATAAAATGCAAGAATAATATCTTTTAATATCGTGAAGATTACTTGAGGAAAGACTGTTAGTGATGAGAAGAGGAAAACCACAACTGGCACAAACATAGATTGTATCCACACAAAAAAATCTGCTGTTTTGGATGCAGTTTATCAGGAGAAAAAGTAAAGAACTGTGCAATTTAGAGGAGGCTGCTCCAGCGTTATCAGTAACTCCTTCAGACAACACTGGCAACACAGTGATCTGTAAGAGCATTTAAGGAAAGACCTCATTTCAGGAGTCAGAATGCACACAGAATGATAGTGTTTTGATTGCATAATGGTCTTGAATATTTGTTTAAATATATAATTTGAGGAGAAGATTTATATATTTTTAAAGTCATATTTAATACTTTTATTATATAGTTGACCCTTGAACAAAACAGGTTTGAATTGTGTGGGTCCCCTTATACATGATTTTTTTACAGTACGGTACTGAGAATGTATTTTCTCTTCTTTATGATTTTCTTAATAGCATTTTCTTTTCTTGAGCCTACTTTGTTGTAAGAATACAGGATATAAATATAACATGCTAAATATGTGTTAGTCAACTGTTTATATTATAAGTAAGGCCTCTGGTCAACAGCAGGCTATTACCAGTTAAGTTTTGGGGGAATCAAGAGTTACATGTGGATTTTCGACTATGCAGGGGCTGCACCCCAATCCCTATGTTGTTCAAGGATTAACTGTGTAAATGTAAAAATATTTAAAGTTTATTTTTAAAGTGTATCTAAAGTATATGTATAATATACTGAAGGTAAAATAGATGAGATATATGTATCTTCAATACATAATATGTATTATATATATGTATCTTCAATATTGTAGAATTTAATTACTTGGATTAGCTCTTTTGTACTAGTTGCACAAGTGAAGATTTTAAAGCTATTTCTTTGATTATATGTTTTAGAGAATGCAGCTCCATGAAGGGAGGCCCAAACAAAAAAGGCATCGTTGCAGAAACCCTAATAAGCTCGATGTTAATAGTCTTACTGGAGAAGAACGTGTTCAGCTGATTAACAGAAGAAATGCCAGAAAGGTATGTATATGTTTATTCTTAATCCTTTATATTTAGGAGATCTTTAGAACACTGCTTCATTATGTGGTATTTTCTAACAGACCTGGAAATGGGTTAAAGCTAGCAGATTTGTGGGAAAAGACATGGACTGTAATTTTACACAATCTAATTTCAATTCCCACATCTTTGGCTAAGCCATGGAATAAAGTAAGCAAGTCCCGTGACACATCGGCGCCTAAACAGTGTGACACTGCCAAAGGGCCCTGCGTCCAAAGCAGCGGTTCTCAGCACTGGGCAGTTTTGTCTTCCACGGACATTTTGCATTGTCTGGAGACATTTTTGGGAGCCCCACCTTGGGAGTTGGAGAGGTAGGTGTTGGGGAGGTGGCAGGCAGGGGAAGGATGCTGTTGGCATCCAGCAAGTAGAGGCCAAAATGCTGCTAAACGTTCTACAGTACGTAGGACAGTCCCTCCCAGTGCCCATCCAGAATGCCCACAGTGCAGAGGGTGAGAAACTGATGAGAGAGCCACCATTCTCATCAGGCCGTCATAGATTTACACTTTTATCACTCTAATTTCCTATCAGATGGCCATAAAGTGTCTTGTTCCTTTAAATCAGCCTATTACAGGGGCGCCTGGGTGGCTCACTCGGTTGAGCATCTGCCTTCAGCTCAGGTCATGATCGCAGGGTCCCGGGATCGAGCCCCGCTGAGCAGAGAGCCTGCTTCTCCCTGTGTCCCTCACCCCACTCGTGCTCTCTCCCTCTCTCTCTCTCTTAAATAAGTAAAATTTTTTTTAAAAAATCAGCATATTACATAATTTTCTGACAGTTGAAAATAAAATGTCTTAAACGTTTTAGTGCCTTATAGAATAAGGGCACTGCTGTGTTTATCTTACGGCTTTTTTAACTGATGAATGCTAAGAGTCCAGTTTTTCCAAATTCTATTTCTAAACCAAATGTGGTTCAACATTTGTGTTTCTCCAAATTGTTTTTGTTTATGGGTTGGTATATGTCTCCTTCACCTCAAAAGTAAATGGTAGAACACTTGTGGCACCCTTTTGTAGGCTTATAGCTCTGATATTTTTATTCTTTATTTTTTATATGGATAAGCATGCAACCAAATAAATAAAAAAGAATAAGAACAGCAAGTTTCTCATTGAGTTCCTTTACTCACAAATTACCTTAACAATTGTTTTAATATTGTTATATGCCCCAGCTCATTAAAATTAATACTGATTTTTCCCCAATTGTATGGAGAGAGCTTATTCAGCTTTTGTTAGTACTCTAAAATGATGTCATAGGGAGATTAGGGAAAGAACAAGATGATGTTTTAGTAGCATTTTACTTAATTTTGTGCTTTCATAGATTGTGTTACAAATCTTTGCACTTCAACTTACAACAAAAGTTAGCATTCCTAGATATGAATAAATTAGTCTTGGCCAGTTTTAAGGAAATGGAACAATCTTGTATTTTTACTTATTAGGTATTAAAGACTCCTAATTTTATCATTTTTTTTTTAAAGATTTTATTATTTGACAGAGATAGAGACAGCCAGCGAGAGAGGGAACACAAGCAGGGGGAATGGGAGAGGAAGAAGCAGGCTCATAGTGGAAGAGCCTGATGTGAGGCTCAATCCCACAACGCCGGGATCACGCCCTGAGCCGAAGGCAGACGCTTAACTGCTGTGCCACCCAGGCGCCCCAGCTATCTTTCTAATTTTATCTTTAATTGTTACAACCTGACAAGGGGCCTTTTCATTTCCCTTAATTTGTATTACTTATTGTTCTGAGTCTCAAGTGTATAGGCTTAAGGATTGAAAAGAATCCACCTGCTGAATCCCCATAAATCACGCAGAGGGCCTCCATTTAAACTGGAGCTTAACGAGGGGGGTAACAAAAAGGAAAAGGCAACAGAAACCTCAGAGACTAAGTAAAGACTGTAGGAAATAGCAGAAAAGAATACTTATAGGTATTATAACTGACCATATTAAAATCCTGTCTGTATTTTATCAAGAGATAGTATATATTCAGAAAGGTATGGAAAGAGGAATTACAAAGTACCTTTAGACTCCAAAGGAACATTAAGCTGGTAGATATAAATCATTTAAATTCAAAATGTTTTTAATTTCCTTCTAATTATTATATGTAGTTTTTAAATTTTTTCATATTGTGATTAGTTGATTATATCACTGTTCACATTCAAAAGATGTGTATATTTGTATATTTCAGGGTTTTAATTTAAATAATAGATAAGAGCATGGGTTGTGAGACCTGCGTTTGAAAGCTGGCCCTAACGCTTACTAGCTGGCTTTAGGTGACTTATATAACTTCTCTGAGGCTTAATTCCTTCATTAAAAAACGGAAATAATACTGTCTCAAAGGATATAGTGAGAACTAAAATAAATGTACATACTTAAAGTGCTTAGCGCGATACTTGGTGTATAAGAAGAAGAACTTATTTGTTATGTGCCTCACGCTGGCCTAAGGCACTTGAATTGTTTCATTTTATCCTCATAAAACCCTATGAGGGAAGTGTTGTCATAATTCCCTTTTTATAGATCAGAAAATGGAGGCTCAGAGAGATTTACTGATTTGCCCCAGTTGGAACAGCTGGTTAGTCTGACTCCAGAGGGTATATGCCCTTAACTAGGGTATGTTGCCTGTCCAGCATAGCAAGTGCAGTAAATGGTAATTACTCGTTTTACTATTTTAGTCACTTTACTTAAAGCACTGAAAATTTACATCCACATGGCTGTATAGTATATTAGCAGTGGTTTTGGCTTGTGGTAGTCCTTTTTAATATGGTAGAGGTCGTCAAAGGTAATTCAAGAAACACACGTGTCTTAAAGAAATAAACTCTGTGTAACACAGAATAAAAGCAAATGTCTTCATATTTAATAATATTTTTAAGTGTCTAACAGTCTTTTTCATTTACAGGTTGGAGGTGCATTTGCTCCCCCTTTGAAAGATTTGTGTAGATTCCTAAAAGAAAATTCAGAATATGGAGTAGCTCCTGAATGGGGAGATGTTGTTAAGCAGTCTGTGAGTAATTTCATAAATACTAACTCACACATCATCTTAAAAATTAGATGCCATTTAGTCAGACTGAGAAAGACAACTACCATACGATTCTACTCATAAGTGGAATCTAAAACCAGAAACAAAACAAACAAAAAGCAGACTGAGATCTATAAATACAGAGAATAAACTGGTGGTTGCCAGAGGGGAGGTGGGTGGGGAGGTGGGCACAATGGATGAAGGGGAAAGGGAAGTGCAGGCTTCCAGTTACAGAATGCTTAAGTCACGGGGCAGATGGCAGCTGCACCACGGTGAGCGCAGCATAATGTCTAAGCCTGTCAAATCACTAAGTTGTACACCTGAAACTAATACAACATTGGGTGTCAGCTATACTCAAATTAAAAAGGAAAGTTAGCTGCCATTTAATTATATCAGAGATGAAATTTTAAGTTAAGCATTAATATTGTGTGAACATGAGCCAGTGTTTAGTTCACAGTTTTTATTTTGCAGTACACGTTACAAATTTCTCCGCTGTGTGTGGAGTTAGAATGCGGAATCAACATACACTGATCTGTTTTTATTTTAACCTCCAAGATGATTATTTGAGCACGGCCACAAAGATTAACCAAAGATGTGGGGGAAAAAAGATATAAGGATATTCATCACAGTATAGTAGTAAAAAATTGGGAATGTATTAGTGGTCCATCCATATATTGGAAAACTGTGCAACTGTGCAAAAATTATACCTTAGAAGAAGAACATCTAATGACAAGGGAGGAAAAGGTGACAGTGTGTTAAAACAGAGTGGTAATTAAGCTCTCGGAAAAGCAAAGCCTAACCGTGTGGTAAATGCTGAATAAAGAATAGCTGTTATTTCTACAAGTGTCCAAATGAAAAGGGCAGGCTATAAAACTATGTTCATTGTGATTCTATTTATTTTAGAAATGGAAGTGGGGAGAATTGTAGAATCTGTATACATGCACAAGGGAAAAATGAAATATCCATCCTAAAATGTTAGCAGTGGTTCTCTCTGAATGGTGACATCATAGATGACTTTTTTGCTGTTGTATTTTTTCACTGTCTTGTTTTCTGCAATGAACCCTAATGCTTTTGTAGAGAGAGCAAATAAGTTGATCAGCTCAAAACAAAATTTTAAAATAGTACCATGTGAGTCTTTGAAACTGTTGTCTAGGGGTGCCTGGCTGGCTCAGTCAGGAGATGATCCGACTCTTAACCTCAGGGTCATGAGTTCAAGCCCCACATTGGGCGTGGAGCCTACTTAAAAAAAAAAAAAAAGGTATTGAAACTGCTGTGTAGAGCTGTCTAGAGCTGTCACAGATGGTAACCACTAGGCACGTGTGGTTATTGAGCACTTGAGGTGTGGCTGCCTGAACTAGGATGTGTAATGAGTGTAAAACACTGGTTTGGGATTTTGGGGGTTGAGTATAGTTGACACACAATGTTACATAAGTTTCAGGTGTACGACATAGTGATTTGACAAGTCTACGCATTATGCTGTGCTCACCACAAGTGTAGCTGCCACCTGTCACCATACAACACTGTTACAACATCACTGACTGTATTCCCTATGCTGTGCTTTTTACTCCTGTGACCTGGGGCACCTGGGTGACTCAGTCAGTTAGCATCCAGCTCTTTTTTTTTTTTTAAGATTTTATTTATTTATGTGACAGCGAGAGAGGGAACACAGCAGGGGAGTGGGAGAGGAAGAAGCAGGCTCCCCGCGGGGGAGCCCGATGTGGGACTCGATCCCGGAACGCTGGGATCACACCCTGAGCCGAAGGCAGATGCTTAATGACTGTGCTACCCAGGCACCCCAGCATCCAACTCTTGATTTTGGCTCAGGTCTTGATTCCAGGGTCATGAGATCGAGCCCCACTTCAGGCTCTGTGCTGGGTGTGGAGCCTGCTTAGGATTCGCCCTCTCCCCCTCCCCCCTTAATTAATTAGTTAATTAATTTTAAAAATTGTTCTCACGACTTAGGACATAAATGGAGCCTGTGTCTCCCACTCCCCTTTACCCATTTTGCCCATCCCCCCAACCTGGTTCAGGATTTTGAAGACTAAGTTTGGAAAAAATAGGAAGTATCTTTATTTTCATAGATTACATATTGAAATGGAAATATTTTGGTTAAATTATGTTAGACTATATTACTAAAATTAATGTCACCTGTTTCTATATTACCTTTTTTAATGTAGCTGCTGGAAAATTTAAAATTACATATGTGCTTTACATTATATTTCTCTTGGACAATGCTGGTCTAGAGGCTCTACGCTCCTACCCCTTCTAGGAGTTCTGAGCCCAGAAAGTCAGGGGAGAATCACTTGAGTATCTTTCTCAGCGTGGCTGTATCTCCCTCCCTTAGTCCCGGAGTGACAAAGATTCACATGAAGCATCTCATTGGAATCTTAACCTTTCACTTACTTCCTCTGTCCTCTCCCTGTCGTTTGTCTAGCTTGGAAGAGGGCACTTCTCTAGTCTTTTAGAGCAATTGGTGATGTGAAACATGGAAGAAAACATGGAAGAGTGTGGAAGTAACCCTCATGAGAAAATGTCTTTGGACCTTGTGTTTTCTAGAACTCTTACACCAACGTGGAAGAAAGCTAGAGGCCTCTTCCTCCTCTCTTACCCTATGAAAAAATAAGTGGAAGAACTCTTTCATGCCACTACTTACAATATGAAATGAGGCCATCTCTTTCATAATTGATTACGTTCTATCAGTACAAACTAAGTTTATGAATAATTACTGATTTTAATGTGATAGCTATTGATTTTTATTCTCATACAGCTGTTGCTGATTTTTTTTTTTTTTTTCAGGGATTTCTTCCAGAAAGTATGTATGAGCGTATTCTCACTGGTCCTGTTGTGAGAGAGGAGGTCAGCAGGCGGGGGCGGCGGCCTAAAAGTGGAATCGCCAAGGCCACGGCGGCAGCGGCGGCGGCAACTGCCACCAGCGTGTCAGGCAATCCTTTGTTAGCCAACGGATTACTTCCAGGTGTGGATCTCACAACCCTTCAGGCCTTACAACAAAACCTACAAAACTTGCAGTCTCTGCAAGTCACCGCAGGGCTAATGGGAATGCCTGCCGGCCTCTCTTCTGGAGGAGAAGCTAAAAACGTGGCCGCCATGTTCCCCATGCTGCTGTCGGGAATGACTGGCTTACCAAATCTGCTGGGCATGGGAGGACTCCTGACAAAGCCTACCGAATCTGGAACCGAAGAGAAAAAGGGAAATGACTCGAAGGAGCTAGAAGGAAAAAAAGAAAGGACAGAGAGTCAAAATTCAGAGAACGGGGGAGAAAACTCCGTGTCGAGTTCTCCTTCCACGTCCTCTACTGCGGCATTAAGTACAGCTGCCGCCGCCAGCCCGTTAGCTCTTAACCCACTACTGCTGTCTAATATACTCTATCCAGGGATGCTGCTCACTCCAGGCCTTAATCTCCACATGCCGACTTTGTCCCAGTCCAATACTTTTGACGTACAGAAAAACAAAAACAGTGACTTAGGCTCGTCTAAGTCGCAGGAAGTAAAGGAGGAAGATTCCAGAGTTAGAGATCAGGAAGACAAAGGGGGAACTGAAGCAAGTCCTCTCAACGAGAACAGCACAGATGAGGGTTCAGAAAAAGCCGACGCTTCGTCTGGATCTGACAGTACGTCGTCGTCGTCCGAGGATTCAGATTCTAGTAACGAAGACTGACTCCCAGAACTGCACTTAAATTATGAACTGATTTTGGATTTTTTTTCTTTAATTATGAATTGTAAATACCCCAGTGTTGAGTGCATCAGTAGCTTACTGACCGAACATTTCAGTTATTTGTTTAGAAGTGCAAACTGCTTTCAGAGACGTTTTGCATGTAATATTTCTTAAGACCCATAAGTTTCTGAACTCGTATGTACTATCAAATACATAAAGGTGTAAAATTACAACAAAAAGGCATTATAATTTTGTTGGGGGTTAATTTTATGAAAATTATGCTCGATAAGAGTTGTATATTTAATATATTTGCAGTGAACACAGAATACTTTATGCATATTACTGATTTAATTTGAATATAGTTTTACAGCCTCCTTGACACCTATAATTTACAGATCAAAACTCAGCAATAATTTGGGCAGCTAATGAATGTCATGAAAGCTGTAGAATCTTCATCACCATCCATTGCTTTAATTACATGAAAATGCGCTAGTGTCGTGATGCACTGCTGACCTTTCCAATTCAGGTACACGTGTGTTTTAAAGAAGAAATAAGTTTCCCAATCAGCCAATTTAACTGGCTACCTGTTACCTCAGCTGAGTTAGTTTAGGAAGTTTACATTCGTTTCTAATTCTATACTTGTTTTCAGGGGTTTTTTAAACACATCCTCTATATCATGTTAATCTGGCAAGAAATATGACTTGCTTTTTGCTGAGCTTAACTCTGATATCAGTAAAATTAAGTCATAAAAGAATCCTGTGTCATGGGACTTTGGCACCCTCTAGACATACTTAGTTTTACTTTTTCAAAGTTTGGCCTCCTGTGAGAAATCATTATGTCTCCAACGAGTAACGTCTGTTTCCAGGGTTCAGAAAAGGCAAACTCATGAAATACCACTGAGAAGAACCTTCCACACAGCATACTTCATGTAAAAGAAATCGTTTGTTTGCTTTATTTGTGTAGATTTCTATTTGTGTTTTATGTCATGGAAATAGTCCAACATTAACTGATCATAGTGATAAAGTAATATGCAGAATAGTCTAAATTCATTTTTTTTTTTTTTTTAGTTTCTAGGTATAAGCAGACTAAATGTTGCCCAGAATCAGTGTTGGGTTATCAGTTTATATTAAATATACTGAGTTGGCCCATTTTGAATATGCACTTTGAATGATCTCAAAAAATATGTACAAGTTATACCTGTAAACCACAAAAACGAAGCCCAAGGCTTTTCTGATCAATTTCTTAGAACCCTTTATCATGTAAAATTTGTCTGATATTTGATTTGTGATACAGTTTCTCCTGGTAAAGCTGCTATTAATTCCAACAAGATGGAGTGGTCCAGGATCACCTTCATGTACATTTAAAGCAATTAGAACTGAATTGGACATAAAATACCATTTACATCCTAAGGCGAGGGAGATGTTAGCATTTTCCTGGTACTTGAATAAGTCAGTGATAAAGTTTGTGAGGGGCTAAATCTAGGGGGAAAAGTACCCCACTTCTCTCCCACAGAAAAAAAAAATAACTTTCAATACGTTTTGATAGAACTCTGTTTTTTTATCATGAATCCAGCAATTATATTGGATTTTCCCAGATCTTTACCAGTAAATTATGTTTCTGTATGTAAGATAACTAATCCCTCATTAGAGAGACAGTGTTACATGTATTTACAAAATCATATAAGTTCCATCGAGATTGTATTGATTTTTGTATTTTTCCCAAAATAGTACTTTGAATTGATAGTTCTTTATGCAATGTCTTAGCAATAGTCACTATAATGCCCATCCAGGAGAAGTGGGTAGTAATTCTTCATCATGAAAATGATATATTACATATTTAGTATCTTCCCTTTGCAGTATTGCACTTTTGTTTAACTAGAATACACCTATGAGATAGCCAAAGTTTTCAAACACAGTTAACTTAGTTTGCCGGTGGGGTATTTCAACACCATCCATATTTCCCTCTCTCCCTCTAGTTCTACCCACATAATCTTCATTCCTTTCTTTCCCCAATTAAAAAAAAAAAAAAAGGGAAAAAAAGCCCTAGATCTTGTCACTAAAAATCTAATTTATATCAAATTTATGAGATAAAGTATTTTCCTAATTATGATCAAATGAATTTGGTTAACATTTAGTGATTCTCTTTCTATGTAATAAGGCAATTGCAGTTTTCAAAGCATTAAAGCTAATACTAACGTTCAACTTTCTCTTGGGTTTCAAGACACTTCTATTTAGTATTGACTGGGGAAAAGTTGTCCAGATGTCAGCTTAAAAAAATGCAAATATGGTTGTGTAAAGTTAAGGGTTATAAGGAAAAAAAATCAGTAGAATTACATAATACTAAAGTTGCAGTTGAAAGGATATCCAAGTATGTGTTGGTAGTTACTAAAAGAATTATAGCTGTTATTGCCTTGTATTTATAGCCCTTGTTTCAGGTTTCATTATTCAAGTCTTAGTCCAATTTTTCTTTTGGACATTTGCAATATTTACCAGTTGTGTTTTGTGTAGTCTGAATTTGCTTTCTGTAGTTGAGCAAACGTCTTAAAAAGTCATTTGTAATTTATTAAATTACTTTCTATGATGTTCTATAGAGCAAATGGAAGTTTAATTATTTTTTATTAAACATATTCTTTGACTACCCTTGATGTCAGCCTCTGTACATGACAATACTCCTTTTTTTAATTGACTTTTATCTATAATTTATCTTAATCTAGTTGCAAAAGAAACCCTAGTCCTAAATCTCTAAAAGGAAAGTATACCTTGGAAGAATTTTTTAAAGACAGAAGTTGGCTATAATTATATCCACAATATTATTATTTCCTTAAGTTTTCTTCCCCTGACCTTTAAAAATGTCCAGAAAGACTCAGACATGTACATAACCTCGTACAGGAGTACATTTTGGATATCAGTAATTATTTTTCCCCCTTGGTCTTAAGAGTCTTTCCTAATTCATCACTATTGTTTTTAGCATTTTTGTAAACGTGAAGGAAATGTAGTTGTCCCCTAATTAGAAAAGTAGAGCAGTGGAGTCCCATCATACGCTCATTTAACTTAGAACCCATTTACCTATACTTTGGTGCTTAGAAAACCTTTTTTTTTTTTTTCTTTTTTGTACAATGTAGCATGTAAACACAAGCCAACTCCTTTGTCTAGTGCTCACCCAGAGGACTGTCTGTACCAGTGCTGGAGGAAGAATTGGCTATGTTAGATGTTTCTGAAAGAAGATACACTATGTACAAAGCGATGGATTCTGTATTTTGTGAGCTATAGGAGGGAGAGCGATTTTTGACTACAAGTAATGTTCATCTTCTACAATAAATTTAGAACTTAGTCTCTAGGTAAATACAACTCCAGTACATAAGCTATTTATTTTAAAATGCAGAAAAGCACAAAGAAAAAATATTTAAATCATCATAAACCTGCCCTGAGATAAATACTGTTCATACAGAGATGTTTTTATATGTATGTTATATACATGTAGTGGGTGGAATTGTCATCCAAAAATTTATGTCAACCCAGAACCTCAGAATGTGACCTTATTTGGAAATAGGATCCTGGCAGATGTCATTAGTTAAGACGCAGTTATACTAGGGGTGGGTGGGCCCTAAATCCAATGACTGGTTCCTGATAAGAAGACTAGAGGACACACGACAAAGGGAAGAAGGTCATAAGCCAACAAGCAGATTGGAGTGATACGGATGCAGCCCAGAACACTGAGGATTGTCAGCAACCACTGGAAGCTAGGAGAGCATCATGGAACAGATTCTCCTTCCAAGCCTCCAGAAGGAAGCAACCTGGCCAACACCTTGATTTTGGACTTGGGGCCTGAATTGTGGGAGAATAAATTTCTATTGTTTTAAGCCACCCCGTTTGTGATAATTTGTTATGGTAGCCCTAGGAAACTTACACATTTTCATATTAAAGCAGTATTATATGGTACATAATATTTACTGTTCTGCCCTTAATACACTGACATGTCAATAAGAAGCCCGTGTTGTGATGTTTAATACATAGTATTGTCTCATACAGATGTAATTTATTTAACCATGTACTTAAAAATGGACATTTGAGTTTATGCATCTTTTGCATCCTTCCTAGGACTTCCTTAATCCCTAGAAGGGAGACAACTTCCTCTGTTTTTAAGGATTTGGATTTGTGTTGCCAAGTTTACAGCGATGCCATGAGTAGCAATTTATACTAGCCCAGCAGCATCCATTTTGTGCATGTTCACCCCAAAATCTTACCAATACTGTGTATTGTCTTTTGAAGTATCTTTGCCAAATTAATAGGCAAAAATACCATCTTGATGAATTTTTAAATTATTCTTCCTTTTTCTTACTAAAAAATAAGACATGCGTATTCTAGAAAATTGGGGGGTGGAGGGTTGAGGAGGAGTTGAGGAAGCACAAAGTAAACCAAAACCCCCATAATGTTGAATGCTCAGTGATAACTGTTAAACTTTGGGTCATTTTCCTATGCATATACATATTATATATTATTTTAATAAGAATGGAGTTATACTGTACATACCATTTTGTAACTTCTCTTTCATTTATTATATCGTGATAATTTTCCTATGTCATTAAAGAATCTCCCACAGCATTTTTAAGGACGTTCTCATTCCACTATATAAGATGCAACATAATTTATTTAATGCCTGATTATTGAGCATTTAGATATTTTTCAGTTTGGGGCTATTTAAACAAAGATGTTTGTAATTAAGTCTCTTCATACACTTAGGATTTTTTCATTAAAATAAACACTTAGACATAAAATAGTTCTGTTTGAATTTAAGACCAGTTTAATTGTATTGTTTTCTACCCCAACAGCAGAGCCTGAAACTACTTCCTTCCCCGTGTCTCTTTGGCACCCTTGGGCCTTAGAATATTTCTAACCTTTGTCAATTTGATAGACAAAAAAATAGATTGTTTTAGTTTACATTTCTTTGATTATTAGTAATATAAAGTCTTTCGTATCTCTTCATAAGGCCATTTGTATTCTGTGTATTAACTGTTCATGTTCTCTGTGCAATATCTGTTTTATAAGTGGTAAATATTTTTCCCAATTTGCCTGTGATTTTTCCTTTTTTTTAATGTGCAATTTTTACATTTTTATGTGGTCATTTTGATATTCCATTTTTTCACATTTAAGTTTCTGATGTTTTTCCACCGAAAAATCTTTTCACCCCCAAATTATAGACATGTTTACTTTTTTTTAATATTTAGTGTTTTTGTTGACTTAGAATTTATTTTGGTAACATACATATAGTATAAGAATCCTAATTTGAATTTTTTAAAATAATTATGCAGTATCCCAGCATTATTTAGTATATAATGTCTCCACCTGATTTGACATGCCGTCATTGATCATAATTAAATAATTCATGTATATATATGTGAATTATTTAGATATATATTAACTATTTAGATTGTATCATTAATATGCATGATATATCTATGATATATCATGTAAACAGTAAACATAAGAAAACTGGAGTGACTATACTAATAAAAGATTAAAACAAACCAATGTTGCTAGAAATTAATGAGAACATTTTACAATGTTATAAGGGTCATTCTAACAGGAAAATATGACGCTTATATAGGCACCTAAGAACAGAGCCACAAACTACATGCAGGAAAACTAACAAAATGGAAAGGAAAAATATACAACTCAATGATAATGCTTGGAGACCTATATCGCACTTTCAATAATGGATAGAACAAGTAAGCAAATGGTCAATGAGAGAACAGAAGCCCAAACAACACTATCAACCAACTGGACCTAAGAAGCATTTGTTGAACANCCCCCCCCAAAAAAAAAAAAAAAAAAAAAAAAAAAAAAATCTTCTAAGGCACACAAGACCATTCTCCAGGATAGACCATGAAACAAGTCTCAAAGTTTAAAAGGTTTAATCCTACTAAGTATGTTCTCCAGCCACAATGGAATGAAATTTGAAATCAGTTACAAAGCATGGGTATTCACAAATATGTGGAAATTAAACAACACACTCATGAATGACCAATGAGACCTAGAAATCTCCATCTCAAAGGAAGTTAGAAACTATTTGGAGATGAATGAAAGCAAATACACAGCATACCAAAACATGAGATGTAGCCAAGGCGATGCATAAAAGGAAATTTAAAAGGATTAACATCTACATTAAGAAAAAAAAAAATCTCAAATCAACATAACTTTCTTCTTTAAGAAACTAGGAAAAGATCAGATTAAACCCAAAGCAAGAAGTTAGGAAATAAAGATTTGAGCCTGATTAATGAAATGGAAAGAAGAGAAAATTTATAAAACCAAAAGGTAGGTCTTTAAAAAAACTAACAAAATTGACAAACCTCCAGCTAGGCTGATCAGTAAAAAAAAAAAAAGAGAAGCTTCAAATTACTAGATTCAGAAATGAAAGGGGACATTTTACAGAAATAAAAAGGATCATAGGGAACCTTATGAATAATCATATGCCAATAAATTAGATAAAACTAGATGAAATGGCAAATTCTGAGGCACATACTAGTGACTCTGAATCAAGAAAAAAATAGTATAATAAAATAAAGAGCATAGTAAAGTAAAGAGATTCAATTACTGACAGCAACGAAAAACATGATAAAATCTCTGGATGAGCTGGCTTCACTGAGGGGAGAAGAAAAAAAGAGCATCTATTCCTCACACGCACTTCCAAAAATGGAAGAGGAAATATTCCCCAATTTGTTTCATGAGGCCAGTATTACCCTGCTACCAAAGCCAAAGACACCGCAAGGAAACTGCCGGTCCACAGCCCTTATGACTGTAAAATGCAACATCTTTCAACAAATTGCTAGCAAACAGAATCCAGCAACATATGAAAAGTATTATACGCCCTGACCAAGCTGGATTTATCCCAGGATTGCAAAACTGCTTCAACAGACAAGAAACAACTGGTGTACTATTAACAGAAAAAAGGGGGGGACCACATAATTATTTCAATAGATGCAGAAAAAAACATTTCACAGAGAAGTGGGTGGGGAATGGGGTAAATGGGTGAAGGGCATTAAGGAGGGCACTCGTAAGGAGCACTGGGTGTTATATGCAAGTGACGAATCACCAAATTCTACCCCTGGAACTAATAATACACTATATGTTAACTAACATGAATTTAAATAAAACCTAGGAAAAAATCAAGTTATTGATTAAAAAAAATATGAGATGCAACATCCTTTCAGGATTTAGAAACAAACAGGGTAGGGATAGAAGAGAACTTTCTTAACCTGATAAAGGGCATCTATCAAGTTTCCATAACTAACATCATATTTAATAAAGACGGAATTTTTTTTAAGAGAGAGAGAATCTCAAGCAGGCTCCACTCCTGGCACTTTTATAGATCATTGTTGTAGAGGTTCTGTTCAGGGCAATAAGGCAAGAAAAGGAGAAAAGGCATCCACACTGGGAAGCAAGAAGTAAAACTCTATTCGTGGATGACATGGTCTTGTAAATAGAAAATCCTAAGAAATTCACTAAAAAACAAAAGCGTCTATTAGAACAAATAATAACAGTTTCAGCAATGCTGCAGGATACGAATTCAATATAGAAAAATCAATTGGATTTCTATACACAAGCAAAAATAATTGGTAAATGAAATTAAGAAAACAAATTTATGATAGCATCAAAAATAAATGAATAACTCTTTTAAAAAAAGCTAAAAATAAAATAATAAATGGCATGAAGTGTAGTATGTACTCCGACATGGATAAGCCTTGAAAATATTATGCTAATTGAAAGAAGCCAGTCAGAAAAGATCACATATTGGAATGATTCCACTTCTATGAAATGTCCTGAATAGGCAAATTTTCTGTAGAGATGGAAAGTAGATTTGTGGTTGCCCAGGACTCGGAGCACTGGACTGCTACTGGGTATGGGTTTTTTGTTTTTTTTAATGAAATGATCAAAATGTTCCAAAAACAGATTTTGGGCTGTTGCTTAAATATGAATATACTAGAACTACTGAATTGTGTACTTTAAAGAGGTGGATTGGATGGTATGTGGATTGTGTCTCAATAAAGTTGTTTTAAAAACACAGAAGGTGAAATTTACAAATTCAGTGTAAAATCTTTTTAATGTTAACCTCAATAAACTCAATCATTTTCCCCCATCTTATCTAATACAGATCTGGCCTCCGCGGAGCTCCTGAGATTACGGAAACCACTGCTCCCTCCACCTACACCTTTTGCTGATCCGTGAGGTTCAGACTGGCTAGCAGCTCCTGGGGACCAAGAGGAAAAGCCAGAGTTCTGGAACCTCTTTTCTTCCCCTGTGCATTTACTTCCAAGATGAGACCAGGAAATTTACATCTCACCCCTGACCTCCACCTCAACTCCATCCTAGAATATCGGATTTGCTGCATGACACGTCCGTTTGCATGTCCAAAAGGTATCTGAAATTCAACATGCCCAAACCTAGACTCTTGACTACTCCTCTCCATACTTTTCAGTGGCTCAGACCTAACACGTGTCATCCCTGACAACCCCTCCCCCGCCCCTCGTATCCAATCCATCAAAAATCCTGTTCTGTAATTCTATTTTCTAGGTTAAGGGAGTGAATTCAACATATTCATATAATTTTGCATTCTCACAAAATCTACGTTGCAGTAAAGGGAATTCTTTCACTTATTTTTTTTTTGAAGGTTTTATTTATTTGAGAGAGAACACAAGAGAAAGAGAGGGAGAAAGAGAAAGAGAGAGAAAGAGCTAGAGGATAAGCAGGAGAGGGGGGAGCAGAGGGGGAAGGGCAGAAAGGGAGGGAGAAGCAGGCTCCTCCCTGTGCAGGGAGCCTGCCGGGGCTTGATTCCAGGACCCTGAGATCAAGACCTGAGCAGAAGACAGATGCTTAACTGTCTGAGTCACCCAGGAGCCCCAAGGGAATTCTATTAAATGACAAACCCATAGTACAGGGAAAATAGGGGGGGAAAAGCAGTTGCAAAATTTCGGAAACTGAAGCAGACCACTGAAAATTGACAAAAGTCTCCAAAAAAGCGAAATCCCAAATTGACAGTAGGAGAAGTTGAAAACTGGGAGTTCCTTTCTATTTGCTAAATGGGATGCTGCCAGATTCGTGCATTGCTTAGTAAAGCTAATTAGATCTTCAGGAAAGAAAAAGAAAAAGAGAAAAGAGAGAGAAAGAGAAAAGAAAGAGAAAGAAAAAGAGAAAGAGGGAAGGAAGGAAGGAAGGAAGGAAGGAAGGAAGGAAGGAAGGAAGGAAGGAAGGAAGGAAGGAAGAGGGAAGGAAGGAGGGAAAGAAAAAGGGAGGGAGGAAGGAAAGAAAAGAAAGAGAGAAGGGAAAGGAAAGGGAAAGGGAAAAGACAAAAGAAAGAAAGAAAAGCTGAAAACAAATCCAAGTTACATTTCTGTATCCTGAAAGGTTTAGGAATTAGCAACACCGAATTCACCTACAACTAAGGATAAAAGAGCAACTATTAATGGAAAAAATGAAAGTCTTAGAACCCCTTCCCCCCTCATGGCCACTGACTGTCTCTCTGGAGTCTTCCCAGACGTCTGGACGTCTTTTACGTGGAAAGCTGTTTCTGCACTGGGGAGGACCCAGGGAACAGGCCAGGACGTGGCCACCCTATGGAAACAAAAGGATAAAGTGACCGATACTGAAGTTTAATATTCTGAGCCATTTCCCCCAGTTGGCTCCCTGAATTCTGACATCCAGACTTCTATTTTGCAGCAGGAGATTAAAAGACAATTGGTGGGGACTCTAATTTTTTCCTGAGAAAATACTTTAAAAGCTATTTTCATGATGGTTGCACCGCAAAGAGCACACTTTGATGCCCCCACCTGGTGTTTCTCAGTGGGGGGCAATTTTTCCTCCCCAGGGGACATGTGTCAATGTCTGGAGACATTTTTGGTGTCACAATTTGATGGTGGGTGTGTGTCCCACTGACATTTGGTGCTAAGCATCTTAATGCACAAGACAGGCCCTACCTCCCACCCCACAACAAGGAGTTATTGGGTGCGAAATGTCAGTAGTCCCAAGATTGAAAAAACTGTATCTTACAGTCATCAAGCCTCATTAATGCACTGAGAGCTTCCTATTAGCTTTTAGAAAGAAAGAAAGAAAGAAAAGAAAGAAAGAAAGAAAGAAAGAAAGAAAGAAAGAAAGAAAAAGAAAGAGAAAAAAGCTTTATTGAGATATAATTTATATTCTACAAATCCACCCATTAAACATGTAAAGTCAACAGATTCTACCATATTTACAGAGTTGTACCATCATCACCACAATCCAATTTTATTTTATTTTATATTTTATTATTATTTTGGGGGGGGTTGGAGAGAGGCAGAGGGAGAGAGAGCATCTTAAGCAGATTCCATACCCAGTGTGGAGCCCAACGTGGGGCTCGATCTCACAACCCTGAGATCATGACCTGAGCCAAAATGAAGAGTCAGGTGCTTCGCTGCCTGAGCCACCCAGGCGCTGTAGCACCAAAATCCAATTTTAGAGCATTTATATCACCCTAAAAAGAAACCTCAAGTCCATTTACACCCATCAGCTTTTTATCCCCCAATTTTTTTTTAAAGATTTTATTTACTTATTCGACAGAGATAGAGACAGCCAGTGAGAGAGGGAACACAAGCAGGGGGAGTGGGAGAGGAAGAAGCAGGCTCATAGCGGAGGAGCCTGATATGGGGCTCGATCCCATAACGCCGGGATCACGCCCTGAGCCGAAGGCAGGCGCTTAACCGCTGTGCCACCCAGGCGCCCCCCCCCAATTTTTAATTATGAGCAGATTGCCAAGATCTACCAGACATCAGAGGAAAACTTTTAACACAGAAGATAAAAATCCAAACAACAAAGAGCAAGGAACAGAAACTGCCGAGAGGAAATCTTTCCAAAAGTTCCCAAGGAGATGAAAATTACATTCATGAGAGAAAAAAAAGAGGAAAAAAATGCATATTATATGTATAATATATATAGCAACAGAATAAATTCAGAGAACAAAAAGTCAGTAAAAACACGATAGCAGAAATGAAAATTCAACAGAAATGTTAAATAGAAATGTTAAGTTGAGAAACTGTTTCAGAAAGTAGGCTAAGAGATGGAAGGTAAAGAAAAAAATTCTAAGAGCAATTTAGAAGGTCCAATATTCAATTAATAGGGTTTCCGGGAAGGGACAATAGAGAGGACAAAAGAAAGACTATCTGTGAACTAAATAATTCAAGAAAATTTCCCAAGACTAGAGGGCATGAGTTACTTCTGAATGTCCAGCACAATGAATAAAAACAAACCCACACCAGAACATATCCTCAAGTAATTTCAGAATCCTGAGCATATTAGTAATACCTCCAGATATGGGGATCGTGTGTAGGTGGGACGGAGACAGCGACCAGTCCAGACTGGAGCAGTGTGACTCCGAGAAACTGCCGTGTCATCACAAAGACCCCTGCTGCCATGGTACTCCCTTCTTATTCTGGGACGGGATGCCCTGGTAAGGTACCCAGATTCTACTCTGCACTCGGCTTGTCTTCACCACGGGCTGATGAGTTCCTGCTCTCCCTGTGGATGGTGAGTCCCTGGCTATGCCCTGCTGACCTCAGTCAGCGGAGGGCACCCATTTCACCCTTCAGAAGGGTGTGGCCTGGCCCTATTCCTGGGAGCTGGAAGAGCCTTGGACAAGCTTACAACTGAACACTTCCTCTGACTGTATTCCTGGACATCCGGCCCCTGACTCATACCTGCCCTACCAGATCTTCCAGCTGGAGTGAATGCTCTATTTCTCACTCAAGGACCTTGCTCACTGACTTCCCAGCAGGAGCCCTTCAAGCCTCCAGAAGGTAAAACCAAGACCAAGTCCCTGAGGCCCTGTTCTGTTTCCCTGCTCCTGGGAGCCTGCTTCCAAGAAGCAGAGGCAGGACTCCCCTTTCCTGACACTGCTATGCTTGGGCTTGCTAGAACTTTTTCAAAACACAGTGCCATATTGTTTAGAGATACAGAGAGAAGCAATGAAACTATAAAGAAAAGCGAGGGAGTCATTACATAGCAATCGAGTGAGAAGTTACATCTTACAGAATGGGGAATACTATTGTAGATGGCCTGTTGGGCCCTTCTGAGGCATTTATAGCTCTCAGCGTGGGTGGTGGGCACATGAGTGTGGGTTTTGTTATTTATTATTCTTTCAACTTCTTGGTGTATATGTACTCTGTTTTATACACAGCTATGTGTATAAATCATTTCATAGTAAGAGGTGTGTGTGTTGTGTGTGTGTGTGTGTGTGTGTGTGTGTCCCGAATCTGGGCACCTCATTACCTCTACTATCTCCGCTCTGGTTCCAGCCACCGTGATCTCTCATCGGAAATATCGGAAAACCTCCTAACTGATCTACCTAATTCAGCCTACTTTACATATAGCAACCAATGTGAGGTCTGAAAAATCGTAAGCCAGGGCGCCTGGGTGGCTCAGATGGTTGGGCATCTGCCTTTGGCTCAGGTCATGATCCCAAGGTCCTGGGATTGAGCCCCACATCAGGCTCCCAGCTCAGCGGGGAGTCTTGCTTCTCCCTCTGCCTCTCCGCCTGCTTGTGCTCTCTCTGTCTCTGTCTCTCCCAAATGAATAAATACAATCTTTAAAATAAAATAAAATAAAACAAAAATAAAATTGTAAGCCAGACCAGGTCAGCTCCGTTCAATACCCTCCTCTAACATCCCACTGTATTCGGAGTGACAGCCAGACCCTTCACGGTGGCATGTGGGCATGCACAAGACCAGCTCCACATCCCCCTCTGACATCGACTCCTACCACTCTCGCCCTTGTCACCCTGCTCCAGACGCACTGACATCCCTGCCGTTCCCCCAGCACACGACGCGCCCTCCCACCTCAAGCCCTTTGTATTCACTACTGCTTGTCCCGCCGTGCTCTCCCTCAGGATCTCTGCATCGCTTGCTCGCTAACTTCAGCCAGATCTCAGTGCCAACGCCGCTGGCCTTCTCCGACCATCCTATCTAAAATAGCACATCTCCTGTCATTGTTAAGAAAACAGAACCCAATAGATATGTTTTGCTTATCTGGGCAGTGAAATCCACAGGGCTTGGTGACAAAGGATGAAGGACTCAGGGAGGGCTTCAGGTTTCTGGCTGGAGCAAGAGGGTGAGTGGTGGAGCTTGCAATAAGGAGATGGAATGAGGCTGGGGGTGAAGCAGGTCTGGGGAGGAAGAGCGTGAGTGTATTCTGGTTCTGTGTATTTGAGCCAGGTAGAGGTGCGGAGCCAGCACTCTGGCACTCAGAAGACAGGTGTACCCTGGAGATGCACTTGGCAGTGGTGGCCAGATGGAGAGCAAAGCCAAGGGAATGGGTGAGCTTGCCTGGGAAGAGAAGGTGGAGTGGAAAGAGGAGACGTCTGGGGACAACAGAGGAGAAAGCAGACAGGTAAGAGGGAAGGGGGGAGGGCGAGTTTCCCAGAGGCCATCGGGAAAGGGAGGAAGAGCTTTCTGGGGGAGACAGTGGCTGTTGTCAGCTGCTCCTGGGGACAGACTTGAGGGACTTAGAAACAGAAGTCCCAGAGTGGAGGTGAGAAACTCGCAGGGGCAGGGAGAAGTCCTATCAGCATTGAGGGGAGGCCAGAATGGGAGACTGAAGTCTGGCAACTGACTTCCTTGGCGGCCAGCCCCCTCGCGAGGCTGGCCAGGGTGGGTTCCCACGGGGAGTCTGGAACACGCACGGGTGTGGGGTTTTATTACGGGAGCGTGTTGAGTGAGGGGTCAACAGCGGCAGGGGGGTCCTGACGTGGTGGGAGGGGAGGGTGTCCAGGACACAGGCAGTGGATTCTTCCTGGAGAGAAGAGTCACTTACTCAACTCAAAGAGGACAGGAAGCAGGGAGGACCAGGGAGTCCTAATTCTGAATCATTTCTACCAACACCAGACCTGCTCTCGTTTCTTTTGTTTTTTTAAGATTTAATTACTTAATTAATTAATTAATTTGAGAGAGAGAGCACAGGTGTGCATGCAAGGGGGTGCAGAGAGAGACAGAATCTCAAGCAGACACCCCGCTGAGTGCAGAGCCCGATGATGCGAGGCTCGATCTCATGACCCTGAGATCATGACCCGAGCTGAAAACCAAGAGTCAAAAGCTTAACTGACCTGAGCCCTACCCCCACCCCAGGCGCCCCTGGTTTCCTTTATCTCGATGCAACAGCACATGAACGAACAAAACAAAGCTCTTCTGAGCCTCCCCCGCCCCTGTACTATTTTTCATCTCCCTTTTGCAGCAAAACTCAAGAATTCTCTACATTCTGATTTCTCTCCTCCCAAACCCTTGTAAAAATCTGCCTCAATCTGGTTATAGGTCACCGTTCGCCAAAACTGCTCTCGGTGGGCAGACCACATTGCTACCAATCCGACGTCCATTTGTGTATCTTTGGTATCATCAGTATTGCTGGACACAGGTTCTCACTCCCTTCCCTTGAGGCTCTTTCTTCTCTTAGTTTCAGGTACACCACAGTGCCTTCCTTTCCCTCCTTCCTCCTCTTCTCTCAGACCTCTGAACGCTAGAGTTTGTCTTGAACACTCGAGTCTGTCCTTCGTCCTCTTCTCTTCCCCACTCACTCTCCTGGTGCTCACACCCCAACGTCAAGGCTTTACAAACACCGTCCCTGCCTGACGCAATTACAAATTTATGCATGTTGCATCTTTACTTCTGTAGGCTACGGTGGCAGAAGTAGCGAGGGCAAGAGTAACAGGAGGTAAGCTTGAGGAGGTAGGTAGATGGAGCAGATCCTGAAGGACCTTACAAGGCCGTTTGCTCCACTTTGGCTTTTCCTCTGAATCAGAGGGGAAGCACTGAATTATTCTGAAGAGAGGAGAGACAGGATATGACTCACTTTTTAAAAAAATTATCCTAGGGCCGCCCGGGTGGCTCAGTTGTTGGGCGTCTGCCTTCGGCTCAGGTCATCATCTCAGGGTCCTGGGATCAAGCTCCGCATTGGGCTCCCTGCCCAGCGGGAAGCCTCCTTCTCCCTCTCCCTCTCCCCCTGCTTGTGTTCCCTCTCTTGCTGTCTCTCTCTCTGTGTCAAATAAATAGATAAAATCTTTTAAAATAAATAAACAAATGTGTAAATAACTAAAAAGCTATCTTAGCTGCTCTATTAGGGTTCTCCAGAGAAACAGAACCAATAAAAGAGAGAGAGAGAGACAGAGAGATTGGGGGGGGGGGAGAGATTGATCAATTTTAAGGAATTGGTTCACATGATTATGCAGATTGGGAAGTCCAAAATTTGCAGGTGCACCAGCAGGCTGAGAACCTAGGGAAGAGCCAATGGATTCTTCAATGGGTTAAAGTTCAAAGGCTGTCTCTAGCAGAATTCTCTTTTGCTTGGGGGAGGTCAGTCTTTTTGTTCTATTCAGGCCTTCAACTGATTAGATGAGGCCCACCCACATTATGAAGGGCAATTTTCTTTACTCAAAGTACACTGATTTAAATGTAAATCTCACCCATAAATACCCCCACAGAATCCTTGACTAATGTTTGATCAAAAATCTAGGCACTCTGACCCAGCCAGGTTGACCCATAAAATTACAACCACAGCTTCTATATTGAGAAGAAATTACTGTAGGAGGAAAGATGGAGGCAGGGAGACCAGTTGGGAGGAAAATTGCAATAATGCTGGTAAGAGATGATGGAAGCTTGGGCCGGAGGATTGGCAATGGAAGAGATGAGGACTGGTTAGGTTGACAGAAATTTCAGGTGAATTGAATGCAGGTGGCGAGAGAAAGAGGAATCAAGGATGACCCCAAAGTTTTTTGGCCTGATCCACAGGAAGAACGTCGAAATCATTCTCCGATAGGGAAATGGAAATGATGGGCTTAGGGGCATGAGCCTTGATGACATGAGGAGTGAGGGTCTGGTGGGCACACTGGGCAGTAGACAGGACACAGCCCGTCCTCCTGGCATTGAAGCCTGTGGAATATAAGGAGAGCTGAGGGTTCCAGAGAGCACAGCGGAAGGACAGGTGATCATGTAAAGGAGAGGGAGATTTCATCCTGGACAAAGTCACTCAGAGAGAGAAAGAACTAGAAGAGTTTACATTCTTTTTTTTTCTTTTTTCTTTTTCTAGGATTTATTTATTTATTTTAGAGAGAGAGTGCATGAGTGGGGGGAGGAGCAGAGGGAGAGGGACAAGCAGACTAGATGCTGAATGCAGAGCCTGATACATGGCTCGATCTCATGACCCTGAGATCATGACCTGAGCACAAACCAAGAGTTGGCCACTCAACTGACTGAGACACCCAGGTGCCCAAGAGTTTACATTCCTTTTTTTTTTTTAATATTTTATTTCTTTATTTGAGAGAGAGAGAGAGAGCACAAGCAGAGGGAGTGGCAGGCAGAGGGAGAGGGAGAAGCAGACTCCCTGCTGAGCAGGGAGCCCAATGCGGGGCTCGATCCCAGGACCCCAAGATCATGACCTGAGCTGAAGGTAGACACTTAACTGACTGAGCCACGGAAGTGCCCCATTCTTAATGATGACAGAGGCAATCAGTCTAATCAGCGTGATCAATTTTATCTTGGGAACACTGGGCTGGAAGTCAAGCTAGGTGTTCAGTTCATTAATATTTATTGAACACCTATTAAGGGCTCAATACTGTTCTAGGTTTTAGGGATAGCGGTGTGTCACTGCCCTCTTTTTTTTTTTTTTAAGATTTTATTTTATGTATTTGACAGGGAGAGAGACATCCAGCGAACAGGGAACACAAGCAGGGGGAGTGGGAGAGGAAGAAGCAGGCTCCCAGCGGAGGAGCCTGATGTGGGGCTCCATCCCTCTGGGATCACGCCCTGAGCCGAAGGCAGACGCTTAACAACTGAGCCACCCAGGTGCCCCTGTCACTGCCCTCCCTAACCTAAAACCTTAAGTGGCTTTACCTTTAGAATCGAGTCCCAAATCTTTTCCAGGTCTTTGACTGCATCTCTATCCACACCTCATGCCTTTTCTTCTTGATTTTTACACTGAAACCACATTCACATTCCTGCGACTGCCTGAACCACCCATGCCCTTTCTTGATTCAAGGTCTCTGTGTACGCTTTTTTCTCCACCTGAAACCAGCCCTCCTTCCCTTCCTCTAGCTATGATCTGATGTATGTATGTATTATGAGATGATTAACACTGTAAGTTTGTTAACATCCATAACCACACACAGTTACACGTTTTTTTCTTGTGATGTGAACTTTTAAGATTTACTCTCTTAACAACTTTCAAACATGCAACACAGTATCATTAACTATAGTCACCCTACTGTACATTATATCCCCAGGACTCATTTATTTGATAACTGGAACTTTGTACCTTCTGACCTCCTTCACACATTTTCCCCACTCCCTACCCCCTGCTTCTGGCAACCACCAATTTTTCTTTGTATTCGTGAGTTTGTTTTTACATTTCACTTATAAATGAGATCATACAGTATTTGTCTTTCTCTGTCTAACTTATTTTACTTAGGATAATGCCCTTAAGGTCCATCCATAGTGTTGCAAATGGCAGGGTGTCCTTTTTATAGCTGAATAATATTCCATCTTACATGTACAAATACATTATCTTTACCCATTCATCCATCGATAAACACTTCGGTTGTTTCCATGTCTTGGCTATTGTGATTAGTGCTGCAATGAACATGGAGGTGCAGATACCTCCTCAAGATCCTGATTTCAATTCCTTTGGATAAATACGCAGAAGTGAGATTGTTGAATCATTTGGTAATTCTTTTTTTTTTTTTTTAATGTAGATGCCACACCCAGCATGGAGCCCAATGCAGGGCTTGAACTCACAACCCTGAAATCAAGACCTGAGCTGAGATCAAGAGCCGGCTTCCTAACCAACTGAGCCACCCAGGAGCCCTTGGTAATTCTATTTTCAATTTTTTTTAAGGAAATTCCATACTGTTTACAAAGCAGCTCCACCATTTTACATTCCCACCAAAGTGCACAAGGGTTTCCTTTTCTCCACATCCTCACACTTGTTATTTCTTATCTTTTTAAGAATAGCCATTCTAACAGGCATGAAGTGATATATTGCAATTTTGATTAGCATTTCCCTGATGATTAATGATGTCAAGCACCTTTTCATATATCTGTTGGCCATTTGTATGTCCTCTTTGGAAAAATTCTATTCAGATCCTCCATTTTTTTATTGGAATTGTTTGTTTCTATTGAATTGTATGAGTTCTTTATATATTTTGGATATTAATCCCTTATCAGATATACGATTTGCAAATATTTTCTCCCATTCTGTAGTTTTCCTTTTCATTTTGTTGATAATGTGGGGTTTTTTGTTGTTGTTTTTTTATGCTTTTGCTTTTTTTGCTGTACAGAAGCCTTTTAGTTTGATGTAGTCCCACTTACTTATTTTTGCTTTTGTTGCCTTTGCTTTTAGCAACAAATCCAGAAACTCATTGCCAAGACCAATGTTGAGGTGCTTACTGCCTTTGTTTTCTTCTAGGAGTTTTAAGTTTTCAAGTCCTATGTCCAAGTCTTCATATACTTTGAGTTGATTTTTGTATATGGTGTGAAACAGTGATCCAATTTCATTCTTTTGCATGTAGCTGTCCAGATTTCCCAACATCATATTGAAGAGACTATCCTTCTCTTATTGTATATGCTTGACTCCTTCATTGTAAATAAACCAACAATATATGTGTGGGTTTATTTCTGGGCTTTTTATTATGTTCCAGTGAGCCATATGTCTGTTTTTTATGCCAATACCATACTGTTTTGATTACTATAGCTTTGTAGTATAGTTTGAAATCAGGAAGGGTGATGCCTCCAACTTTGTTCTTCTTTCTCAAGGTTGCTTTTGTTTTTGGGGGTCTTTTGTGGTCAAGATTGATTTCTTAAGTTCAGTCATTAATGTCCGTGCCCTCCACTCAAAGTAAGGCCCTCCCTCATGCCCTATAGGTCCTTAACTTGATGCATACTCCCAGCCCCTTCCATTACTTTGTTTGCAAGCACTCCTCCCTCCAATAAAAGAAAGGAGAAAATGGGTTATCAACAGGTCATCTGGTACCTCAGTGAAAGAAACATTGTATAGCCTGAATTCAAGAAGGAAGATAAAAATAGACAAAGTGTTTATTTTTTTAAATTTTGCAACTAAATTACTGTTGGAATGTCATAAATGAGAGAAAAAAATGTTACTCACAAATTAGACAGAGTGTCTTAAAACTCAATAGTACAAAGCAGTTGAAGGTATATCCTAATACCTACTCCAACAGACCTCATAGGCATTGTAAAGCAACAATGGTTTATAATAGCAATTGTTTATAATTGTTTATAGAGGACGAAAAGGACAGGTTGTATTCATTCAAGACTGTCAAGGCTTCCCCGTGTGTATTCAATCTAGCTAGTTGGTTGTTTTTTTTTTTTTAAGATTTATTTATTTATTTGAGAGAGAGAGGAGAGAGAGCAGGAGCTTGGGGAGGGGCAAAGGGAGAGGGAGAGAGAGAAAATCCTTAAGCAGGCTCCCCATTTAGCACAGAACCTGATGTGGGGCTCAATCCCAGGACCCCGAGATCATGACCTAAACTGAAATCAAGTTGGCCGCTTAACTGACTGAGCCACCCAGGTGCCCCTCAATCTAGTTAGTTTTTGTAATTTATATGAATTGAATTTTTAGCTGGCAGATTCTCATTCTCATTAGGGAAAGCTGGTTTGAGGGGCTTATAGTATCAGTCCTTAAGGGACACAGATGCCTGGCTAGAGTTAATCACAGATAAAATGCTAGTTAACTCAGGTCTCAAGAAGAGACTCCTCACTTATCAGGTGAAATAGGCATTGGTCTCAGCCTTACCTGAGTCGATAGCGCCCTCAACTGGTTTTTGCTGGTACCAACACCTTTTTCTTTGAATAATTGTGGGAGACACAGAAACAAATTGCGAACACAAGTTGAAGACACAGTAGCCATAAAAGCCATCTGATCACTCAATCTGAAAGGAATATAACACTTACAGCTTCATGATCGTAGCAGATAAATTTAAACTTATGTTTTTTTAAATTTAAGAATAATGACATTCCATCAGTTTCAGGTGTATATTGCTGTGATTCGATATTTTTATACATTATGAAATGATCCTCATGGTAAGTCTAGTTACCCTCTGTCACCGTACAAAGTTATTAGAATGTTATTGCCTCTATTCCCTATGTGGTACATTACATCCCATGACTTATTTTATAACCGGAAGTTTGTATCACTTAGTCACCAAATGTAAATTTCATTGTGGGTGGGAATGTAAAATGATCGAGCCACTTTAGAAGAAAATTGACAGTTTCTTATAAAGTTTAACATTAATCATGTAACCCAGTAATACCACTCTGTCTTTGCCTGCAAGGGTGACTTCTCCCCATGGGCTCATGCGGCCTTTCCTCAGTCTGTACACGTGACTTTCTTATGAGGCCACACATTTATGACCTCATTTAGCCTTAAGCACCTACTAAAAGCCCTATTGGCAAATATGATCACATTGGGGGTTAGGCGTTCAACATATGAATTTGGGGAGCACACATTCAGTCCATAGCACACTCCTAGGTGTTGACCCAAGCATAATGAAAAGCTTATGTTACGTGAAAACATTTTCGTAAATGTGACGGTAGCTTTTCTCACAATCGCCCTAAACTGGAAAAAACCAAGAGTCTTCAACTGTTGAATGGATAACTAAAAGCTGGGACATTCATACCATAGAAGATTACTTATCATTAAAAAGGAACAAACTACAGGCACATGGGTGAATCTGAAAGGCATTATGCTAAGTTGAAAGAAGCCAGACTCAAAGGCTACATGTCCTATGATGACATTTATGTGACATTTTGGAAAAGAGGGAAAACTATGGGGACAAAAAATTGGTCCGAGGTTGCCAGAGGATAGGTAATGAGGGGTTTATGAACAAGGGACACCAGGAAACTTTTCAGGTGATGGAAATGTTCTATAGTGTGATGGTGGTGAACATATCTATATGTATTTGTCAAAATTCATAGAACCGCACACTTACTAGAGTAAATTTTACCACATGAAAACTGTACCTCAACAAATCTGACATAAAAGAATAAACAGAAGGATACTTGAAAAAATTCATTTGTATGTACGTTTTTGCTTAAAGAAGTAGGAAAGGAATCCATAAAGAACTTTCAAACACAGCACTTATCAGGATAAAATTTTGTTGGAGTAGGATGGGAAGATGAGGTCAAGGAGAGAAAGGAAGGATATAAAATTTCTAATTGTTAAAGCAACGTTTTGTTCGTGGAGTTTTAAAATGGATGATAGTATCAGATTGTTATGAGTCCATTGGAAATAGGTTAGTAACAGTTTTGTTTTAAAAGGTTTATAGTGGTTTTAGGATATTACACCTGATCAAACTTGTAATGAGGGGCGCCTGGGTAACGCAGTCATTAAGCATCTGCCTTCGGCTCAGGGCGTGATCCCAGCGTTCCGAGATCGAGCCCCACATCAGGCTCCTCCGCTGGGAGCCTGCTTCTTCCTCTCCCACTCCCCTGCTGTGTTCCCTCTCTCGCTGGCTATCTCTCTGTCAAATAAATAAATAAATAAAATCTTTAAAAAAAAACTTTTAATGAAAAATTTTAGATGTCAACTTTAAAATATGCTAGAAGACAATTCTTTTAGGGGGACATGACCAAAAAGTTTCAAGACCACTGTGTTTTGTCTTATAAAAGTTTATGTGAAGATTCACAGTTAAGGCATGTATTTTAAGGTCATATATACAATGTAAAAATAAAGTTTATTTCTAGATGACTGCCATTTATGGGCTTTGACATTCCAATGGGCTATCATATCACAACAGGGTAAGGGTTTTACACACGCAAAATTGAGGGTCCTATAAAAACAGTTGGTAGAAAACATGTCTTATACTCCATAGGTGTTTGATTCTTTTTTCTTTTTTTCTTTTTTTTTTTTTTATGTAGACTCCATGCACAGTGTGGAGCCCAACGTGGGGCTGAAGCTCATGACCCTGAGATCAAGATCTGAGCCGAGATCAAGGGTCAGATGCGTGACCGACTAAGCCACCCAGGTGCCCCAGTGATTGATTATTGCTGCCTAACAAGCCATCTTAAAACTTTGTGACTCGAAAGCATGGTAATCATTTCTTTTGCTCACAAATCTGCAATTGGGCCAGGATCAGTGGCAAAGTTCATCTCTGCTCCATACAACATTAGGTGGAACAGCTTGACTGAAGGCTGGAGTATCTGCTTCCAAACTGGCTCATTCAATACAGCTGGGGCTGTGGGTTGGGGCCTCTGGTCCTATGCTCACGGTGAGAACTGTGAACTCTCCTCCAGAACTCTGTACTGAGAGATGACCAAACCATAGCACAGTTTCTCGCAGCACAAGGCTGTGCCCTAGGATGACTGCCACCCTGCATTAAAATGCCTGTCTGAGAGGGGCACCTGGGTGGGCGTGATCCCAGCGTTCTGGGATCGAGCCCCACATCAGGCTTCTCCACTAGGAGCCTGCTTCTTCCTCTCTAACTCCCCCTGCTTGTGTTTCCTCTCTCGCTGGCTGTCTCTCTGTCAAATAAATAAATAAAATCTTTAAAAAATAAAATAAAATAAAATAAAATAATACCTGTCTGAGAAAACTCAAGGCTGCCAGAATTTACCATTTGTTCCAGCCAACACCTGATGATAGATCCCAGACCTACCTTTCTTTCTTCCTTTCTCTCTCTCTCTTTTTTCTTTTTCTTCCTTCCTTCCTTCCTTCCTTCCTTCCTTCCTTCCTTCCTTTCTTTTTCTTTCTTTTATTGTATTTGTTTATTTGATAGGGACAGCACAGCAGGGGGAGTGGCCGGCAGAGGGAGAGGAAGAAGCAGGCTTTCCGCTGAGCAGGGAGCCTGATGCAGGGCTCGATCCCAGGACCCTGGGATCATGACATGAGCTGAAGGCAGACGCTTCACCGACTGAGCCAACCAGGTGCCCCAGAGACCTTCCTTTCTCATAGCATTTACCCAAGAGCGCTTCTAATGGTGACTCCTTCCTCTGTCCCTTTGAGATGCGTATGTATCTCCTGCAATTTGTAGTGTGTTTCTCAGTGATCTGGAAGCCATACAGGGCCTCTGTCTCCTAGTCTCTGTAGGAAGTTAGAATCCTAACTTCAATAAATTGCCTGTTAGTAGCTGCAGCTACTAATCACATTGAGACTCACCAACCCTTTGTAATGTTTCTGTTGAGTGCTCCTCTCTCCCATCCCTCATCCTTCATTCTCCCTTTATGTCATCCTATCACCTCTGTAGGTTGGAATGGAGCTCAGCTTTTTCCCTTATTGTCAGTAGTGTCTGAACAAAATCTGTTTTCACCCCTTTAACTAATGCCCAACTTTGTCTACCATTGATAATATGCTGCTCCAAGTAACCTGGGTTTCCTCACAGTAGGTGGCTCGGTTCAAAGGGTCCCTGAAGAGAGAAGGAAGTGACCCCATGGCAATTAGCAATGCATTACTGGTTCCTCAAACACAAAAATGTCTTCTACTATACCCACTTATAAATCAGAGAGGATTGTTATTAAAGTGATTCAAGTCTGAAAGAGAAAGCAAAATAAAAATAAAGGAATAAAGTTAAGCCAACTGAGGACAGTACAAACATATCACTTAGAGTGAAGGTAAAATTTGCCCTTTGGGAAATAAAAGAATTATTGCTTTAAAAAAAATCCAATGATTATTTGAAAGGCTCACATAAAATTAAAACATAGGAAAGAGCGAGAAATTAGAAGCGATGCTGAAATTCGAACTTAGGCAGCTAGGCCCTTGCTTGCTATTATTTTGATTTTAGAGATAAGGACACCTAGATAATGAGTATAAATTTTGGAGATGCCTTGGATACTAAACCATCACGAGCCAATGTTTCTTGGGTGTTTTCTCTTCAGTACAGCCCTGCTGAATGGTCCCACCACGGGGGCGTAATTAAAACATAGCAAAGCCGCTTTTATTTTGGCCCAAGGAACACTACATGGGTTGATTTTTTTTAAACATGATTTTTGGCCCCCATGGGCCTCCGGCTCGGACTACATTTCCCAGCAGGCCACGCTCAGAACTACGGGTGCCTACTTAAGGTCTAGCTTCCTTGGTGGCGGCGCAGTCGCTGTGCGGACGGCCGACGGGCGGGCGCTTCGCGGTTTGAATGGCTGCGGGCTCCGGCCCTCAGTTCACCTGAGGACCGGCCGCAAAGGGGTGCGCTATGCCGTCGGGAGGCGACCAGTCGCCGCCGCCTCCGCCTCCTCCTCCGGCGGCGGCAGCCTCGGACGAGGAGGAGGAAGACGACGGGGAGGCGGAGGACGCCGCGCAGACGGCCCGGTCGCCGGCCCCTCAGACCCAGCAGCGGTTCGACGAGCTGTGCAGCCGCCTGAACATGGACGAGGCGGCGCGGGCGGAGGCCTGGGACAGCTACCGCAACATGAGCGAGAGCTACACGCTGGAGGTGCGCCCGGGGGAGGAAAGGAGGGGCTTTCAGGGCCTAGTCGTCGCGCCCCGCCGCGGGAATGGGTCCCCTCCCCTCCCCGGGTCGGGCGCCCTGCAGGGACCCGCGAGCAGGCCCCGGGTCTCAGCTCCCCAGCCTGCAGAGCGGTGGGAATCAACCCTGCGCGCCTTAGTCCTGGAGACCTGGCTTCGGAAAGCTTTTAGCGGCCCTGCAAGTGAGCCCTCTCGCAGCTGTTCCTTTTCGGGTTCCGAGTGGGGAACACCTCTTGCCCTAAAGTGGCAGCGCGAGGCTGAGGTCGTGCTGGGGTCACGATTGCAAAAATACAACCACCTTGTTGGCAGAATGAACAGGTGCAGTTGTTGAGACCGTAAGAAGGGGAGGGAACTTGGCTGTGCTCCCACGGGGATTAGCCCGTTTAGCGCCTCGGTTGCTAGGCTGCTCCTTCAGTTCTTTTCCGGCTGTACCAAATTGCCTTTGTCTCGGCATTGCATCCGTAGAGTAAACGCGTCGTTAAGTTTCGGGCTGTGTTTGTGTGTAAACTAAGGCGACTCTTCCTTAGGGCAAATGAAACGGGCTTTCTGCCTACCTGCATATAGATACACGCCCCCCGTTTGTCCCTAGGAAGTCCGGACTGCGACGACCTTGAGGACCTTTTGGTCACCCCAGACGTTGTACAGGACTCTGTATCCGCTCTGATTTAGGCATGTTATGTCCCTTTCTTCGGACGGGGCTTGCAGATGAGAAAAATGGCCATTCTAGCCAGTGAGGCTCAACTCTGTAGGCACCTCCCCTTTATGAACCAATGGGAAGTGACACGGAAGTCTGGATTGTTTATCAGCTGTTTGCTTGTGTGTGCCATTGAACAGGAGGCCGTAGGATTTTCTTAAGTTGTTTTACAGTTTGTGGAAAGAGCGGGGCAGATAGACCCAGAATGGGAAGGTCTAATCAAGGTATTGCTTAATTATAATAACAGGGTGTTTTTGCCTGTATGTGACTCTAACTAAAGTTACTTTCTATTTATTCTTGCATTAATAGAATCTTATTTCAGTTCTTTCTCCCTGTAGTTATATCTACAGGGTGGGGGAAAGGCTAGTAATATAGTGGCTTTAGAACTTGACAGACCTAGGTGACTTTGGACAATTTAGTTAACCACTCCAAAACTCAATTTTGTGATATGTAAATTTGAGGTATTTGTACCAACCTCACAGAGTTGTTCTGAAGGTTTAATCAGGTAACGTGTGGTTTCTGGCACGTAAGGTGGTCGTGGACGGCGCTTGTGCTTGAGAGTTTACGGAGAGCTCCTTTGTGGCTCAATTAGGCCATATTCCTATTTATTCCTCAGTGGTTCTTTGGTCAGTGGTTCCAGTGGTTCTTTGGTGATGGGCATAGGTGCTTCCAAATAAGCTCTTATTTTATCCCCACGATAATCTTTTAAATTGGATAGAACAAGTATTATCACCATACAGCTGAGGTATTTCAGCTCACAGAGGTTAATTTGTATGAAGTGCAGTGTTATATGAGCAAGTGACAAACAATAGATGATTAGTAAATTATTTTTGAAGACACGTTTGATTACTCAGTTTTTTAAAGACTTGGATTTTTCAGATTCTTAGCTCAGTTTACCCAATGAATGAATGAATGAATATTCATTTATCAAATATTTACTTATTACCTCTTCTTTGCCAGATACTGTTGTAGATGGTGGGGACAGAGCAGCGAACAAAACTCAAAAATCTCTGCCCTTGTGGAGTTTGTGGTCGGGTATGCTGTAAGGCAACGCAGGATGTCAGTCTCATGGAAGTGTACAATGGAAAATAAGACTCATGATATTTTTTAGAAAGATTTTATTTATGTATTTGAGAGGGAGAGAGAGACAGAGATAGCTGGAGAGAGAAGGAGTGGGGAGGAGAGAGAGAAGCAGACTCCCTGTTGAGCAGGGAGCCCGATGCAGGGCTCCATGCAAGGCTTGATCCCAGGTGCTGGGATCATGACCTGAGCAGAAGGCAGACACTAACTGACTGAGCCACCCAGACACCCCTCATATGATATTTAATACAGAGTATTGGTTATAGAATTTTATCTTTTGATTTCTTGTATTTTCTGTGCTTTATGCTTGTAAGTCATTTCATTCTCACAGCCCTCAGATAAGAAAATTGAGTCTCTGACCGTTAATTTTTCCCACACTGAGACACCCAGGGCACGTGTGCTGAGAGAGTGAGCCAGGTAGAATCTTTATTGCCCTTTATGATCTTGCAAGTTACATAGCATCATTTTCACATGTGCTATTAGAGGAGACAGTTGAAAATGAGGGAACAAGAACACAGATTCCTGTCTCTCAGGGTGAAAATGTCAATGTCACAGTATAAAGAGCATATGGGATAGAGCCATCATTGAAAATACAGTTTCCCACAAACAAAAATAATGCCTTCCATTTAATCCAAAAAGTTTATTATATTGAAGTGTTTATATAGCTCATTAGCTAAAACTCAATTTTCTTTTATTTTACAGGGAAATGATCTTCATTGGTTAGCATGTGCCTTATATGTGGCTTGCAGAAAATCTGTGCCAACTGTAAGCAAAGGGACAGTTGAAGGAAACTATGTATCTCTGACTAGAATCCTGCGATGTTCAGAGCAGAGGTAACTATGTCAGTGTTTGAAAGGTAGAGTGTGACAAATATGAAAGCTCAAAAATCATAGTGATAGTAAAGAATTCTCTCATCATTTCCCAGGCGTTTGTACCTATAGAGTGCTGAATTTAGAAAGTAGGTCATGGTTTTCCTTTGCCACATCTAAGTATCTATTATACTTTACTTCTTTAGTGAAAAGTCTGGAAATTTTAATGTATTAGGCATTTGTATGAAGAATTTACTATTAAAGGTTATGACTTATCATTGTACAGTATTGAGAGAATTCTAAATAAGGATATTGAGAAACTTTAGGATATGCTCTAAATTGTAAAGGTAAGTAAAATATGGTGTTAAACTTGGAGCCACATGCACAGGATTTGTATTTTATTATATGGAATGTGTAAAGACTTCCCTGTTTCCTGTTTGTGGGGATAAGCAACACTGTTACTATCAGTTATTGAAAGGGTCAAATAATGTTTTAAAGAAGAGGCAGAAATTGCTTTTTCTGTCCGTTGTGTAGTGAATTGATTACATTTATTATTTGTGCCTTTTGGGTCAATTTTCTTTTATGACTTATTAAAGATTGGTGGAAAAAGGATATTTGGCACTTGGTGGGGGAGAATACCACAGTCAAAATTTATGTACCTAATGGCTTAAAAATCACTTGCTATTAAAATAACAAGAAATGTAATATTTTAGCTGTAGTCTACTTATTAACCTTGAACTCCATCCTGAGTTATATTTAGGCCTAAGAACAGGAGGCAGTGCATAAAGAGTTGAACCTCTGGGCTGAACCTGCAGAAGTGAACTTAAATAAGGTGCAAAAATACAATCATTACTGAGAAGAAAAGGGGAGGTAGAGTAATCCAGTTAAGTGACAGATAAGGAACTGTAGAAGCAAAGGTCAAGTTATGGTATCATCATCATGAACCATAGTAAACTGAGCTTTCCAACATTTTAATGCAAAAGGACAGTCCTAGACTTCAGTTGTATTTCCATTTGAAAACCTCAGTTTCTCCCTTTAAATTTTTACCTTTGAGTTCAGATTATTTACTTTTCTGCCATAATGGACTAAAATGGGTTAAAAACAAAGCATATGTCGGGAGAAGATATTTACAATGTGTATAACTGACAAAAGGTCAGTATCCAGAATTATATAAAGAGCTACTAACAAATGGTTGCATGACTGACAAACAGCTATAAAACAAGGGGTAAGGAATGTGGTTTCCCCAGGTCAAAACTCACATAGCTAATAGGTGTATGTAAAGATGTTTAATTTCACTGGTAACCAAGGAAGATCAAATTAAAAACAAGGTAGTTGTCATTCTCATCAGATTGGGGTAATTTGAAGTCTGATAAAACCAGCTTTGGTCATTATGTAGGGAAACAGTAAATCTGTATTGCTGGGGTACATTGGTGGCAGTATAAACCGGCCTGGGTACTCGAATGGGAAATTTGACAATATCTAGTAAAGTTGAAGATGCACAGTCTCTGACTCAGCAATTCTACTTCTTGGTGTTGTCCCTAAAGAAGCTCTTACGTGCGTGTACAAGAATGTGTTGATTACAGCATTTTTTTTTTTGTAATAATGTAAAATTAGAAACCTCAATTTCCATTGGTTTGGGAATGAATGCAAAGAGTCACGGTAGTTCATATGAAGGAATATTTTTAACAATTAAAGTGAGTGAGATCTGCATGTATCATTGTTAATCTAAAAAACATTGAATGAAAAAGCAAGTTGCAGAATGCTACTTAGAGTATGATACTGTTTATGTAAAATCTTAAAGCCACACATACAAAAGATACTCCTTACTGTTTCTGGATACGTATAGATCCATATAGTAGGTACACTAAGTAGTAAGTATAAGAACATGGATGGGAAGGATTCGGACAAACTTTAGAGTGGTGGTTGTCTTTGGGGAGGCAGAGGGGAATGTGGGTTTGGGGAGAAGTACAAATGGGAATTTGGCTGTTTCTGTAGAACCTGAAGCAAATGTGGCAAATTTTATTCAATACGTTAACGTTTGTTAAATCTGGCAGTTGGGTACGTATGTGTTGGTACCATTACTCTGATTAATTATTTTGTATTTTTGTATATTTCCTAATTAAAAAAATAAAACCCTCAGGTAATCTCAGAAAAATAGATTAGGAAAATCAGAGAAATAAACCAAACTCTGTAAAAGATTAACCTAGTCAGAGGCATAAATTGTGATTTTATCACTGTCTAAAATATATAATTTAATGAGTTAAATTTTGATTTAATTACATTTGTGTTAATTTTGAAAATATCTCCTTTTTTATTTTTGCTTTCAGCTTAATTGAATTTTTTAACAAGATGAAGAAGTGGGAAGACATGGCAAATCTACCCCCACATTTCAGAGAACGTACTGAGAGATTAGAAAGAAACTTCACTGTTTCAGCAGTAATTTTTAAGAAATATGAACCCATTTTTCAGGACATTTTTAAATATCCTCAAGAGGAGCAGCCTCGTCAGCAGAGAGGAAGAAAACAGCGGTATGTTTTTATATTTGTTAGGAATATACATTTTTTTAAAAATCCGCGCTACAGTTCTGATCCCTCAGTTTGTGTCCCTCAGTTTATTTTGTTAGTTTTTTTTGTTTTGTTTTTTTAGAGAGAGAGAGAGAGAGAAAGAATGCATGCAGACGAGGTGGGGGGAGGGGCGGAGAGAGAATCTTAAGCAGGCTCCACGCCCAGCTAGGAGGCTGTCGTGGGGCTCAGTCTCACAACCCACAAGATCATGACCTGAATGGAAATCGAGAGTTGGTCGCTTAACCATGGAACCACCCAGATGCCCCTACTTTGCTAGTCTTTTTTTCCCCAATAATTGGTATGCCTGGAATTTGGAGCCTGTTGACTCCAAAGTTTGAATTTGTTCTTTTTCCATCAGGTTCCTTTTAACATTATTCATGTATTTATTTTAAGATGTTATTTATTTATTTGACCGAGAGAGGGAGAGCACAAGCAGAGGGAGTGGCAGGGAGAGGGAGAGGGAGAACCAGACTCCCTGCTGAGCAGGGAGCCTGATGGTAGGGGTGATCCCAGGGTCCCGGCGCCCCATATTTTGCTAGTCTTAAAAAAAATGTGATTTCATAAATAATCTTTCTTTCCTATAGCTCTCTTTTAATAATAATTTCTTGCTTCTCATTGCATGTTAGCCATGAAGAATTTGGCTTCCTTCATATTGCAAAATGCATGGAATTATTGTTTCTATAAGCTTTCCCTTTTCATTTAAGCACCCAAAAATACAAAAGTCAGACCTTAGATATTTTCACCAATTGGCCACCTTAGTATAGAAATTGACTTCTTAATTTTCTGTTACTGTCTGTGTTGACTATTTCTATTATTTGACTTTTATGTCCAGCTTAGTAACAGTAAATCCCCTTTGAACTGGCTTCTGTATGTATTTTGAAGTTTGACAGTCAACCAAGAGTAGAGAAACTGGATGGGGGAGAATAGGGGACCTGAAACTATTATGAATTTGTGCTTTCTGATCATGTCTGCAAAATCTATAAACTCATTCTGACTCAGTGTTTTCCATCTTTCCTGATAGATAAAAGGCAATCATGGGATGCAAATTCTCTACCTTTATCATGAACACTTTTTCATAAAGTAGAAATGGAAATTGTTCTTAAATTAGAACTAGAACAATGTTGACAAAGAAAGTCAGGGAAAAGGAGTTATTATAATTGAATGAATAATGTTTGCCTCTCTTCCTTTTCTTTCTTTTTTTTTTTTTGCCTCTTTTTTGATATCAAATTTTTCCCCAGATTGTGAAGGATTTTATAGTTAAGTGAGCACCTTTTTTTTTTTAATTTATTTATTTGAGAGAGAGAGAGTGAGCAAGAGAGAGAGAAATGGAGCAGGAGCAGAGGCAGAGGCAGAAGGAGAAGCAGATTCCCTGCTGAGCAGGAAGCCCAACATGGGGCTTGATCCCAGGACTCTGGGATCATGACCTGAGCTGAAGGCAGATGCTTAACTGACTGAACCACCCAGGCGCCCCAAGTGAGCAGCTTTTAAAAATGGAAGAAGCTGTATACTTTCTTAGATAGTTGACCCCACTGTTAAGGAAGCAGCTGCTCTAGTTTGCTTGTAATTTTTGAGAACTATTTCCAGAGTTTGGATAGATGCTTTGTTCTAAGTCTGAGTGAGGCTGATGTCATCATTTATAGAAAGATAGAGAATATCTTCTTTCTTTGGAGTGTTGTAGAAAATGATTTTAGATTGTACTTGCTTTGATATTTTGTAGGGTGTGTATACAACCTAATTGTAGTTAAGAAAATTGTAAGATAATTTAAAAAAATTTTACATTTAGATCACTCTGTATACATTTATTAGTACTTTTGGCTAATAGTAATGATATGTACTGTTTACTGAGCATTTATTATGGGGACTGTTCTAAGATTTAAACCTGTAGTCCTTCAGTGAATCCCTAGGACAACCACATGAGGTTGATGTTATTGTTACAGGTGGGGGAACCTAAGCCCTTGAGAGGTTAAGTAATTTGGTCAGGGTCACACAGTAAGTGTGAAGCTATTATTGAAATTAGTGGTCTGCTCACAGAGCCCCTGTGCTTCACCGTGACTCTGTACTGCATCTCACACATACTTTGAAAGTTTGTTACTGGGTATTTATTGAGAACTTACTGTGTGAAGTATGTTGTTAGGTATTATATAGGACACAAGTATTTATGTATTTATTTTTGAGAGAGCGAAAGAAAGAGAGGGAGCGAGAGAATCCTTAAGCAGGCTCCATGCTCAGCGCAGAGCCTGACGCGGGGCTCAGTCCCACAACTCTGAGATCATGACCTGAGCCAAAGTCAAGAGTTGGATCCTTGGAGCACCCGGGTGGCTTAGTCATTGGGCATCTGCCTTCGGCTCAGGGCGTGATCCCAGAGTCCTGGGATCGAGCCCCACATCAGGCTTCTCCGCTGGGAGCCTGCTTCTTCCTCTCCCACTCCCCCTGCCTGTGTTCCGTCTCTCACTGGCTGTCTCTCTCTCTGTCAAATAAATAAATAAAATCTTAAAAAAAAAAAAGAGTTGGATCCTTAACCGACTAAGCCACCCAGGCACCCCTGGACACAAGTCTTTAAAAAAAAAAGGGGGCGCCTGGGTGGCGCAGTCGTTAAGCGTCTGCCTTCGGCTCAGGGCGTGATCCCAGTGTTGCGGGATCGAGCCCCACATCGGGCTCCTCCGCTGGGAGCCTGCTTCTTCCTCTCCCACTCCCCCTGCTGTGTTCCCTCTCTCGCTGGCTGTCTCTCTGTCACATAAATAAAAAAATAAAATCTTTAAAAAAATAATTAAAAAAACAAAACAAAACAAAACACCAAAAACCCACAGCCACTGTCTTTTGAGAGCTTACAGAATAGTTGTGGAGAGGAGGCATGTAGAATGCAAAAGATAACAGAAACGTACAGCTTCTGAGCCAGAATTAAACCATGGTACATGACCCAGTCAGCTAAGGTTTCATAGAGTAAGGAACAATGGGTAGGATTGCAATGAATTTGGAGGTATAGAGCCTTCGTTGCATAGGATAAAGGAGAAATACGCCAAAATGGCAAAGTAAGACGCAGTTTGGCCTAGTAGGTTAAGTTCTTGGGTTCTCAAGTTAAAGATTCAGTTTTTAGAGTGGCTTGAGTGTTAAGCTAAAAAGTCTGGCTTTTATCTTGGTAGGCCTTAAAACTGGATAGTTTCTCATGTGCCTATGGTAGGGAGGCTACTTTTATTTTGTATTTTTTAATTTTTTAAAAAGATTTTATTTATTTATCTTAGAGCATGCACGAAAATTGGAGAGAGAGAGAGACTCTCAAGCAGACTCTGTGCTGAGTGTGGAGCCCAGTGAGGGGTTCGATCCCACAGCCCTGAGATCATGAGACAAAATCAAGAGTCAGATGCTTAACCGACTGAGCCACCCAGGCACCCCGAGAGGCCACTTTTAAAAGCAGGGCACTGACATTTAATCCTTGCCATGGACTGGTGACTAAGTACAAAACTGTGCCCGAGCAGAATAATCGTTCAGCGGATGAGAGGGAGGCACACAGAGAGCAAGTGTGCCTAGCAGGGCAGTGGGGGGAACTAAACCCCATGTCCTGCTGCTTCTCCTCAGAGCTCCTTGTTGGGATGTGGAGACCACAAATGTCTTATCTAAACAGTGCCAGAGGTTCTGGTAGAAAAGCCAAGAGTTTAAAACAGGTCTGAAACTCCCTTAGGCAGGCACCTTGGCAAAATAGAATGAATCGTCTGAACGATAAGGAATAAAGAATTCTAGGAAGCCCAGAATTTACATTAAATAGTGTTTTTGTGACTTGATGTAATCTGGAATGTCTTTAGGGAGGGAGGGAGGGTTTACAGTTCATCAGCTATGATACAGGAAAAAAAAATGGGGAAATAATCTGATTGTATACACGGTCGGAAAGCAGCATTAGCCTTGCTGATGTCATCAAAAGAACTGTTTTTATTTATTTTCTACCTTACTTGTCTTGACCTCAAAAACTTTTTAAAATTCTTCAGAATTGTCTTCTTTCTGGGATGAACTCTTTCTTTGGCTTTGTCCTTACCAGTGTTTGGTTGGAGCAGAACTTCTTGCACGTTTTCCGTATGAAGTGAATCTGCTCTTACTCCCTTTAACTGTGGGTTTGGTGTCTCACCTACTTTATAGTCATTTGTGATGTCTTTTTCGAATGCTTCTGTTATCTCATGACTTTTTTTTCTCCCCCAAAGGCGACAGCCCTGCACCGTGTCCGAAGTTTTCCATTTTTGTTGGGTGCTCTTTATATATGCAAAAGGTAAGACAGAGCAATATTTATCTAGATGTTAGCTTATTTAGATGTTCACATATTACTTTTGTCAACCTGTAATGTGTATCAGGGAAAGATGCTCACTGAAAAATTTCTTAAGGGTTTTTTTAAATCTCGGATTCGTTTTTAAGTAGAGCCTATGCATAAAAGTCTTGAATTTCTTTATAATGTCCAAAACTTCTTAAGTGGAAAATCCTTTAATTTTGTTCTTATGTAACATCTTTTCCACTCAAAGCTATTCTTCTGAGTTACGGACTGAAAACACATCAGTCGTTTGTGCTGGTATCTTGAGCTGTATTTTTCATGAGCCACGTCTGACTTCGTTGAGTGTGACTGTTCACCCTCAGTGTGTGTAGTTCAGATTACTTTTTGCATTTTGTTCAGATAAATATACTTGCTCAAATGCCTTTGGATACAATTTATTTTCTCCCCCTTCCCATCTCCCTTAACTTTCCCAAGGTCTGTATTCAGTGAAAAAAAATTTTTTTGGGGGGGATCCTCTCTATATTTCTATGTAGAAATGATTCTTAGTAATCTCAAGAAGAAAAGAAAATACAGTTACATTAATTACATAGACTTTGTAGGATGCCTTTGCTATGAAGAAAACCCAATAAAATACAAAGTTATAATCAAAGAATCATAGAGCTGGAAGGAATTTTATAAATGTAAGAGATTCTTGGGGCGCCTGGGTGGCTCAGTCATTAAGCATCTGCCTTCAGCTCAGGGCGTGATCCTGGCTTTCTGGGATCGAGCCCCGCATCGGGCTCCTCTGCTGGAAGCCTGCTTCTTTCTCTCCCACTCCCCCTGCTTCTGTTCCCTCTCTCGCTGGCTGTCTCTCTCTGTCAAATAAATAAAATCTTAAAAAATAAATAAATAAAATAAATGTAAGAGATTCTCATTATTAGATCAAGTAGCTCAAATTATTTACTTTTAAGATTAGGTAACTGAGGCCCAAAAACTAGCTGCTAGAAACAGAGCTAGGATTTGAACCCAGATCTAGCTCTCGGTTTCATGCCAGATGCAAAGGCCCTCTAGGAAGGATGTGTCACTCCATTGGTCTTGGCATTTGATGGGTCTGATTATAGCTGGTCCTCCCTCACTCAGTCTTCCTCCCTGAGCTACATGGTTGAATGAAGGTGTTATGCTAAGTGAAATAAGTCAATCAGAGAAAGACAATTATCATATGGTTTCACTGTATGTGGAATATAAGAGATAGTGCAGAGGATCATAGGGGAAGGGATGGAAAACTGAATGGGAGGAGGTCAGAGAGGGAGACAAACCACGAGAGACTCTTGACTCTGGGAAACAAACGGAGGGTTGCGGAGGGGGAAGTGGGTGGGAGGATGGGGCAACTGGATGATGGGCATTGGGGAGGGCACGTGATGTGATGAGCGCTGGGGGTTATATGCAACTGATGAATTATTGAACACTACATCTGAAACTAATGATGTACTATATGTTGGCTAATTGAATTTAAATAAAGAAAAAATCGTTCTGCCAAAAATAAGCTGATATTTTGCTTTCTGTCACACTGTTACGTTTCTTTACTGGAGATAAAGGTGGTATGGTAAGTGGTACAAAATAAAGGTGTAGGAGCATATAAACTATTCTCATAGTGGCAGTCACCCTTGCTGTCACTTTTAGCTTGCCGTGGCTGGGATTATATACGGTATTAATCTTGTTACTCGATTGTGGGCAGGTATATCTGACTTCCGGGATTTTTATCTGTTTTGTTTATGCCTCTTATGGTGTTCGCGTACCTGGGAGTGAATGTGTTTGGTAATATATAAACTATTTACAAAGACTGTTACTGTCCTTATTTACATTTTGGTCTCACTTGATCACCTGGGGTGGCATATTTTTTGTCTCTGCAGTTAACTCAGTGTTTGAGTTTTATTATTCCATCTGTTATTATTTAATCTGAAGAATCTTTGTCTCCTCACTGTCTGACACTATGATCTTTTATGATTACTAGGATCTTTGCTAATAGAGTTTAATTCGTTTTATTCAGTTCTTGATTCAGTTGTTTGGGGGGAGTTGTACTCTTCCACAGCCACCTTTCTCAGGACTTCCCTGCAGCTGTGGGCAATCCCAGATTATCTCATTCCTGATACAGAAGCCGACTTTCTGCCTGTTATCTTTGTTGACTTCCTGTGGCAGGTATACACCAGTGACAAGTTTGGGCTTGTCATCACGAAGGCCTTTGTGGCCTGAAGACCAGTCGGTTCCACTTCCTGTTTCACACTCTTTGATCTCCTGGTTCCTGACAAATAAGCCAACTTTGGAGTTTAAACAAGTTATCTTTATTTGAAAGATAACTTATCTTACAAAGTGAGGTTTATTTCTAAAGTCAGGATTTGAAATGTAAAGTATTTCAGGTTGGGACAGTCTTGGAATTTAAGATTCTGGTCTTTAGGGGGCCTTTCCATTTTTTGTTAGAAGTTACAGTGCTGCTGTGTTTTTTTTTTTTCCTTTATGGCAAGTACAAACCAGTGACAAGTTTAGGCTTGTCAGTGTGATGGGCTTTGTAGCTTGAAACCAGTAGGTGCTACTTCTGGTTTTACATTTGAGAACCTGAGTATACTTTAATATTAAACATCTTTACAGTGGGACCAGGCAAGTTAGTTTGGTTGTATCTATGCAAAACTCAACCTATGAATTATCATTTGTCTTTCTGACAACAGAAAAAAAAATTTTTCTCTTTAATTCATTTAAGTTGATTTGTTGAATGTTTTCATCTATACAAAGAGAGAGTTATCCTGATATGTGGAGGTAAGTGGTAACTTTGGAGGAAAGGAGAGGGGGAAAAAAGCCTGAAACAAAGCAGTGTGTGTGTGTGTGTGTGTGTGTGTGTGTTTGGATGTATTCAGGCATGCATTATGTGTGAAAATGCTGAGGTTTAGAAATAATCCCTCAGAGGTATGTTGGCTATTAAACTTAAATTCATGTGATGTTATAAGAGTGTAAAATCATTAGGAAGCATGCATATGCAGTGTTTAACGAGGAAATGGATATGCTCGAAGTTATAAAAGAAATCTAGAAATATTTCTTAATTTCTGAGAATTAAACTGTTTACCTGCCTGTGAAAACTAATTTCAGTGTTAGACTTAAACTAGCATTGCAGAAATGACATGTTTCGATAGGTTTGAGTTTTGGTATCTTTTTTCTTTGTTACAATCTATCTACATTATTCCTAGGATATTAGCTCTAGACTTAGAGGTCTTTCATTGTGATCCTGTTGTATTAATCTGTATGAGTTTTTATTACTGTGTAGAAAGTATCTAAAATGTTACTGTTAGGAGTCTGATTATAGGCTCTGGTCTTTTTAAAGTATATACATGAAAAACTCTTTTTCAGCTGTTCCCGTCTAAGAGTGTCTAGTAATCCTTTTGTTTGTTTGTTTGTTTTTTTGTTTCCTTCTTAGAACTGCTTTTTGTGCATCCCAAAGATGTTGGACCATCTCATTGTTTGTCTCCATGTATTTTTTTTTTTTACTTTTTTGTTTTTAATTAGTTAAGTTTTAAATTTTAATTCCAGTATAGTTAACATACAGTGTTAATTAGTTTCAGGTGTACAATATCTAGTAATTTTTTAGACAAAAATGTTTTCATACAAAAGAATTTCCTACAGTTTGAGATAATTTATGAAGTTGTTTAAAATTTTCAAAGGAAAAAACCAGTGATAAAATTTTGGTCATCTTCTAGGGATTTAATGCTTATTTAATGAATATTGAGTGAGTGAATGTCGTTTTTAGTAAAGTTTTAGTTCATTACACCCTTAGAAATTTCTTAGACTTTAAGAGTAATATTTCAAAATGTAAATTTGCCAGAACACTTCATGTAGCTTTTGAGTCAGCTTTGGTACAGTGTTACATAATGTCCTTTTAATTAAAGGAAGAAATTACTTTTAAAATATTGTAAAGTTGATGCAAATATACTCTGTAACTGTTTACATTCCTGTAGGTAATTTCCCCATGATTAGTGATGATTTGGTCAATTCTTATCATCTTCTGCTGTGTGCTTTGGACTTGGTTTATGGAAATGCCCTTCAGTGTTCCAATCGTAAAGAACTGGTAAACCCTAATTTTAAAGGTAAGATTATAAATCGGAGATTATTGGACAACTCACATTTCTACATTGTGTTTGCTCTTGGGAGTTGTACACATACCACAGATTTCTAGCATCAGAGAACATAAGTGTTTTGAAAAGCTCCATCATCATGGTTCTCCAGAGTACTTATAACTACTTATCTCTAGGAGTTCAGCTCTCTGTAAAAATATTTATGGAAAAAGCAGTTGCAAATATTACAAAGTGTAAAGTCTTACTTGACGACTTGAGGAGTTTCTGCAGTATATACTCATCAAGAAGAAGGAATTAAAAAACCCAGAGTAGCAAAGTGACATTAAAACTGATGATGTTTTTCTACATTGCCAGGCTTTGTGCCTGACACACAGTAGGAGGTCAAAATGGATTTATTGAAATTCTCTTCATTTCAAATTTTTTCCTACAGAGGAGGAGTAGTAATGGTTGTAAATAAGTAAAATGAGTTTTTAGCTCTTAAACTAAAAGATGAATAGAAGTGATTATTTTGGCAATGCATTTAGCGGGTTTTAAGGTATGTAATTTCTATGAGTGATTTACAGTAAGAGACCAAATCATAACTTACAGGCAATTAGTATTATAAATATTAAACAGTATCTGTAGAGCTAGTACATAATGCTGTTGCTATTTGAATAATACCACGGTAGGATTCTGAGTGATTTTCAGTTTTGGGGTGGTTACAATTAGAGAGATTGTCTGACTCTCCAGGTAGATTTTTAAAGTTAGGGAGTTAGTTACCTAGTTGCTCCTGCTTTGGTACATTTAATGTTTTTGATTTGATGTTTTTTTTTCTCTTGTTTCCTTCTAACTCCCTTTTATATTTCTATATGGTGACTGCTTTTCATTTTTCCCCTCTTATTTAGTTTTTCTCATACTGAATCTAGGGCAAGAGTAAGCTGTAAATCAACATGTTAAATGCTTCCAATATAATGAAGTGAAAGCATATAAACTATACATACTTTGAATAGTAATGTTTTTCAAAGTCGTATTTTTTATTTGAATGTCAGACTTATTTGCAAAGTTGTATTTTATTTTTTTTTAGATCTTGCAGCAATATACTAAAATTGTTTCTTGACGTTTTTTTCTTAAATGTCTCCAGATAAATAATTGAATAAGTGCAATCTTTTGAGTAGTGATACACTTTACTTCTGTTTGCTATTTATTTATTTTCGTTTAAGTATAATTAACATACAATGTCATATTGGTTTCAAGTGTACAGCATAGTGATTTGACAATTCTGTACATAACCCAGCACTCACCACGGTAAGTGTAGTCACTATCTTTCACCACACAATGTTATTACATTGTTACTGACTATATTCTTTATGTTGTACTTTTCGTCTCCATGACTTATATTTATTTTAGCTACTTGGCGAATAAGTTTTTTTATTGTCTTTATCTAAAAAACCTTCATAGAAATTGTGTTTTGGTTGATTAGCTCTCAGCAGCCTGCTCCTGAGCTCTAAGGAAGTTTGCCTTCTTCTGAGCTACGCTATCTTTCTTCTGGGCAAGAGACATTTTGGGATGGTTGCACCTCTTCTTTTTAACTTCTGTCTTAGGCTTCTTCTCACAGACTGGCTTCTCTCATGTAGCAGCGAGAGCTTTCTTATACATCTCCTTCACCATGTCCAGAGATACTTTGTTCTTTATGTATTAACAGAAGTGTTCCTTGTAAGCATCTTCATCTTCTTCCATTAGGTAACACATTTAATCTGCAATATTCTGATCCATGATATGCTTCTGATGTACTTCTCCATTGAATTCCTTGCTTTCCAAATCATAACCAAGGAATTGTTTGGTACTGTGAGCAACAGACAGGCCTCCATCCACAGCTCCCTCGAGGGCCCCCGGATTTTATTTCCGGTAGTAGTTCTGGCCAGCCCTGCATCCAAACAGCAGGTGAAGGCACCAGGTTCACCGTTAGTGTTTTCCACATTGCGTTCCTCTCCAGTCACCTCCGCTTGGCCTTCCTAGGTCGTGTCCCTACCAGACCTGTTGAGAAGCCCGCAGGCCGGCAGCAGGTCTGTATGATATGCTGCAGCAACATTTTTCAGGTCAGCCTTCACACCATACTTTGGGAGTTCATGAGTATGAACTGCACAAGCTATCATTTCTCTTTCTGTATGGACATGAACAATCTGACAAATGATTTCTCTGTTGGTTACGTGGACCATCATCTGTATTTGGGTGTGTCGTACTTATTTTATCCAGAATTACCAAGCATTTCTGAGCACAGTTACCAGTTTTACCCTCTTGTCGTCTTCTACATTTCACTTGGTATCTCTTGATGCAAGCCTTGTTCTTGACAACTTCAACATATGCCATCCTACGGAACAGAGACTGGCATCTGCAGCTCACCACAGACCAGCAGGCCAGCAGTACTCTGTGGGGGGAAGACTTACTATGTTACCCCTGGAAGTTTGTACCTCCTAATCCCTTTTATCTGTTTTGTCCAATCCCCCATCCACCTCTGCTCTGGCAACCAGCAGCTTGATTTCTGTACTTAAGAGTCTGTTTTTTGTTTGCTTGTTTGTTGTGCTTTATAGATTCCATTTGTAAGTGAAATCTCATGGTATCTTGTCTGTCACTTAGTATAATACCATCTAAGTCCATCCATGTTGTTGTAAATGGCAATATCTCATTCTTTTTTTTTTTTTTTTTACAGCTGAGTAATATTCCTCTGTGTGTGTGTGTGTGTGTGTGTGAGAGAGAGAGAGAGAGAGAGAGAGAGAGAGAGATTCATCTTTCAATGGACACTTGGGTAGCTTCCATATCATGGCTATTGTAAATAATGCTGCAATAAACATGGGGGTGCGTGTCTTTCTGAATTAGTGTTTTCATTTTCTTTAGGTAAATACCCAGTAGAATTACTGGATCATATGGTATTTCTATTTTAAGTTTTTGGAGGAAATTCCATACTGTTTTCCATAGTGGCTGCACCAAATTATAATCCCACCACTAGTGCATATGAGGAATCCCTTTTCAGCACATCCTCACCAACGCTTGTTATTTCTTGTCTTTTTGATACTAGCCATTCTGACTGGTGTGAGGTGGTATCATTGTGGTTTTGATTTGCTTTTCCCTGATGATGAATGATATTGAGCATCTTTTCGTGTGTCTGTTGGCCATCTGGATGTCTTCTTTGGAAAAATGTCTGTTGAGGTCCTCTGCCCATTTTTTAAATAGATTGTTTGGTTTTTTGGTGTTGAGTTGTATGAATTCTTTATATATTTTGGATATTAACCCCTTATTGGATAAATCATTTGCAGATTTCTTTTCCCATTCACTAGGTTGCCTTTTTTTTTTTTTTGATGGTTTCCTTTGTTCTGCAGAAGCTTTTTATTTTGCTGTTGTCTCAATAGTTTGTTTTTGTTTCCCTTGCCTCAGGAGACATGTCCATAACTATGTTGCCAAGGATGATGTTGAAGAGATTACTGCCTATGTTTTCTTTTGTCTATTTGCTATTTTTGAGGTATATTTAGAGTCAAATTAGGCCCTTATGTACTGTTTCCTAAATACTTACACGCTAACTCACATGCTGATTAGACTCTGTATTTTCGTTTATTACAGTTTGACTCCTTGAATGCTACCTGATCTCTCTGTTCTGTGATCTTATTCATTATAGGCCTGTCTGAAGATTTTCATGCTAAGGATTTTAAACCTTCCTCCGACCCACCTTGTGTCATTGAAAAACTCTGTTCCTTACATGATGGCCTCGTTTTGGAAGCAAAGGGAATAAAAGAACATTTCTGGAAACCCTATATTAGGAAACTTTATGAAAAAAAGGTTTGTAAGTAGTAAAGAAGTAATGTGAAAATATTTCCAGGGAAAGATTTGTTTTAATATGATGACTTAAGGTTCTTTTCTTTCATCGTAGCTCCTTAAGGGAAAAGAAGAAAATCTTACGGGGTTTTTAGAACCTGGGAATTTTGGAGAGAGTTTGTGAGTACTTCTGTTATCATTTTAATATTTTAAATTTTATACTTAGAAAATCTCAGAGTTTACTGTTTTTATTGTTTGTACCCTGGAAATTTGGAATATGTTTTGTGGGAAAACATAGGAAAGCAGTAAAAAATTCCATCAACTGTTAGTCTAAGCACATGGTTTTAAATTTATTGAAAATTGCGTGGTTGTTCTTTAAAGCTTTAATAGTTAAGCTTTTGGACCATAATTTTTGAGATAAATTCTTTTGGAACTATATAGGTTAAAAACGATGGTGGGAAAGTTGTGAGGTCTTCACAGATGCCTAGAGCAGCTAGGAAGGATAACTCAGCATGTCACTAGAAACTGCACCTGCCAGGACACAGAGCACCCACCCTGAAACTCTGTCCGCGAAGTACACCTGTACGGAGGAGCGGCATGGCGTAGCAAGCTTGTCTTTCATACACCTCAATTTTTATTATTAGCAGTGATCTGCAATTTAGCTTTCACAAAATTATTACAACTTCTTAGTAAATAAAAAAAGTGAAATAAGTGTCCTAAAACATGAACTGAAATGGCATTTCTGTGAGTGTACATGTCTCTTGTTATGTTTTTTTCCCCCTATAGTAAAGCCATCAATAAGGCCTATGAGGAGTATGTGTTATCTGTTGGGAATTTAGATGAAAGGATATTTCTTGGAGAGGATGCTGAGGAGGAAATTGGGACTCTCTCCAGGTGTCTGAATTCTGGTTCAGGAACAGAGACGGCTGAAAGGGTGCAGATGAAAAACATCTTGCAGCAGCACTTCGACAAGGTGAGCTGGCCAGGGCCAGGAGAGAGGAAATGCAGGAGCAGATGTGCTGGATGTTTTATATGGGTGCGTGTGTGTATGTTGTACTTCCTCCAGTATGAAAAAGAAAATGCTGGTCATACTTAATTGAAAAAGTTGTCTCTGTGTTTACTGATTTAATTTTTGTTAACATCAACTTCTAAAGTTTTGGGGTAGACCTGAGAGAGCATTTAATATAAATTTAAATGAGTGTATCATGCTGATAGCTCTTGGTTTTGAAAAAATGGGCCAGTAACATGCAGTCGTTACTTCTTGAACATAGTAGACATAGAAAATGTCAGTTGACCTGAGGGGTGCCTTCATCTAGACACTAGAGAAACTGAGAATCTGTAGTCTTTAGGAAAATTCTGTTAAACTGAGTTTCAGGATCATGGTGTTATTTCTTGCATACACTTAGGGTGATGGAGACTAAGTTTCCCTTCTGTTGTGAGATGTTCACAGAAAATATACAGCTTCTGAAAAGTGCTTCCAGCAGCAGTGTGGATAATTCCAAGGGGTAACTCACCTGTAAGATCAGACTTAAGACTGGTTTGTTTATTCATTCAACAAATATTTTAAAGGTATTCTACATGCCAGAGAGTGTCCTGGATACTGGGGATACACCAGTGAACAAAAGAGCCATGAATATCCTGTTTTATATTCCAATGTGGGGAGATAGATAACCAAGCAAGTAAATATGTAGGACATCAGATGATGATATATGAAGAGTAGTAGTACAGAGTATTGGGGAGAAGGGAGAGTGAGGGGGCCTTGGGCTGCTAGAGATGGGGTGGTGGGGAAAGGAGGTGACATCAACAGATGTGAAGTGAGTGAGGAAGCAAGTCATGTGAAGAGCTGGGAAATGTGGTTTGGAAGCCCAGAGAACAACAAGTGCCAAGCCTCGCAGTGGGAACATGGTTGGCTTTTTGGAGGAACCGTGAGAATGCTATGTGGTAGGAATAGAATGAGTGAAAGAGTGATTAAAAAGTGAGGGTCGGGTGGACACAAGGGACAGGAGCACCATATAGGGCTTTGGAAGCTGTAGTAAGGATTTTGCCTTTCCCCTGATTGGGAGGAAGGCCATTAGGAAGGTGTTACGGGAAACAGTGACTGAATCAGTCTGATTGACATTTTTAAAGGTCTCGTGAGGAGGTGTTTCAGGGGGCAAGGTGGAAGAAGGGAATTGAGAGGCTGTTGCAGTTCTGGTGATAGCTCACGGTGGTTTGGACCAGAGCAGTGGTTGTTACTGGGGCTCTGTTAGGGAGAGGGCACCCACAGGATTGCCTGATGGCTTGGATCCAGGGTGTGAGAGAAAGAAGACAGTGATGACTCCAATTCATAAATGGTGTGAAAGCTGAAGTCCTTACGAAGGCCTCCACGGTCTTCAGTGATCCAGCCCTGCCGCCCCTCTGAATCCATCTCCTACCAGCCACATAAACCTCAGTTCTCATTCCTCACATGTGCCAAGCATATCCCAACTCAAAGCCTGCGCTCTTGCTGCTTCCTCTGCCTAGAACATGTTTCTTCGAGATATTCATGTGGTTTACTTCCTCACTTCATTCAGGTCACTGATAGACTGACCACTGTACAGAATAATAACCACCAGCTTCCTCCCCAGCCTTCAGCACTTCCTTTCCCTCTTACTCTGCAATTAGTGTTCCTCTTAGTATTTGTCACTGTCTTAAGGCAAGTGGGTGTGTAGAAAGAACTGTCTGACAGTAGATAGATACAAAGATAGAAAAAAAAATCGTTTGTTATGCATCTCCCTGCATTAGAATATCAGCTTCATAAGGACTGTGATCCATGCTGTCTTCAGTGCCTGGCGCATAGTAGGCATTCCATGAATAGTTACTGTTGACATTTATTCAGGGGGAAGAACAAGTCTGGGGGAAAAAATCCAGAGTACGCGCATTAGGATGGTATGTTAGTTTGAGATGCCTTTTATTTATTTATTTTTTTAAAGGTGTCCTGCAGCGAAGTTGAGTAGGCAGTTTAGATATACAAGATTGGAGTTCACAGCAGAGGTCAGGGCTGGGTGTGTAGGGTCTGGAGACATCAGGATATAGGTGGCTTTTAAAGCCATGGAATGAAGAGAGGTTACCTGGCAGTCTAAGCTGATGGAGAATAAGAGAGGTCTAAGGATAGCGGGGTCTCCAAGATTTAGAAGTCTTTACTTGGAAAAGGGATATCCTAACATTTAAAAATATCAATATTTATACCTGAATCAAAGAAAGACTTCTTGATCGGAGTGCGCAGGAAGCCTTAAGCCCAGAACTAAACAGTGCTCCCAAGAAGCCGCAGGCTGACCTTGGGGACCTGGGCAGAAACTGTTTGTGGTTGTCCTGCCTTGTTCCCTTCGCAGAGGCACTGCGCCCTGTGGCCAGTGTGAGACGCTGCTGTCTGCTGTTGCTTTCCTGTACACGGGCAAGGAAAAAGCACTGGTTCATAGGGAGGAAGCTGGGTAGAGTAGGGAGTAGCCTTCTGAATGTAGTTAACCTACCCAGATCATCCTACAGATCTAAAAAATTTATAAAATTAATTTCCTTGAAACCAAGTGGAAGGAAGTCTTGGCTCTATCCTGTTTAAGTCACAGAGGAAGCATATAGATTTCTGTCTGTATGGTGATTTTCTGTGCTTATCTATATTGCATCAAACTTGAATAGTTTGTTGTGCCGGGTGAAAATTTTGCTATGTGTTTTTACAACTATCTCTAGAATAAATATACTTACTACGTGGGGCGCCTGGGTGGCGCAGTCATGAAGCGTCTGCCTTCGGCTCAGGGCGTGATCCCAGCGTTCTGGGATTGAGCCCCACATCAGGCTTCTCTGCTAGGAGCCTGCTTCTTTCCTCTCCCACTCCCCCTGCTGTGTTCCCTCTCTCGCTGGCTGTCTCTCTCAAATAAATAAATAAAACCTTTAAATAAATAAATAAATAAACTTACTACATAGGGAAACAGTTTATCCTGAATATTAAAAAACACTCTGAAACTGTCTTAACCCTTCAGAGTTTATTAGAAAAAAGTAGAAAATATGTTTCACTAGTATATGTATTCATGCTTAAATTCTTGGACATTAAGTCATATAATTTTCTTTTTTTTTTTTTTTTAAGATTTTATTTATTTGACAGAGATAGAGACAGCCAGCGAGAGAGGGAACACAAGCAGGGGGAATGGGAGAGGAAGGAGCAGGCTCATAGAGGAAGAGCCTGATGGGGGCTCGATCCCACAATGCCGGGATCACACCCTGAGCCGAAGGCAGACGCTTAACCGCTGTGCCACCCAGGCGCCCCTAAGTCATATAATTTTCATATTTATATTCAAGAAAGTTGACTTGAATGTATTTCCCTGAAGGTCTGTCTCCTTTAGGGGGGAAAGATGGATAGATTCCTGTAACTAAAGGTAAAGGAGGGGCAGGAAGGCTGAAGCAAGCTGTTTGTTCTGTGTCAGGCTGTGTTTTCGTCCAGGAGGGTTGTTTCATCCCACCTCTCTGAAGCAGATTGATGATTTAGGTGGGCTTATGTTAAATCATGGAATTCATTTGGGCCAGGTTTAATTCACTGCTTTCTTTTGTCAATCTGTGAGTAGTCAGAAAAAAGTAATAGATGGGAGCTGTGAAATTCTGTTTCTCAGAGATATTCTTAATAGTTTATTGCTTATTTGTGCCTTTCGGCTTAGGTTTGAAGTAGGGATACTAGGGAACTATGCCTTATCATAAAGGTTTAACTTTTTTTTTTAAGATTTTATTTATTTATTAGTGAGAGAGAGAGAGCATGAGTGGGGGAGAGGGAGAAGCAGACTCCCTGCTGAGCAGGGAGCCCGTTGTGGGGCTCGATCCCAGGAGCCTGAGATCATGACCTGAGCTGAAGGCAGACACAACCGACTGAGCCACCCAGGTTCTCCTTAAGGGTTAAACTGTTAAGAGACAAACTTCCTAGTTGGCTAAAATACAAATTGTCCTTTCACACATCTTCACATGGAGGGTGGTGTCTCCCAGTGGTGGTGTTACGTTTCAGTTCCAAGAATGGTGATATATGAATCACTGAAATTTATTGATAAAGTCTGATTGGTTTAAATTCTCATTTGTGAAGCAATTGAAAGTCATTCTGACCTAAAATAATGTTCTCTCCCCTTTTACCCCCCTCCCCATTTAGTCTAAAGCACTTAGAATCTCCACACCACTTACCGGGGTGAGGTACATGAAGGATAATAGCCCTTGTGTGACCCCCGTGTCTACGGCAACACACAGCTTGAGCCGTCTTCACACCATGCTAACAGGCCTTAGGAATGCACCGAGTGAGAAACTGGAACAGATTCTGAGGTTAGTTTGAGCCCTTTTTGCCTTGTAAGATTTGATTGTTGACCATTTTCTGTTATAATTTTTTAATTTTTAGTGCCTTAATTCACTCATTATTAATTGTATACCAGTAGCATGTGCAGACCCTGTTGTTAGTCTGTGGAGGACATAGTAACGTGGGATGTATGAATAGAAGGTGATCGTTTTTCCTCAGTATCTTGTGTGTTCCAGCTGTTATCACAGAAGACCATAGAAATGGGTGACTTATAAACAACAATAATTAATTTCTCACAGTTCTTTGGGCTGCAAGTCCAAGATCAAGGTGCCAAGATGCAGTGTCTGGTGAGAACTGCTTCCTGGTCTTTTTGCTGTCCTCACGTGGTGTGAGGAGGCGAGGGAGCTCTCCAGGGCCTCTTTCATAAGGGCACTAATCCCATTCACGGGGGCTCCACCGTCATGACCTAATCGCCTCCCAAAAGGCCCCACCGCCAGATACCATCACATTGGGGATTAGGTTTCAACATCAGAATTTGGAGGGAGAGCATAAATATTCAGCCCACTGCACTCAGATTTCTTGTATGTAGTATAGGAGACAGTAACTAACAGCACTACACTGTAGACGAGAGCACCAAATTGTTACCAGCTGTTTTATCTTAAGATTTCGGGGAAAGAAGGATCAACAAAGATGGGAGTTGTCAAAGGACTCCATGAAGAGGATTGGACCCGAGCATATTTCTGAGGGGTGGGTCAGATTTGAAAAGATAAACACTTTCATTCATAACTAATGTCAAACTGCAGTAACTTCTGTAAGGTCTATAGAATACCCTTACCCTGAAAACGAAGTTAACTGCCTTTAGTCCTTTCATCTGCCTAAGACTGGTGGGAATAACATTGAGCTTTAGTGAAAAGCATAATAGACTGAATCTTATGACCTGTGCATAGTTTTTGCAAATTTATTTGAAAAAATTACCTCCCAGGCCCCTCCTAGTTCTAAAAAGTACAGGATTTGTTGGCGTAGACCCTCTAGGAGCCCATTTTGTTGCTGGTGGTGTAGCGTAAGAAGGCCCAGTATACACACTTCGTAATTCCTTATTCACAGCTGGACTCCTTAAATACCATGAAGTCTGCTTTATTTATAAACTTGATTGTGATTAATACCCAGTAGGCTATGGCTGTATGGCCTCTTCCTAAGTCATGTTTCTCACACCCTGTTTACGTAGAATACAGAAGCATTTTATAAATACGTTTTAGAAGACTGACTTATAATCTACAGATTTCTTTAGAATCTCTAGGCGTAGCAGCTTCTTTAATCTTAAACACCGTTAGTGGGGATAAATATTACCAGTAAATATTAGGTAAAACCAGAGTCCTGTTTTCTGTTAAAAGGTACCTGTGTGTGTTCATAAATAAAATTCTGCTTGAATCTGATATTCAGTAGCTAACTCTGACGGGATTATAACTGATTTTTATTTTCTTTGTAATTTTCTAAACTTGCTAAGCTTTTACAGTGAGTATGTGTATCTGTGATCAGGATAAAAACATAGTTGCTTCAGCACAGTCATGCTGAGCTAGCATTGGCACCTGGAATTGGACAGGGCTACAACCTCTGCTGTGCCCACCACTTCCCACGACCTCTGGGCCAGGGACCCCCACAAAGTGAGCGAGCTTCAGGCCTTCATGAAAATGTGTAAGCAGGATCCGAGCATTCTGCACACCGAGGAGATGCACTTCCTGAAGGAGTGGGTGGAGAGCATGGAGGGTAAAATATTACCGGCCACTCCTAAAACTAAATCACGAGAAAATATCAAGAAAGAAAAAACAGATAGTAAGAAGGCAGAGGAAAACATAACCATCAAGACAAACCATCAAGTGAGGAAAGTGGTCTACAAATTGACAGTGAAGCTGTGATTGAACCAAATACTGATGCCCCTCAAGAAACAGGAGATGACAATGTAGAGATGACTAGGGAAATGACGGATCAGGCAAATGATAAAAAAGTGGCTGCCATTGATGCCCTAAATGATGGTGAACTACAGAAAGCCATTGACTTGCTCACAGATGCCATCAAGCTGAATCCTCGCTTGGCCATTCTGTATGCTAGGAGAGCCGGTGTCTTCATCAAATTACAGAAGCCAAATGCTGCCATCCAAGACTGTGACAGAGCTGTTGAAATAAATCCTGATTCAGCTCAGCTTTGCAAGCGGCAAGGGAAGGCACACAGACTTCTGGGCCACTGGGAAGAAGCAGTACATGATTTTGCCCTGGCTCATAAACTGGATTATGATGAAGATGCTAGCGCGTGCTGAAAGAAGTTCAGCCAAGGGCCCAGAAGACTGCCAAACATCAGAGAAAGTATGAGTGAAAAAGTGAAGAAGATCAAAGAAAGAATGGAAAGGATTAAGAAGGTTCAGGAAGAACATGAGGGAGCCCAGAAGGAGGAAGAAGCCAGATGAAGGTCAGGAGCCCAGACTGGCTCTTTTCTGGGCGGCTTTCCTATAGGAATGCCTAGAATGGCAGGGGGAGCCTGGAATGGCAGGGAAGCCTGGCCTCAATGAAATTTTTAGTGACCCAAAGGTTCTTGCCACCACGCAGGATCCAGAAGTTATGGTGGCCTTCTGGGATGTGGCCTGGAACCCAGCAAATGTGTCAAATATCAGAGCAACCCAACAGCTTATGAATCTCATCAGTAAATTGTCGAACTTGGAGGTCAAGCATAATGCCCTTCAGATGAATAAAACCCTTGCTGAAGGAAAAAACAACTTAGATCACCAAATAGATATTGCAGTAATACAGTGTACCTCTGACCTTCTCATGGAGAAAAAGCTGGGGTGCTGTGAAGAGAATCCCCACCCCTCTGCCTCATGTGCAACCCAACCATTCTGTAGTGATTTCCCATTGGGTATTCATTCATTCACATGTTTTCCCACCAGGAACTCCTAGGAATTTTAAACCTTAAAAATATTTAAAAACAAGCCAAGAGGGTGTGTTAATCCCTAAAACAAACAAACAAAAAAACCGAAGACGATGTTGCAGAGGCCCACGTGATGATAATTTGTATAATGCTTCTGCATTGAGTGAATATTGCCTTTCTAATTAAAAAAAAACAACACCGATGAAATAAACCTCGTTTAGGCGGAAGAGCTGTAGAGTGCCAGTGATGGTTTGTATGAGTCTGTAGTGTGGTTATATACCTCCTCTTCTGTTTCCTTCCAGGAGTTCCTAATGGGGCTTGTATTGCCCTCTGAGGAAACAGTTGAAGGCAGTTGTGTTTGTTACCAGTGATTGCAGATGTTAGGGTAGGTGGGGGCCGGTCAAGGCTGCTGAACCTAACCGCGGTGAAGGTGCAGCTCCACACGAGAAACACTTTCTTCACTTACAATGGTTATACCAGCACTTTTGATAAGGAGGTATGGGATTTCCTAGAATAATTTGGGAAATGTGTAGTTTTTGTTCAAGGTATTTTAAATTTACAGGTTAGTAAAATTACAGAGTTTAAATAGTTTATTACTTTGTGACTGGGAAACCTTTCAGTCGGATAATTTCTTACTCTTTTTTTTTTTTTTTTCCTTAGGACGTGTTCCCGAGATCCAACACAGGCCATTGCCAACAGATTGAAAGAAATGTATGAAATATATTCTCAGCATTGCCAGTCAGATGAGGATTTCAGTAATTCTAAAGGTAAGGCTTCCTACTGTCCATCTTGTTCTCATCTTTGAGATTTAACTACATGGAGTCCTTTCTTGGTAAGTGAATCACAAATATGAAGAATAGATTTAGGACTTTAGGTTGAGGGCTAGAATATGGATGTCCAGTTTTCCTGTCAACCAAGTGGTTTCTGGGCCCTTCACCATAAGAGAAAATGTAGACTGATGTCTGGTGCTTTGCAAAATCTTTAGTTTCATTTGTAGACGGGATATTATTAAATTTAGAAGTATAGTGATTCTTCAAAATATTGAGAATAAGTTCAGAAGATACAGCTGTTTCATGCCCATACCTGTTCTAGAAGTTGTCCGATGTTATGAATTAGCACCAAGTGTGAGTGGAATAGTAAACCAATTATATATACCTCTTAGCATAGAGCTGCTCAGTTCAAACTTACCAAAAAAAAAAAAAGTGTGACTCTTAATGGAATCCTGTTACAGTTTTTAAGTGCAAATTTCATTTCACAGGGGCGCCTGGGTGGCTCAGTGGGTTAGGCGTGTGCCTTCAGCCCAGGTCATGATCCCAGGGTCCTGGGATCGAGTCCCACATCAGGCTCCTTGCTCAATGGGGAGTCTTCTCCTCCTCCTTTTTCCTGCTGCTCCCCCTGCTTTTGCTCTCTCCCTCTCTGTCAAATAAATAAAATCTTTAAAAAAAAATTTCATTTCATAGTTTTAGAAAAATGTTACTATGGTTACCATGAAGAAAGTTAAGAAATCTTAGGAATGATTGGAACAGCAGCTGTAGGAAGTGCATATATATGAAGTAATTGGTTGTTTTTTATTTTTATTTTGTAGGCAGGGAATGGGGTAGACTCTCACTTTCTACAGTATGTTCTTTGCATGTGACTTTTGTCTTTTATTTATGCAGAAATTGCCAGCAAACATTTTCGTTTTGCAGAGATGCTTTATTATAAAGTATTAGAATCTGTTATTGAACAGGAACAGAAAAGACTGGGAGACATGGATTTATCTGTGAGTAAATCACCAATGTATTGGTCAGCGCAATAAAATGTAATTTCCTTTCAGCCCTACCCATACAAAACCCAGCCTAAACTAAACAAAAGATAAAACCGTAGCTTTGAGGGAGTAAGATTGGCAGCTGAGGAACCTCATGTCTTGAGTGTCTTCGCCTCTGGTCCCCCACTTGGTGTTTCTCAGTGCGGCAGGCCGTGTACTAGAACTCACGGCTTCTGTGGGCAGTAAGACTCTGCAGTCAAAGACTGAAACATTCAGACTTAATGTAAGTTGAGTTTTTAGAATGCATGAACTTATTAACTGGCACATTCCCTGAACAAGCCTTGTTAGGCAAGAATAAGTTGAGTATTGTCTAGATATTTAACGTAAATATTCAGCCATTGCTCTTTGACCAAGAAAATTGTTTTTTCTAGATTTCATTAGTCAAGAAATATAAATTGATTTTAAAATAAGTAGTATTTACTTTTAATGACATCAATAAAAGTGATTTTTAAAAACTTTTAAAAACTATTTTTTAAAATATTTTAGAGAAAATTATAAAACTGATAATTGTTCTAATTTCTTGTAACTATTTACATTTCTTTTTTATACATGAAATTATGGCTATAGGAATTTAAAAGGCTGTTAAGACAAATTTTTAAATTTTTAAACATACGGAATGGTGTATAAAACACAGTTGCAGTTTAGGGGCTAATAATAAGTGGACACCTATATACCCACCTACAAACCTTACTAAACAATTTTTTATTGTAGTAAGATATATATAACATAAAATTTACCATTTTAAGCATTTTTAAGTGTACGATTCAGTGGCATTAAGTAAATTCACAGTGTTGTGCAGCCCTCACCACCAGCCATCTTCAGAACTTTTTCATCATCCCCAACTGAAAGTCTATACCCATTAAGCAGTGACTCCCCATTCTCACCTCCCTTGAGCTCCTGGTAATCTCTACTCTAATTTCTGTCTCCACCAATTAACCTGTTCTAGGTATAATCATACAATATTTGTTCTTTTGTGTCTCGCATATTTCACTTGGCATGATGTATTCAAGGTTCATCCATTTTTAGCATGTGTTAGAATCTCCTTCCTTTTCAAGGCTGAATAGTATTCAGAATATTATTCATAATCAACAATATATAATAGTTTGCCAAGTTTTTTTTTGTCAAGTTGTAGGAGTTCTTTATGTATTCTGGATATTAATCCCTTATATATGATTCGCAAATATTTTCTTCCATTCTTTGGGTTGTCTCTTTACTTCATTGATAATGTCCTTTGATAGACAAAAGCTTTTAATTTTGACAAAGCCAATTTATTTTTTTCTCCTGTTGCCTATGTTTTTGTTGTCTAAGTAACTTTTTAATTCAAAAATAGTAAATGTTTATGTACAGATTTGGAAAATTAATAACCAAAAAAAAGTGTAGGGGGAATGTGATTATGTCGCCTGAGAGAAGTATGTACCCTTGTGGCCCATGACCATCTAGCCAGTCCCCTGCCTTCCAGCCATCTTTTTCTGACAGTGTCCTCTTAACTGTAAATACTGTTTTGTAACCTCTTTCCAAACATTATTATCGCCCTAAGTAGTAGGGTGTATGTATGTTTTTGTTAGGGATATAATTTTTTATCAGCTGTATTTCACAATATGTAAGATTTTCGCAAGTTCTTATACATTCTTTTAGTATGTGTTTGCTAAAACATGGGCTTATTTATTAAGCTAAGAAAAGTTCTGTAATGGGGCGCCTGGGTGGCGCAGCGGTTGGGTGTCTGCCTTCGGCTCAGGGCGTGATCCCGGCGTTGTGGGATCGAGCCCCACGTCGGGCTCCTCTGCTGTGAGCCTGCTGCTTCCTCTCCCACTCCCCCTGCTTGTGTTCCCTCTCTCGCTGGCTGTCTCTGTCTCTGTCAAATAAATAAATTAAAAAATCTTAAAAAAAAAAAAAAAGTTCTGTAAGAAAGTAAGCACATACTTCTCACTAACTCACAAAGTAAGACTTCCTTTGATATTTTTATTTAACTTTACTGGGTAGCAAATGTCTTTCTTAGAGTAGGCTAATGTTTCTAAATGTTAATAACTTTGTTTTATAGGGCATTCTGGAACAAGATGCATTCCATAGATCGCTTTTGGCCTGCTGCCTTGAGGTCGTCACTTTTTCTTATAAGCCTCCTGGGAATTTTCCATTTATTACTGAAATATTTGATGTGCCACTTTATCATTTTTATAAGGTATTTTTAAAAATCTGATACTGATGAGGAAATTGTAGATGTGACCAACTTCCTGTTGTTAGCTAGCTACTTCATTTTGCTACCTAAGTACATCTCTTTTTAATTATATATTTAGTAATTTTTACTCTCTCTGGGGAGAGGAAATAGAAGAGTCTTAAGAACTATTTAAATTCCTCTAAGATAGTATAAAGACCTATTTGGGGTAAGAGCTTCATTTGATTCTTCCTTTTATCTGCTATAGGCTTTTAGAGTACTTTCATTTTATTGGCTAAGAAGCCTTTAAAAAAAAGTAGCAAACAAATCAGTAGCTAATCTTATATAGCAACCTTTTTAAATTTTTTATTTTCATCAATTAATTAAGTGGGCTCTACACCCAGTGCAGAGCCCAATGCCTGCCCTGAGATCAAGACCTGAGCTTAAATCAAGAGACAGGTGCTTATCTGACTGAGCCACTCAGGTGCCCCAACTTTTCTTTATTTTATGGAAATAACACTGAAAAGTGTCTTTCAGAAGAAAAAAATTCTCTTTTACATGTTATGTAGAAATGCAGAGTGATGGCATTTATTTGGTAATTCTGTCTTGATATCGATTTAGTGTATGGGTTTATCTTAATTCTAATACAGTAGTCAAAATCAATTTTTTTAGTGGCATGGATTGAATGTTTAGAATTTTTATTTATTTACTTATTTATGTATTTATTATTATTTTAAGTAATCTGTACACCCAATGTGGGGCTCGAACTCACAATCCCAAGATTGAGTCAGATGCTCTACTAACTGAGCCAGCCAGGTGCCCCTGGAGTTTTTAAATGTGAAATTTTAAGAGTAATATTTTTCAGCCTTAATAGAAAAGGCATCTTTTTTCTTTGAAAAATGTTTAAAATATGCCATTATACAAAATATTTCCTATAATTCCTACATGAATTTTGAATAATTATTTATAAAGACAGTGAAAGGAAGACCAGCTGTTTCAAAATGGTACTATTATTTAGATTTGCAACTTTTGATGAATTATCTCTTGTATCTATAAATATGTAAAAAAACAAAATTTACCCATTTTCACACTTAAGTTTGTGGTGACAAAAATAATTATTAAACCAGGGCATTTTTAAATTTCAGGTGATAGAAGTATTCATTAGAGCGGAAGATGGTCTTTGTAGAGAGGTGGTAAAACACCTTAACCAGATTGAAGAACAGATCTTGGATCATTTGGCATGGAAACCAGAGTCTCCACTCTGGGACAGGATTCGAGACAATGAAAACAGAGTTCCTACTTGCGAAGAGGTTTGTGAAGATACCTTATCATCTTTCTGTAACAAAAGTACATCAGTATTTAGTCTGTTTATATTCTTGTTTCACAGAGAGCAGTTAAACTTAGTGTCTTCATTATGGGAAATGGGAGGGTGGCAATTGGGTTTAATATGGTACAATCACCCCTGTATCTAAGAAAAAACCCCTAAGTCTATGAGTCAGAAATAATGTGTGATTGCTTCAAGGTTTCAGTGCCAGAGTAAGAATTCAGTGTTCTCTCTTAATTTTCTAGTGAAGTTTCTGTACATTAGAATGGTTGGTATTCTAATTCTCTAAATCAGTAATGAAGACTGATTCATATTAGTATTTAGCTGTTAGCTTTGAATTTTTTAAGCCTCTTTTTTTCAACTTCAGTATGAAAATGGAAAAGACAGCCGATTTTATTTAGGGTGAATAACTGGTGAGCCAAATTTTCTTTTGCCTTAGATTGTGACTGTATTTCTACTGAAAATGTCTTTTTTTTTTTTTTCCTAAAGATTTATTTATTTATTTATCCAACAGAGATAGAGACAACCAGCGAGAGAGGGAACACAAGCAGGGGGAGTGGGAGAGGAAGAAGCAGGCTCATAGCGGAGGAGCCTGATGTGGGGCTCGATCACACAACGCTGGGATCACACCCTGAGCCGAAGGCAGACGCTTAACCGCTGTGCCACCCAGGCGCCCCTGAAAATGTCTTTTTGAATAATGACACTGTGTGTATATCATTCTTTATAGGTTATGCCACCTCAGAATCTGGAAAGAGCAGATGATATTTGTATTGCTGGCTCTCCTTTGACTCCCAGAAGGGTGAGTGAAGTTCGTGCTGATACTGGAGGACTTGGAAGAAGTAAGTTTAAAATACTAGGGGAAATATTTGGGAACCTAATATCTGGGAATTGAAATTCTATCTAAAACTACAAGTGAAGTTAATAGAGTTTATATAGAATAACTATTTCATGCGTTATAGTACCACAAAGATCACTTAAAAGTAATGCTTTTGAAGAATATTTAAGAACAAAGGAGGATGCATGTAATAACACATAACTCTAAAAAGGAAATGCTATATATTAATGTGATTCTTATATTTGAAGTGTGTTTATATACAAGCATATAGAAGGGCTGAAATGGGAAAACCAAACTATTAAGAACAATTATGACTGGATGATAGAATTCCAGATGCTTTCTGTGAATTTTTTAAGATGAATATGTGTTACTTTTAAAATCAGAAGAGGGGCACCTGGGTGGCTCAGTTGGTTGAACGTCTGACTCTTGACTTCACCTCAGGTCATGATCTTGGGGTTGTGAAACTGAGCCCCGAGTTGGGCTCCATGCTTGGCACAGAGTCTGCTTGAGTTTCTCTTCTTCTGTCCCTCCCCCATCTCATGTGTGCGCCCTCTTGCTCTCTCAAATAAATAAATTTTTTTTTAAGATTTTATTTATTTATTTGAGAGAGAAAGAGAGAGTGCACAGGGGCAGAGGGAGTGGGAGAAGCAGACTCCCCTGCTGAGCAGGGAGCCTGAAGTGGGGCTCGACCCCAGGACCCTAGGATCATGACTTGAGCCAAAGGCAGATGCCCAACCAACTGAGCCACCCAGGTGCCCCAAATAAATAAATCTTTTTAAAAAAAATTTAAAAAATCAGGAAAAACAGGAAAGCTTCTTAAAGATAGAGCTGTATGATGCAGTTAGGTATAGACAAGCAGGTGAGTTAAAAGTACTGAATGGCCAGAGCGAGTTCAGGTTTGACTCCTGTCAGTTGAGCTGTGCTATATACTGGTTAATATGACAGCAGCGCTGGCCTAAGAAATACAGAAAAGAGAAGTTTCGCTATTCATCTGGTTATATTTAGGCAGCTTTTTAAAAAAAGTATTCTCTGTGCCCATCATGGGGCTCGAACACAGAACCCCAAGATCAAGAGTTGCATGCCGTATGGGCTGAGTCAGCCAGGCACCCCATCAGGCAGCGCTTTGTAACATCTTCCAGGTGCAAGGTTTAAGTTTACATAGTTGAGACAAAACTGCTTTTTAAAAGCAATTCTGTAAATTCAGAGAGTTCTAAATCCTTGGATGCCATTAGAAGGATATTGTTGTTTCTAGATCAACCTTTTAATGTAATTGATGAGCACTGGCTACAGACGAAAGATCTGTTTTAAAATCAGGAATCACTTTATGTCAGTGCATACTCAATAAACATGGATGATCTGTATGATAACTTCTTCATTTTTGGGAAGAGGAATCATAATGGCTTAACTATTTTTCTGCTTTTATCCACCTCAGACCCACAGATCTGACAGCTGGTCTTCCTCAGTCCTGTTTCTGTAGAGTTTTTCCTCCCTAGTCTGTGGATTAGGACTTGACTTTAAACTTCATTTTCTTTGTACTTACCACTTTTCCAATTTCGAGGTCTCTTAATGCTCTACAAGATAGTTACCATGATGCATTCTTTCCGACTGCAGCTTTGTTCCAAATACGAATCTAGTGAGTTTATTGGCTTTTGTACCATTGAGAAATTGACATATTAAGCTATAGTCTGTCAGGATTACTCCTGTCAGTCCCCTTATGACCTCCCTACATACATTTTTAAATTTAAAAAAACCTGATGTGCTGTTGGACATAGAAGAAGGAAAGGAATGCTGCTTGAAAATTCAGCCACTTGGGGCACCTGGGTGGTTCAGTGGGTTAAGCATCTGCCTTTGGCTCAGGTCACGATCCCAGGGTCCTGATTCTCTTTATCCCTCTGCCTGCCGCTCCCCCTGCTTCTGTGCTCAATCTCTCTTTCTGTCAAATAAATAAAATCTTAAAAAAAAAAAAATTCAGCCACTGATGTGAATATTTCACAACAGACTGTGCCATGAGGGTTATGGAGTTTGTTTCTATTTAGGATGATGATGAAGTTTTGGAAATAGTGGTGATGGTTGCACAGTATTGGGAATGGAATTAATGCCACTGAATTGTACACATAAAAATAGTTAAAATGGCAAATTACATGTTATGTATTTATATTAAAGAAACTACTAATGTAATATACCAAAAACCATTGAATTGTACAATTTAAGTGATTAAAATGCATGTGATTTGTATCTCAATAAAATTGTTTAAAAATATAATAAAAGCTTAATTGAGTCCAAAACACATATATTCATTCTTGCTGAAGAACATTATTTTTAGTAATTTTCTGTATGTGGAAAAAGACAAAGATGAAGACTGATAAACTGGGGGGAAATGCATCCAGATGATATCATAGTAATATCAAGTCCCCTTGTTGAGTAGTGGCTTTACGGTGAAATCACATCATACATGAGTGTTAGGTAGAAATTGAATATGGTCAAAAGTATCATAGGAAAGTAGAATAATTCTTTAAATTGCCCGTAAGTCATCAAGGTTCTGTAGCAGTGGAGGGCAGAGTTTGGTTTGATTTAGCAGAAGCTGGAATAAAGTGTAGGGAGCATTGTGAAACAGAGAAAAATTCCTGCGTTCAAATTTTGCTCTTAATAGTGTCTGGTTGAATTTTCATTAGCTGAATGTAGCTATGGTATAGCCCCTGTAATTATGAAGTATTTCAGACACTGATTAGTTTTGAACTTAAGAGCTTGGATGGAAGTTAGATCTGAGTTTTCAAGTTAAACTGTTTTTTGTGGGTTTTTTTTGACCCTAGGCATAACATCTCCGGCCACATTATATGATAGATACAGCTCCCCCACAGCCAGCTCTACCAGAAGACGGCTATTTGTTGAGAATGATAGCCCCTCTGATGCAGGGACACCCGGGCGCCTTCCCCCACAACCCCTAGTCAATGCTGTCCCTGTGCAGAATGTATCTGGGGATGCTGTTTCTGTCACGCCAGTTCCTGGACAGACTTTGGTCACCATGGCAACAGCCACTGTCACAGCCAACAATGGACAAACAGTGACCATTCCTGTGCAAGGTAAGGAAGACAGAGTGGGATATTGAGTTCTTTCTTGGTGGCATTTATTGAAAAGTCACCTGAGATTTGGCTGCAATGACAATATAAGACTGGAGGGGGGAAGGAGGGGAGATATTGGAAACCCATGCTTGGAGAACCTTTCATCATCCTCATTTTCTCCCTAACAAACTGTAGGTATTGCGAATGAAAATGGAGGGATAACATTCTTCCCAGTCCAGGTCAATGTTGGAGGGCAGACACAAGCTGTGACTGGCTCCATCCAGCCCCTGAGTGCTCAGGCCCTGGCTGGAAGTTTGAGCTCTCAACAGGTGACAGGAACAACCTTGCAAGTCCCTGGTCAGGTGGCCATTCAACAGATTTCCCCAGGTGGACACCAGCAGAAACAAGGCCCACCTTTAACCAGCAGCAGTATTAGACCTAGGAAGACCAGCTCTTTATCACTTTTCTTTAGAAAGGTAATTTTTCATGTGCCCTTACCAGAGCAGAAGCTTGGGAATGTAAGTGTTAGGTAAACAAAGTTTGAAATGTTTTTGTTTATCTACCAGGTTTACCACTTGGCAGGTGTCCGTCTTCGGGATCTTTGTGCTAAACTGGATATTTCAGATGAACTGAGGAAAAAAATCTGGACCTGTTTTGAATTCTCCATAATTCAGTGTCCTGAACTTATGATGGACAGACATCTGGACCAGTTGTTGATGTGTGCCATTTATGTGATGGCAAAGGTGAGTACCATGTGGAATATAAAAGGAAAAAGTAAAGATGCTACTTCTTACTCTCAGAACACTTTTAACAGTTTTACTGAGATATAATTCACTCCATTCATTCATTCATTTTTAAGTAGGCCCCACACCCAGCGTCGAGCCCAATTCGGGGCTTGAACTCACGACCCTGAGATCAAGACCTGAGCTGAGATCAAGAGTTGGGACACTTAACCAAGTGAGCCACCCAGGCACCCCTTAATTCACTCATTTAAAATGTACAACCCCGTGCATTTTAGTACATTTACAGATACCATCACAACAGTAAATTTTAGAACGTAATATTCCATCGTATGAATATATATTTTGTTTATCCATCAGTTGATGGTCATCTGGGTATTTTCACTTTTTGGCTATTATGAATAATGCTGTAGTGAACATTTGTGTACAGGTTTTTGTATGGACATGTTTTCATTTCTCTTTGGTATGTACCTAAAAGTGGATTGCTAGCTAGGTCATCTGCTGTGTTAACCATTTGAGGAACTGCCAGACTATTATTCCAAAGTCCCTGCACCATTTTGTATTTCTACCAGCAGTATATGAAGGTCCTCATTTTTCCACCTTTTCATCGGCACTTTTTAAAGATTTTTATTTATTTGTCAGAGAGAGAGAGTGCACAAGGGCAGGCAGAGGGAGAAGCAGGCTCCCCACTGAGCAAGGAGCCTGATGCAGGGCTCGATCCCAGGACCTGATCATGGCCTGAGCCAAAGGCAGATGCTTAGCAGACTGAGCCACACAGGTGGCTCTCATCAGCACTTTTTGATATCAGACATTGTTTTCGTTTTTTCTTTTCTATTTCTTATTATAGTCATCCCTGTGCGTTTGATTGATACATTATGGTGGTTTTGACACATATTCCCCTAATGACTGATGATGTTGCGTGTTTTTTGTGCTTATTGGCTGTTATTTGAGTTCTTGATTCTGGGCATCCCAGTCATTTGCTTTTTGGTCATTTGTAGATCTTCTTTGGTGAAATACTGGTTTAAATCCTTTGCCCATTTTTGATTTGGATTGTTTGTGCTTTTTTGCAATTGAGCTGTAATTCTTACCAAATACTTGCAAGTATTTCTTCTCATTCTGTGTTTTTTTGCACTTACTTGATAGTGTTATTTGAACCATATGGTTTTTAGTTTTGATTAAGACCATTTTTTCTTTGTTGCTTATACTTTTGCTGTCATATCTCATAATACATTGCCAAATCCAAGGTCATGAATATTTCTGTTTTCTTCTAAGAGTTTTATAGTTTTCTTACATTTTTAGGTCTTTGATCCATTTTGAGTAATTTTTATACATGGTAGGAGTCCAACTTTATTCCTTCACATGGGGCTATCCAGTTGTTTTTATTGTGTAGTGAGAACATTTAGGATCAACTCTTAGCAACTTCCAAGTATATAATATGGTATTGTTAACTGTAGTCACCATGCTAGATATTAGAGCCCTAGAACATACTCAGCTGCAAGTTTGTACTCCCTGACCAACATCTCCCCACTTTCCCTACCCTGACATATGCATCTTAACGGTATCAAAATCAGCTTCAGATTTATACTGACTTTAATTCCAGTGAGATAAAGAAGTGTGCTATGTAGCTGTTTCCTTTTAATCTTCTGAGGTGTACTGGGATACATATTACATCCTTAAGTGTTATAAATCCAACAATTGCATTGTTAGTTTATAATTCTGACTTTTAAAGCTGAGAAGAAATATATGTAATGTATAGATTTTGTCATATAATCTTATCATTTGATTCTCTTTATTGGTTCCTGTGGTTTTGAGTTGTCATCTGGAGTCATTTCCTTAGCCCAACACAGCTTTCCTCCTCCTGTGTTTTTGGCAAATATATAACATTTCTGTATGTTTTAGGCCCAATAATACATTATATAATGTATTGTTTTATACAATGGCTTTTTAAGTCTGTTAAGGAGAAATATGCATTTCATGCTGGCTTTATAGTTACATAATTATCTTTACCAGTGCTCATTTTTTTATGTGTATGTGAATTACTGAGGTCACTTGCTTTTAGTTTGAAGAACTTTTAGTATTTCTAAGATTGGTCTGTTATCAGCAAACTCGGTTTTTATTTTGTATTTTTCATTTTTGAAAGATAACTTTGTTGGACACTGAATTCTTAGTTTTTTCACTTTGAGCACTTTGAATATGTTGTTCTACCACCTCTTAGTGTCTATAGTTTCTGATGAGAAGTTGCCTGTTATTTTATTGGGCTTCTGTTGATGTTTTCAAGATTTTCTCCCTTCCTTTGGCTTTCAGCATTTTTATTATATGTCTGGGTATGGATCTCTTTGCATGTATCCTATACTTGGAATTCTTAGAACTTCCTGGATGTATGGGTTACTATTTTTAAATAAATTTGGGAAGCTTTTAGCCTTTATCATTTTTCTCTGCTTCTCTCTTTGTGTGCTGAATGATGTTCACAGCTCTCTAAAGTTCTGTTTTTTGTTTTTTTTTAAGATTTTATTTATTTATTCGACAGAGAGAGAGACAGCCAGGGAGAGAGGGAACACAAGCAAGGGGAGTGGGAGAGGAAGAAGCAGGCTCTCAGCAGAGGAGCCTGACGTGGGGCTCGATCCCAGAGCTCTGGGATCATGCCCTGAGCCAAAGGCAGACGCTTAACGACTGCGCCACCCAGGCGCCCCTCTCTAAAGCTCTGTTAACTTTTCTTCATTCCTTTTTCTGTGTTCTTCAGGTTCCACAGTCTATCCCAAGTTGGCTAATCTTTTTCTTTGCCAGTTCAGATCTGTTTTGTCCTTCTGGTGAATTTTTCATTTGTTAACTGTGCTTCTTTATTCCAGGTCTGTGTTCGGATACCACTTACTCCCTCTTGTTACTGAATATTAGGTTTTCTTGAATAGACAGTACATTTTGTATGCCCTTAGGACCATTTCCAGAGACTTGAAATGGCTGTTTATATGATTTTCACCAGTTTCACTGGAGAGTAGGTTCACACCGCTCTTCAAAATTTTTGCAATCGGGGCACCTGCGTAGCTCAGTTGTTAAGCGGCTGCCTTCGGCTCAGGGCGTGATCCCGGCATTCCGGGATCGAGTCCCACATCGGGCTCCTCCGCTGGGAGCCTTCTTCCTCCTCTCCCACTCCCCTGCTGTGTTCCCTCTCTCGCTGGCTGTCTGCCACATAAATAAATAAAATCTTAAAAAAAAATTTTTTTTTGCAATCAATTTCTGTCTCAGAATACTCTTATTCTTTGCCAGGTGACAAAAGAAGACAAGTCCTTCCAGAATATTATGCGTTGTTATAGGACTCAGCCACAGGCCCGGAGCCAGGTAACTACATTTTCTCTCAGGGCTGAAAATAAAGCTTAAAATCTTTGATAAATATAGAAAACTAACCACAGTTGATTCTGGGGACTTTTCTCCAGGATAAAAAAGAACTTTTAATATTCTTTAATCACTGACAGCTTCACATCTTGATTAGTTTTAAGTCCTTTTTTCTCCAAAAGGTGATGAGATGAAATATTTGATTCCTTTTTAATTTGGATAATCACAAGATAGATGTCAATTTAGGAAGAAGTTTGGTTTGTCACCTTTCAGGCTGGTTTAGAAAACAATACTGTACATTTAACCAAGACATTATATGAAAATTTAAAACATTTTATCTTTAATACTATTATCTCAAGGGGTAGGTATGCAAGATCTTTGTACTTAGAATAACTTGATTTTATGGTTGGGTGCTCGTACTGCCCTTTGTATTATAGGCCATACTTGGAATTTGAAGCCAGACAGGCCCCAGTGTAAATCCTGGCTCTGTTATTTAACAGATATATGACCTTGGCTGCATATATTAACCTCTCTGAGGACAACTACTCTTACTACATGGAGCCATTGTGAGAATTTAATAGCATGTCAAGGCCCTATAGTCCAAGATGTGCTCAATAAATCTGTCCCCTTCTCATCGTCTCTCTAAAGGTATATAGAAGTGTTTTGATAAAAGGGAAAAGGAAAAGAAGAAATTCTGGCAGCAGTGATAGCAGAAGCCATCAGAATTCTCCAACAGAACTCAACAAAGACAGAAGTAAGTGTTTACGAGCTTTATGAACACTTACAAAGCAAAATTAGGAGCTTCTCACTTTTTAGGCCTAAAGACTAAGGATTACTAAATGAAATTACAACTATATTAAAATATTAGCAAAAAATTTGTTGGAACAATAAACAGAATCCTAAATTTAGTGGCAAAGTTGTTTGTCCTTCCTCCCATAGCTTTGAGGCACATTGTGCATAGCAGTTTTCTCTAGGGAAATTAGAGAAGGTTTCAGGCAGGAATTTGTTGGCCTGAGTTCCAGAAAAGCCTGGCATGCCGACTGAAGCCATGCTATGGAACTACCACTGCTAATTATTGACTTGCGTCACTTAATGCAGGTCACAGGTCCTAGAAAATTCGGTGTAATTTATTAGTGAAAACTACTGAGTAGGCCTCTGCAACATTCATGGCAGGGGGTAGAGTTAATACTTAGGAGTATCTGTGCTTTGCTCCCTGGGATGAAGAGCAGAGTGCTCATCTGCTGCCATTAAACAAGTACAGCAGGTAGCTGTATTGCCTTTCTCTTACAGATTTTATTTTTTTATTTATTTATTTTTTATTTTTTATTTTTTTAAAGATTTTATTTAGTTGACAGAGACAGCCAGCGAGAGAGGGAGCACAAGCAGGGGGAGTGGGAGAGGAAGAAGCAGGCTCCTAGCGGAGGAGCCTGATGTGGGGCTCGATCCCACAACGCTGGGATCACGCCCTGAGCCGAAGGCAGACGCTCAACGACTGCGCCACCCAGGCGCCCCACAGATTTTTTTTTAAAAACAGTCTGCGCTTGCAGTCCTTCTGTGTAACACCCTCTGTTCTGCCTGCCGCAGCCAGCAGAGACTCCAGTCCTGTCATGAGGTCAAGCAGCACCTTGCCGGTTCCCCAGCCCAGCAGCGCCCCGCCCACACCCACTCGCCTCACGGGTGCCAACAGTGACATGGAAGAGGAGGAGAGGGGCGACCTCATTCAGTTCTACAACAATATTTACATAAAGCAAATTAAAACATTTGCCATGAAGTACTCACAGGCAAACGTGGTAAGTTTGACAGGGATTATTTCGTACTTTCTTCACTTGTGAGGGAGGAGAAGTAACTTAGGTTGAACTGCCCTCTGTGTCAACTAGTCTTAGAAATCATTCTTTTGTTAAATAAAACTGCGGAAATCTCTGAGATAATACGCCTAACCAACAGAATTTCTTTTTACTGTGAAGCATTAAACAAGATGATATTGAATTCCCTACAAATTACTGTAATACGAGAGAGTGCATGCATTCACATTGTCCAAAACTTACCAGTTAGAGTAACCTTCCAAGTTACTTAACCTCTCTCTGCCTCTTTTCTCTTCATATATAAAATGGGAATAGGAGTAGACCCCAGCTTATAGGGTTCCTATGGGAATTAAATGCCATAATGTATTAAAAATGCTTAAAACAGCGACTGACACAAAATAAGCACTTAAAGGTTATTTGTAGGGTTTTCTTTAAGTGTCACTGTGGGTGCGAATACATTGCTGTTTACTATTCAAAAAGCTGCTGGCTTATTCTACCTCTCCACTCTTTCAATAAAATAAATACCTGGTTAGAAATTCCGTTCCCTTTCTTAGGAATATGGATTCTTTTTTTAAACAGACGGATGCTCCTCCACTCTCCCCCTATCCGTTTGTGAGGACGGGCTCTCCTCGCCGAATACAGCTGTCTCAGAATCACCCTGTCTACATTTCTCCACACAAAAATGAAACAATGCTTTCTCCTCGAGAAAAGATTTTCTACTACTTCAGCAACAGTCCTTCAAAGGTGAGCCTAACATAAAACTTGACCTTTATTAACCTAGAATGGCTAGGATTTGGGAATTGGGGTTCGTGGGAAATGCTTAGTACTCACATGAGTGATGGGAACTACCAGGGAAAAGTGACCAGTAAGTCCCAGTGGAGCAAAAAACAGGGTATTGGGGGGAGGACTTTAAGGCTGGAAATAAAGGATTTAGATTTATAGTTCTCTCTGCTATAAATCTGGAGTTTTATGGTTTTTACTTCATTTAAAATGCAAATTTTTGTGAGAAAATTTGGATTTCTGATTATGGAGTGTCTGTTTCTGGGACAGGTAGTGTCTCTGTCCTTTGGATTCTTTGTCTATGGGGAGAAATGGACATTTTGTACAGTGCAGTGTGATAATCCGATTTAGTACCCATTTGTGTGGCAGCGTCTGCCTCCGTCTGTGATGGGGAGGGAAACTTCCATCAGGCCTTAATGGAAGAAGAGTTAGCAAGATGCCTGGTGTGGAAGGAAGGGGTATCCAGGAAGCACCAGAAAAGGAAAGAAGACAATGTCCTTGAGGCAGTAAGGCTAGATCACGGGGAATCATGTGCCGTGTTTAGGAGTACAACTCAATCCTAAAGCGCCTTCCGTGATGCTTGTATTCATAAAGCTTGCTTCAAAGAGAGAGAAACACACATAAAAAATGACCTAGATTCTTCAGAAAAAAAACAAAAAACCAACGTCGGGATCATGAGGCAAGGGTAGATGGGGGAGGGTACTGTTCTAGAGTGAAGGGGACTAAAGAGACATGACACGCAAATGCAGTGCATGATCTTTGATTGGATCCTGCACAGAAAAGCACAGCTATCAAGGACATTTTTGGGACAGATGGGAAAATTTAATGTGGACTTCAGTGTTAAAATTTATCTTTACATTTGTTAAATTCCATTGGTATTGATGATAGTCCTGGACTATGTAGGAGAGTATGTTTAAAGTATTCCGAGGTACAGTGTCCCCAGTGTGAGCAACTGTCAAATGGTTCAACTATAAAAAGAAAATTATAGAGAGAGAACAAATGTGGTAAAACGTTATTGACTGATAATTGGGTGTTCAATGCACTACTATTCTTCCAACTTCTTTTAAGATAAAAAGTTGAGGAAAACAAGAAAACAGCAAAACTCTTAGAAAATGGAAAAGGTTTTCCATCGTTCTGTTATAGTACTAACAAAGGTGACTTTGAGTAAACTTACCCCTTGTAGAAATCTCAGTTAACCTGAATAACGCAGACATACTGATGTTTCTGAATAGGAAGACCAAATATTTAAAGACGCAGTTTCCTCCAACCACTGCATAGGTCTCACCTGATTCCAATGATATTGCCAGTGGGATTGTGAAAGCTGGAAATATCAATCAACAGTAGCCCCAAAAGCAACTGGAGGAGATGACTGACAGTTCCTCTAATACAAGCACAGCTCAGAGACACTGCAGGTTTAGGTCCAGGCAACTACAGTAAAAGCCAGTTAAATGAATTTTTTGATTTCCCAGTGCATATAAAAGTTACATTTATACTATACTGTTGTCTGTTAAGTGTGCATTATATCTAAAAAAGTGTTCATACCTTAATTAAAAAATATGCTAACCATTTACCTGAGCTTTCAGTGAATCATAATAACCAAAGATCACCATAACAAATATAATAAAAAACTTTGCAATCTTGAGAGAATTCAGAATTTGATACAAAGACACAAAGTAGCAAACCCTGTTGGAAAATGTCACTAATACACTTGCCCGATGCAGGGGCCACAAAAAAACCCCACACTATCTGTGAAGTACAATAGAGCAAAGTATGCCTGTGTTATATATCCACCCTATAACCAAATAAATTCCGCTTGGATTAAAGAGTTAAATGGAAAAAAACAATAATACAAGTCAGAATACTCAATTCAAAAGAAGGCCAAAAAAGGAGGAAAAAACACATGGGAAATAGCAAACAAGTAGCAATTAAATGGATCTAAATACACTAATTAAAAGGCAAAAATTGTAGGACTGGACACAAAACCAAGACCCAACTATTTACTGCTTATAAGTAACCCACTTTAAATATCAAGACACACACAGTTAAAAGTTTACAGTTTAAAGTAAAAGGATGCTAACTCAGATAACCCACTGATGAATAGGTGCATGTCCATACAGCAGAATTATGACTCCAATAAAAAGGAAGTACTGACACATGCTACAACATGGATGGACCTTGAAAACGTTATGCTAACTGAAAGTAGTCTCAAAGGATAAATATTATATGATGCCATTTATATGAGATGTCCAGAATGGGCATATTTATGGAAGCACAAAGTGGATTAGTGATTGCCTACGTCTGGGAAGAATGGAGGGTTTCTGTTAATGGGCACATGTGGTAATGATTGCACAACTCTAGGAACATACTAATAGACATAGAACTTGTACACTTCAAATGGTTGAATTATATGGTACGTGAACTATATCACAATAAAGTGGTTTTTTAAAAAAATAAAAGGATGGGAAAAGTTATATACATTCTGCTAACAGTAATTAATGTAGCCACTCCAGCTTTCATATCATTAATAAGAATATTATCACTGATAAAGGTCATTTCCCAGTCACAGGGTATAAAATGCTAAATAGAAAAAAAAAATTATAATCAAGGATTTCAACATAAATTGATAGAACAAGTAAACAGAAAAAATCAGTAAGGATAGTCAAGATGTGACCAACCAAACTGGCTAACATTTATCGAACACTCCAACAGCATCAGGTGCACATGGAACATTTACCAAGATAGACCACACTAAGGACCATAAGACAAGTCTCAGTAAATTTTAAAGGATTCAAATAATGTATTTTCTTTTACCACAACACAATCAAATCAGAAATCAGGAAAACCACCAAATTTTTGCAAACTGAATTGCATAGAAATGAGTCAAAGAAGAAAAGAAACTGGAAAGTATTTTGAACTAAATGAAAATGAAAACTTGACATACCAAAATTTGTGGGATGCAGCAAAAGCAGTGCTGAGAGGGAAATTTATGGCACTAAAATACTTCTATGAGAAAAGAAGAAAGGTACCAAATTAGTGACCTAAACAAATAGAAAAAAAACAAGAATCAGTGAAATAGACAAAATACAGAAAATTAAGGCCATTAAAAACCAGGGTTTTTGAGAAGATTTTAAAAAAATTGATACAGCTCTGCACAGACTAATCAGGATTAAAAAAATGATGAATCACTAAGATCAGAAATGGGAGGTATCGGTACAGGTCCTACAGATATTAAGAATATATAATGAAGGTTCAACAACTTTTTGCCAATAAATGTAATAATGCAGATGAAATGGATCAATTCTTTGAAAGACATACACTTCTAAACCATACTCAACAAGTAGTCTCGGTGACCGTCTATTAAAGGAACTGAATTGGTAATTTAAAAACATCCTCTCAAAGAAAACTAGGTCCAGATGGCTTCAATGGTAAATTCTATCAAATTTTTAAGGAAGATACAGTTAACCCTTGAACAACACGGGGGTTAGGACACCATGCCCCATGCAGTTGAACATCAGGGTATAACTTTTTTTTTTTTAAAGATTTTATTTATTTATTTGACAGAGAGACAGCCAGAGAGAGAGGAAATACAAGCAGGGGGAGTGGGAGAGGAAGAAGCAGGCTCCCAGCGGAGGAGCCTGATGGAGGGCTCGATCCCAGAACGCCGGGATCACGCCCTGAGCCGAAGGCAGATGCTTAACGACTGCGCTACTCAGGTGCCCCTGGGTATAACTTTTAACTCCCCCAAAACTTACCTGTTAATAGCCTACTGTTGACTGAAAACAAACAGCTAACTAACACATATTTTGTATATAGATTACATACTCTATTCTTAAAGTAAATGAAAATATTAAAATCATTGAAAAAAAATCCAAGTATAAGTGGACCCATTCAGTTCAAACCCATATTGTTCAGTGTCAACTGTAATGCCGGTTCTATACAAACTCTTCTAAAAAGTGAAGGTGATAAATCATCTCTGTAGTTGAAAAAAACATTTGACAAAATACAACATTCATTCACGATAAAACCTCTCAGGGAACCTCCTCAATCGGATAAAGACTGCATACCAAATAGAAGGCATTCAAGTCTTCCACTGTTAAGATCAGGAACAAGGCAAGGATATCTGCTCTCACCACTCCTATTCAACATAACTGTAGGCCCTCGCATATATAATAAGGCAAGATAAAGAAGACATACAGACTGAAAAGGAAGAAACAGAACTGTCTCCATTCACAACAGGATTCTCTCTATAGAAAAATAAAAATCTAAAAGTGTTAATAAACTAGGAAGATTGGCAAGGTTATATGACTAATATACAAAAATCAAATTTATTTCTACATACCAGCAACAAGGAAGGAGAAGTAAAAATTTTCTAAAGCACCATAACATTCAATACTTCTGGGGGTGCCTGGCTGGCTCAACACCCAGCTCTTGATCTCAGGTCTTGATCTCAGGGTTGTGAGTTCAAGCCCCATACTGAACAAACAAAAAACAACACAACTTAGGGATAAATCTTGACAAAAGATGTACAAGATTCGTATCCTGAGACCTATACAACACTGATGAAGGAAAGACTGAGAAAACGGAGATATTCCATGTTCATGAATTGGATGACATTTTCAAAGATGTCTGTTTTCTTCCACTTGATCTATAAATTCAATCCAGTTCCTGACAAAATCCCAGCAGAGTTATTTGTGCAAGTTAACAAACTGGTTCCAATATATATATATGTGAAAATGCAAAGGAACTAGAATAATTAAAACAATTTTGAAAAAGCTGGAAGACCCACACTATCTGATTTCAAGACTTAACTATAAAGCTATGGTAATCAAGACAATATAGTACTGGTGAGAGGACAGACATACAGATCTAGAGAATAAAATCTAGAAATACACCACATATACATGGTCAACTGATTGTCAACAAAGGTGCAAAAGTAATTTAGTTCAACAGACAGTGCTGAACAACTAGATAACCAGATACAAAAATAGTAAACTCGCACCCATACTCTGCACCACATATAAAAATGAATCAAAATGGACTGTGGACCTAAGTGTAAAACTTATAAAACTTCTGGGAGAAACCATAGGGGAACAAAATCTTTGTGAACACGGTTTACACAAAGACTTCTTAGATAACAGAATCAAAAGCACAATCCATAGAAGACTGAAATTGGACTTCATTGAAATTAAGAATTCCTGCTCTTTAAAAGATAGAAAAAGCAAGCCGCAAACTGGGAGAAAATTTTACAAACCTCTTATCTGACAAAGGATTTATTTCTGCAACATAACAAGGATTATCAAAATGCAAAAGGAAAACCAACCAAATTTAAAACTAGGCAAAAGATTTGAACACACATCATCCATTACATGCCTAGTAGAATGGCTAAAACCAAAAAACGAGGGTAACAAATTCTGGCAATGATGTGGAGCGCTTAGAAATTTTATATGTGCCTGGTGAGAATGCAAAATGATACAGCATAGCTCTAACACCTGGAAAACAGTTTGGCATTTTCTTATAAACATGCCCTTACCATATAACCAGTAATTTCATTTCTAGGTATTCACCTAAGGTTCATACAAAAACATCTACATGAACGTTTAAGACTATTCCTAATTGGCAAAAGTGGAAAACCACCCAAATGTCCTCCAGCGGGCTAATGGATAAGCAAATCTGTGGTACACGCGGCTCATGGCCAACGACTTCGCTGTAAAGGGGAACGAACTACTGATACACCCAGCAACACGGATGAACGTCAGATGCGCCGGTGCTTACGTGAAACACACTACATTTGGTAGGCCACTTACTATAGGATTTCATTTGATGCAATTCTGGAAAAGACAAACTACAGGGACAGGGAACATCAGTGCTTGCTGGCAAGGGGTATCTAAACCAGCAACGTCGGAATTTTTTGGAACGAAGAAACTGTTCTTTACTGTGATAGTTACGTGACTGTCAAAACACGCACCAGTATATGATTACAAGAGTGAATTTTACAGTAGGTAAACCTTTAGAAATGACATTTTGTGCAAAAAAAGTTATATTAAGCATCTAGATCAGTGGCTTTCAATCTTATCACCACCTGGAAAGGTTAAAAAAAAAATCTAGCACAGAATTGGGAGTTTCTTCAATAAATGATAGCAAAATTAGACTGTTGGTTGAAGAAACATTTGTCATCATGACTTAATAGATGATAACTGAGACCCTTGAGTCTAGAACCAAACTGTAATAGCCTAACCTTTACACTACAATGAGAAAAGAATCATAAAATACCATGCAAGGTAATTAACATGATTGGGGATCATTAGTGACACTTGTCAGGGCAGTTTCAGTGGCTTGGTACAGCCTGTTGAGTTACAGTTGTTATTATGTATTAAACAACTGGGGGGAAATACTACATCAATAGGGGATTAAACTAGGAGAGAAACAGAATACTGTATAGGAGCTAAAGAGATGTGCATATATACTGATATGGGAAGATCTAAGATGCAATGTTGATTGAACAAATATTCCAAACGACACATAAAATATGCCATTTTTTAAGTAGGCTCCACACCCAGCATGGAGCCCAGCATGGCACCCAACGTGGCACTTGAAGTCAGGACCCTGAGATTAAGACCTGAGCTGAGATCAAGAGTTGGACACTTAACCCAGACACCCCTGGCATTTCAATTTTTTTTTTAAACCCCACTTAATACACAGTATTACATTTCTAGTGAGTGCGTTCATAAACAGAGAGCAGAGGCTATGCAGTAGCCTGGTGTGTTCAGTGAGTGAGAGATTATAGTAGGTATCCCGGGAACCGGGTGAGGACAAGAAGTCTCAGCATATTCTGTATGAATTTTTTTTGGAATAAGAATTTATTCGTTTTAAATATGTACATATTATGTAAATTGTGATGTGTAAGATATTGTGTATTGTATATAAATTATATGTACTGTAACGCATTAATGTACAATATATAGTAATGTATGGTATATATGAATGTGCTATGTATAGTGTTATATAGTTAATACACTGTATTTCACGTGTGTGTATATATATATACACACACATAAACACACACACAAATAACCTACAATGAACAATTTAAGGAATATTCAAGTAAATAGACCAGAGATGAGGAATGCAAAAGGGTAGAAGAGAAAGTCAAAGGAAAGCTTTCTTAAGGTGGTTAAGATTTGAGAAGGTGCATATGCTAATAATAACACAGGTGATTTTATTTAAACCTCAAAAATTATTTTAAAATAAAGAATAAAATATAAATAAAATAGGTCTAGGATTAGCTTTAAGACAGTCTGGTGAATGGGAAATGAACGAGGGTATAAATCGAGTAAGACTGGCCAAAATTGGTGCAGGGGGGTGGTCGTTAAGGGAGGATTCATTACTCTCTTCTCCTTACTTTCCTGAGATTTCCTGTAAGAAACACAGGTGAATGTGGTGAGTATATTTTCCATAAGTAAACACACACAGTGAAGGAGCATGTGAAAAAAAAAATTTGTGACCAACAAACTACCAGAAAATAATGTGGCAACTGACTTTGGGGCTTTGGAGAAACTTCATGCTGAAGGCACTATACGTAGATCCAGTCTCTCTAGCATCCTGGCAGTTTTTCTCAATCAGGGTTCCTCATATTAACCACAGAACACAGAAAATAATTTGCCAAATTTTTCTTAATTCTCCCAAGGATGAAAACTAACTAGTACCTTCTAGATCATACCAATAAAATACCTACAATGGATGCTTTACGAATTAAGGGTTACTTGTCCTGTGAAATTCCAGTTGAGAGCAACTGCTAAAAAATGAGTGACACTAGACTGAAAAGGCATAATACTGTGTAAAAATCACACTGGTTTTTTTTTTAAAAAAGGAAAATGGAGACATAGGGAAGTGACTAAGTATGGCATAGCATGAGGATGCTCCGTAACTATTGTAAAAAAAAAAAAAATCACAAATTGGCGAACTTTTATTTTTGGAAAAGTGTACATCAGAATCACCCCTGGAGCTTGTTAAAATAGAAACACTCTGCCCTCCAACCCAGATAGTCATCAGCGTTGGCCAGCTGAGAAGTGAAATCAGAGGATGTATAATTTAGTAGGTCTTTTCTTTATAAAGATGTTTAAACTCCTGAAGTTAAACTCTTAACTCATTTGAGGTTCTTTGACTTACCTCTGAACTCTGCCTATTAGCATTTTAAAGTTTTATATCTATTTTTCCCCCCACTCTAGAGACTGAGAGAAATTAACAGTATGATACGGACAGGAGAAACTCCAACCAAAAAGAGAGGGATTCTTTTGGAAGATGGAAGCGAATCACCCGCAAAAAGAATTTGCCCAGAAAATCATTCTGCCTTACTACGCCGTCTCCAAGATGTAGCTAATGACCGAGGTTCTCACTGAGGTTAGTCTGTTGTACAGAAACTGTCTTTTCACAAACTCTGTTCAGCAGCACCATTTAATGCATGCTAGATTATGGGGCTCTCTTCCTAATCTTCCAGTGTCTGTAGGATATCTCTACTCATCCCAACTGCCTTTTTCCTACCACTCAGTGCTTGCCATCAAGGCTGCTTAGAATCCAAACATGGATTTAACAACTCTTCGGCAACGCTTTTGCAAGTATGACAGGGAACAGAGCGTGCTCAAATACATGTGTAAGAGGTGTCTGTTGACGTGCTCTAGCAGAGGGACTGGATTTCAGTTCATTCCTACCTGTTTTGTGGTCAGCTTCTGGCCCTCATGAAAGGCAAAACAAAAACTTAGGTGTTTGTCCCAAAATGCTTGGTAGGAGTTAGGAGGTTTTTGCATTCCTGAAACAGAACAAGGGAGAGAGCCCAGATTCGGAGCTCCTAGATTATTATCCCAAGTCTCCCGTTCCCTTTGTGTAATTCTTCCCTCTCCCCGTTAGGTGTGGTACAGTGTGGTAAGTGCTGGATTGTTTGGTGTGCAATGTGTGAGTGAACTTGTACAAGAAGTGGCACTTTAGGACTGTAAAAAGCATGATTTTGTAACCCAGATTTTGCTGTATATTTGCGATGGCACTTTCTACAATGTGAACTTTATGAAGTACAAAACTTCCAGGCTAAACATGCAATATCATCTTTGATGCTTTTGTACTTTTTTTAAACTGTTCAAGCCCCAGTAGCCACCTTTGGGCATGTGTTTTAAATTATCCAGTTTTTTTTGCTGTTAATAGGGATCAGTTGGCTAAGTAACGATTTTAAATCAAGTTGAATTAAGGGAATATGAAAAATTATGACCTCTTCTTTAGGAGGAAGTTATCTGAAAGACACGTGTCTATTAAGGTGATAAATTTAAGATATCTTTGGGTGTGTTCCTGGCAGTTTAAAAAATAGATTGGAGAATTTAGGTTTCTATTAGTACGTAGTACCATTTATAAAAATTAGAAATGTTATTTAACAGCTATTGAATTATCTATGTATACCTTTATTAATCACTATTGTTCCAGCAGTTTTAAAGTTGAACGAATAATCTTATTAGGGAGAAAATTCAATTGTAAATTGAATCAGTATAAACCAAGTTACTGGGTAACTTCATATTGCTCTGAAAGAAATATGGAACTTACACTGTTAGAATAGTGGTGCAAAAATATTTATAAAACCTCTCAAGATACTTACTGCTACTGTAATTTTATATGAAAATAAGTGTATTTTTCAATAAAGCATTTATAAGTTAATCTTTGCTTAGTTATATTGAGAAAGGGGCATTTAGTTTCCTGCATAAATGACAAAGAACAATCATTTATTGGTTTATTTTGTCTCTACAAAACACATTAGTCATTCATCATTTAAATATCTGACTTCATTAGAAACCGTTTTAACACTTTCTCCCTCCTGCCATAAAAATACAGTAAGTAATTTGCTTAAAAAAAACCAAAAACCAACTATGAACAGGTGTTCTGGTTTCCTCTCCTCACCTAATGTGTACCTCAGTGACTGACAGGAGTCTGTAAATCAGTAAGACAGGAGGCCGAAGACTGAGGCTCAGATGATCTTCCACTTACAAGTGCTAGTCAGCTATGGAACCTGCTCTGCCTCTCTCCACGTCCTAAAATATATACAACTGAAACCATGGATGTCAGAGTCATTAGAGAGTGCCCAACTCTGTCTACTCTATTAGTTTAAATGAATGTGACTTACCTTTAGCAGTAAATTCAGAAAAATACTTAAGCCTCGAAGTCCCCAATAATTTGGAGTACTGAACTAGATAACCACCATAAAGACACTTCTGACAGAAGTAATGCATTACTTAAAGAGAGGTTTCCAAAACTTGCTGTTAGAACCTAAGCGTACACGGACACACTGATACCAGTCCTCGTTCGCACAGGTTTACTCTCCCGGCAGTCCTCTGCCGTCGGTCAGCACTGACTAGGCCCGCGTCCGGCAGGAAAGTGCACGGTGCACAGATTCACCAGCGCTTAAGTTGCTACCGTTTTCTCTTCTTTACTGAAAGGCTGTACTGAACCAGGCTTTACCCATGACAGGCCAGCAACATGAACACTTTTATTGTGCTGCTCTTCAGGCTTCTTCTAGGCATAATCAAAAACAGACATTAAAAATAGGACTGATGGAGACGTTGGCACTGTACAGAATCATTTCCCAAAAAGTTACTTGTACATAATGAGCAGTCTCCAGTGAAGACACTTCAGAAAGGAAACAGTGAACGATTCAAAAGTGGTTATGTGCTTACCTTCTGAGTCAGCATCTTCTCTCTGGCTTCATCATGTACAGAAGGATTCCATGGAGAAAAGCTTAAGGAAGAGAAAAATATTAAAAAACTGCTTTGGCTTACTAAATTTGCAGAACATCCATTTATTCCCTTAACAAAACTTAACAAGGAACAATCATCAGTTGTCAACACGTAAGTTTTAGATATGACTCTAGATGATTCTCTCACAGGGTAACTATCCCTTATGGAGCACTTACACGTGTCAGCTCATTTCCGCTTCACAACCGTCCCTTGAGGTACTAGTATTTACAGATGAAGAAAGTGTGACAGCCAAAGTAAGTCACTGCCCGGGGTCCCCCAAGTCAGTAAGCGCAGAGGCCAGCTCTTAGCCACTGTACCACACAACCTGCCAGCAGTACATGTTGCCAGAGAGCTACATCACCGACTCCTCAGGTCTCCGCACTCCTTCCGATGCTTCCAAGACTAAGTATCATCGTGCTAAAGGAACGCACTATTCCCACTACTCGGTTTCCCTCCTTGCCCCAACGCTGAAGGCCAGTGGGGGCTATGGCAGTTTAAGAGGGGCTCCAGCTAAAACTGCCCGCTGAGAAGTGGTGTCTGGACCCTTGAACAGGCACATTACGAGGACCCTTAGGAAATCGAAGTCACTGAATAACTTGCTATTGGCACAACATGCCAGTCGACGTAAAGCTCTTAAACCCCATTCTAAGGCCACCCGGAGCCCGGCAGCACGGACGGCGGAGTGCGGCTCCTCGGGCTCACGCGCCACCTACCTGATGGCGTACGGGTCTTCTATTTTAGGTTGGTCGAACAGACGAGCAGTGCACATCTTAACGCTGTCGACCACTTTACTTTTAAAAAGCTGAACATCTTTTTCATACCTGTGTTAAAAGTTTAATTCAAAAGTTACCAACATAATCTGCTTAGCTGCATTTTCAATTTATCTGAAAGGACAAAGCAAAGTGACGTACAGCACGGCAGCCTCTGGGTTTAGGGGGCTTGCTGTGTCAATCTTGTAGAAGACCCTCCTCGCGTACATTAGAACTTGCCAGATGTGATTATGGTTCCGCCTAAAGAGAAACACGGAGGATCACTGAAGCACCCTCCCGCTGACTTAGGTCGCCGAAGTAAATGCTGATTTACTGACCTCCACTTCGCAAATGCTCTTTTCACGTCCAGTTCACCTGAGGTGGGCTCGACTAGCGGGTGAAAGACGGGAATATCAAACACCAAGCGCTGTATTTAAAGAGAGACGTGTCCTTTAATGGAAGCAAGGAGCTTATCGGACCCATACAAATAGTTGTAAAGGGAGCTTCAGGACAAGGCAGTCACGGTGTTTTAAGTCAAAGAGCTGCCTCAAGAGGGATACGTAACAACCTCTACCATTTTCCTGTAAAACTCAATTTTGCAACCAACGGGGGAGAAGTCACTCTCCGCTCCTCTGTAGCACAGCGGTCGCCATGCACACAGCGCGGTAGGACCGCTTCCAGCCTCCCTCGCACACCCTGAGCAGAGGAACGAGGATGGCAGAGGCCGGCGTGGCAAAAGATGCAACAAGCACAAAAATCCCCTTCACAGAAGACTGCAGAGATAAAACATTTTGGGAAACTGAAATTGTAAAATCATGAGCTCAGGAAAAGAACCAAGCAATCTTTCAAGCCCTTTAAGCCCTCCTCGGGCCCAACAAATGAAGCCAGAGTGGACTTCTCACTTACTGGGCAGTCACCGTCTGGGTAGTTATCAGGGATGTAAACTGTAAACTTAAACACGCCATCTTGGTACAGTCCATGCCGTATGAATATTACTCCAAACCACACTGTAGGAAAAAATAAAACACAGTTAAGGCCCAAGTGTGTGTCAGAGGAACCAAATACGCTATGAAGTAAAGAGCGAATCCTTACTTAATGCAGAGCGGTAAGATGGCTGCACGTAGACCCCCGGTAGCTTCTGCTTCACAACCAAGGTACTAAAACGGAAGCAGGATAATGAAAGAGTGCGGATGTGAAGGACACATGCAGATCAAACCAACCTACGTTCACTTCTCGAGAGAAGGACTAGTCCCCCGGGGGCAGCCGACAGCTAACAACAAGCCACGTCCTCACCATCTCACCTGGTCCAGACTCCTACCCATTTCCCAGCTTACAAGTCAAGCTCACAGAGAGCAGGAGCCAGGGAGGGCCCCGGATGAAGAAATTCAAGCCAAGCAGGGATACACAAAGAAACAAGCTTTCCTCCCAGAAATCAACTTTCCCAAGACATCACCTTGGAAACCAACCTGTAGGTAATTCTGAACAATGCAACCTGATTTAAGTTCCAGACATTAAATTTTAGGGAAAAGAGAGTGTACAATTTTTGCTTTGGTGACTGTGGACAATAGATCTCACCCACACACGTTCAAAAGCCTCCTGAAGCACATTTTAGGTCATGAGAATAAAGATGCCACAGAACCGCCATTGCTGAGGTGTCATTTTAAGTGTGAACGCCGGTCCCCGTGGCAGAGGGCTGTGTTTAGATCTGCGGCGTTCTCGGTGAAGGCAGGCAGGGGTGAGGCGCCCCCCCATGCTCTCCCTCTAAAAGGACCCCCCACCTCAGGCACCTGAACTCTGTGGGGGTGCCCTGCAGCAAGGGAAGCCAGGTGCACTGACAGAGGTGTTTCTGGCTCTTCTGGGACCTTGTCACCGTGAGCCTAAAGCAGTAAGGCTGAGCCCAGACCCAGAACAGCGCTAACCTCGGGCCTTAAAACGTGCGTAACCTGCCAAACCTGAATTTTCTTGAGAAACAACTCATTGAACCTCAGTGGTCAGTTTTTATTACCTATTTACCAATCACACTTATTTTTAATCATTAAAGTCGTTCCTCCGTTTTTAAGTTACTAAAATTCAGCAGGTGGACAGCAGCGTGGCTGGCAGACGTTACTAACTGCAGCGAGGCCGCTCTGGGCTCCGTTACAGACAGCGGATGCTGGGCCCCCAGAGAAGGCCTCCATGACAGAGCCGAAGGAACCACTGCCACCAAATCCCACTCGGCCAGCGGCGCCAGGGCCTCGGACCCTCTGACCGTTAGAGGGGACGCTGGGTCTGCTGTACTAAGAAACTGAACCGTGACAGAAATTAAGAATTCCGTGTCCACGCACCGGCACACCCGATGCCACCTGAGCCCCTGCGGACGCTGGCGCGGTCGCGTGACCAGCCCTCTGGGCGGCGCTGCTCGCCTCCCGCTACGGACACGTGCAACTTCGGTCCGACTTTCAATACGGAGCCCGAATCTTTGTGATTTCCCTGGAACTGCCTACTTCCGCCTCGTGCGTCACGAGGCAGGGGTCCGGTCCCCTTTGTAACGAAAGGCCTCCGCATACACGAAAGCGGCTGTGATAAGTGCTTCCTGCGGGGTCTCTCCTGAGTCGGTGGTTCCAGTTCCTTCAGTTGTTGGCCCCTAAGGTCTGGCTTCCTGACCTCTGCCTACTGGGACCCTCTCAGCCTGTCAGGACGCCTCTTCCAAGGTGGTCACCACAAGCCTCCAGCTGGGTCTGACCTGAGAAAGAACAGAGACTGCCGTCCCACTGGCCGTCTCTCCACACCCACGTCTTCAGGAGGTGACCTCCTCACCTCATATAAAGGAACCCCAAAATGAAGTTACTCAGTCCCTGACCTGCTTATGTTTAGGTGCTTAGTCCTACTCTCGTTCTTTTGCTCTCTAAACAGCCGTGGAGATGCAAGCCCACACCCTCCTTTCAGTCTCATTTCCCTGATATTGGAGGGGGGATGTGTTTGAGCTTTAAGACCGAAGGACACAGCCTTTTACAGAGTGCGCCAGAATAAATTTCATTTTTCACCTTCAAAGATCAGTCAAAATTTAACCGGAGAGTCGAAGCACTTACAATTCTGCAAGAAGAGAGTATTCCAGGTAGAAGGGTCCGTAAGAAGCATGTGTGCCATTTGTTGACGGTGCTGCTGGGGCGGGAGATGTAGGCTTAGTTATGGGCAAAGCGTTTTTGGGAATACAAGGCAGTTGTTTCTTTGGAGCGGCACGTGGAGGGCTGGTTATCACGTCCCCTGTTAATGCCTTCTCTTCACCATCAGATCGCTATTCAAGACGAAGTGGTGAGAACATTCGTTAGCATGATTCTTAACTCATACTCTTATCCTTGACCTAAAAGCTGGAATGACTCTTTCACAAACACGTTCCAGCGCCACGGTCAAGATGACTTGAAAGTCCTCTGAGCAGGCAGGCCATTAGAAAGAGAACAAAGCTGAAGGAAGACTGAAGCAACAGGAAAAAATTTTAAAGCTACATCCTACAAAAACAACGCCAATATTTACAGGATGTACACGAAACAGAAAAAGAAATGGTTTCGTCTCGTGACCCCCAAAAGAGGTTTACTCAGCAGTTAAGACATCTGTACAAGAAGAGTCCCTTGGCTTAGGTGCTACAGAAGGCCAGGTGCAAAGCAGCTCAAAACAAACAGCAGAGGTGACTGAAACTAGTCACCACCTGGCGTGAGCACCTCGCTTAGAAACACGGAATGAAGCTACGCTCTCCCTCATGCTGCTCGGATTCTGATCTTGTCCCTGATGGAGATGATCCACATTTGGACTCTTCCCAGCACAGACTGTCAGCCTGAGTCAAAGACAAAGGTCTACATGAGTCAGGGATGAAATCACCAGCTCATAGGCACTTCCTTGGCTCAAGGACAGCCAAAGGCTGTTTAACTTACCCGCATTAAAAAATGGATATCGTGTGCATTAGAAAAAAAGAGGATTCCTGGGGGAGGTCTTCCAGAGGTGGAATTATGGGTTATACGCACTCTCTTTTTGTCTGCATTTTTAAAGCTTTCCTAAAATGTACTGTTTTTGCAATTTAAAAATAGACATTTTGTTTGGAAAAATTAAACCAGCGTCCTCAAGTCTGAATTTGACCACATTGGACTGGTCTTTCTCAAAGCTTCTCTGACTGCGGAATCTTGCAAATTAGTAAAAAGACTACTACAGTAATGTGTCACAAATTTCATCATGTGTAAATATACCCTAAAAAATAATCTTACAATTGTGATTACCAGAATGATTTCTATTTGAGATGCCATTTCCGTCTCAGAAACTAACTTTAATCAGCAAAATCAATACTTCTCAAAAGTAAAACCTAGGGGTGCCTGGCTGGCTCTGTCAGAAGAGCATATGACTTTTGATCGCAGGGTTGTGAGTTTGAACCCCACGTTGGGTGTAGAGATTACTAAAAAATAAATAAATAAAGAAAGAAAGAAAGAAAAGAAAAGAAAGAAAAAGAAAGAAAGAAAGAAAGAAAGAAAGAAAGAAAGAAAAGAAAGAAAGAAAGAAAGAAAGAAAGAAAGAAAGAAAGAAAGAAAAAAAAATCTAAATAAGCAAAGCCAGCTAATTTTGTTAAGATTATAGGCAACCTCGGTATGAATGATTTTTTTTACCTCTACTTTGACTCAAATGGGTTTCCTCGCTAAATTTATTAACTATACCTACTTTGCGGACGGAGCTTGCAGACATGCTCCAGAAAGGGTTCATAACGTGGACTCCAAACAAAGAAATTCAGTGGTCTGTGTCATCAAACTCTTCTGTCCTCAGAAGTCACTTTACCTAAAAATGAGATGGGAAAACACAGAAACATACCAACACCAACAGTTAATATCTCTAAAATAGTTAAGAACTAAATCCGACACTCTAAATAGAAATTCAACATAACGTTATGTAATAGATAGTTACAAAAATTAGGGGGGAAAAAGTCTTCAGAAAATTTCCTTCAATACTCTCCTCCCTCTTCTGAATCCAATTTCTTTCCCACCTTTAAATGCCTACAGGAATCTGTGTAATGAGTCCTTGGCCAGGATTCAGAATATTCAGTGACACAGTTCAGTTTTGGTGCCAGAAATGCAGACGATGTGGCTGGACTACAACAGTTGCTAGTAGCGTAACATGTAGGCACTTGATTGTAGGAAAGTCAGGTGCAGAATGCACTGTTACCCACGTACACAAAAGGTCGGTCACTGTTCAGAGTTCCGGGAATTAAAGAGCCAAGGGGCTGATTTGTGTCTTAAATGAGTTAAGTGCATAATTATTCTCCCCAGCAAAACTAGCAGCCGAAGACCTAACAGAGAGAAGGTAGAGCAGGTAAGATAGAGAGGGATAACTGGGTCCTGGCAGGATCATCCCTGAGAAATGGTCTTTTTCTCTGCTTAATGTGTGGAAACTACAGGATTAGACGCGGAAGGAATGGCCAAGCAGCACATACGAATGCAACAGAGGAGTGCAGAGACATTTCACAAACGAATCTCCCAGCAAAGCTTCAAGTAGTGGACAAGAAAGTATGCCTCAAAGGTCACAAAGTCAGTGGGTCATTTACTAAAAATACAGAGGAAGAGGGAGAGGAAGAGCAGCAAGCCAAGCTGTAAGAACAACTTCTCCACTCTGGTGATTTTCCCCAGGCTCAGTTAGGTGTAAAGCAGAGCTCCTTCTCTGAATTCTTACCTGCACCAATCCAAAAGGCTGAAGGTTAAAAAAGGTCAAAACTTAGACTGTTGCTAATTCTACTAAATTCCTAAGAAGCAAATCATTAAAGCAAACTGTACCAAACGTCCCTGACAGCAAAAATTTGTTTTATGACAAGCCTATGATATCCACAGGTGGGTACCAACTCTCCCATACCTCGCCGGTGCCAATTACTGCTGTTTTCCTTTCCACGACATAATGCCACCCCGTAATTAAGTCAAAGGAATGAGGCTTCTGGTTCTTCCACTAACCTGTTGACTTACACCCAATAAGCAGCAACTTATTGCTGAGAGCTCTCCACAAAATCTGCCTTTAAAGGTGACTAGGGCACAGAGGAGAATGGTTGGGACATCAAAAATGTGTGCGGGCATGTTCACGTTTGGCCCAAATGAAAACACTGGTTTACAGATCCAGAGTAAAGTACAGCACCCCGCTGTCATCTAGGACACATCTGACTTAACAGAGGATCCCCTCCCCTTGGGACACAGTGCTCACCACCATGTAAATTCATTCATTCACCTGTACGGTCCCTTTCAAGTCTAGCATGTAATGATTCTATGATTTTGCTTTTTTAAGAGTCCAAACTTGCCCCCAGTTCCTGTTATCTTTAAGCAGGAGGTAGTTTCTACTGCTGCCTGTGTTTCCAGTAGCAACAGAATCACCTGAAGAAACTAGCACACTTTTAGAGAATAACTACACGTTTTATTAGAAGTCTAGTCTACCCAGACAGGGTTCAGCATTTTCCAAAAGGAGTGACATAGGTGGAAGGAAGCCCTAGGACACAAATTTGAGAATTTCTGCTGGTTCAGCCATACAAACCGAACAGAACGGTCTTCCTTTACGTCACGCAGCTGAGAAATGAGTGCCTTGGACCTGTACAAATGATCTGAACATGGCTTCAGCCAAAACGTAGAAGAAGGGTGCTGCTTTCCTACGTGCCACAGTCCCTAAATAGGCACTAACTTAATACATCACCCCAAACAGCCTTAAATTCCACGTTAAGAGGAGACGGAGTACGGCACTGAGAAAGGACGAAAAACAGCCTGGGCCCTGGCCCGGCTCGCTGCGGACAGCCGGGACCGGTACCCTCGCCCGGGGCGGAAATCCATCTCCACACACGCACGGAATCCGGACAAACCTGTCTCGAGCTGATGCAAGGCAGGGGCCATGTCCCAGCTTCGCAGCTAGCTCGAGGCCGGCCCCGGCCCCACGAGACCCTCCAGTGGGAAGCTGAGGGCCTCCAGGGCTCGAAGACGTCCCCCCCCCCAACCCGGGCACAGGACGGAGGCGGGGAGGGCGGNGGGCGGCCCGCGGACGGGGCAAGCCGGTCGGGCCCGCCTCCCTCCCTCAGGCCGCCGGGCCCAGCACCCGGACAGCCCCCAGTGCCGGCCCAGGGCCCGCGGCCGCCGGCGCAGCAGGTGCCTGCAAACGCGGACAGGTGCCCGGCCCCGCCCCCATGTCCCAGTGCGGCCGCCGTCGCTACGGAGTCAAGAGCGCCGGGTAGGGCAGACAAATGCTGGCCGAGAATGTTAGCGGCCCGCCTTTAAAGACTCCACGGCCCTCCCGTCCCTCCCAGACGGCCCAGCAGTGCACCTCACCTCGGCGTTTTCAACGCAGTGCTCCCGGCTGCTGAGCACCGTCGCTGCCCCACAGCATCTCTGGCCGCAGCGCCAGCCCGGCCCCTGCTTGCTCCCCGCCCCGCCCTGCTCTTGGTGTCAGGCCCCGCCCTCTGCCCCACGCCCCTGGGCCAGGAGGCTTCCGCCCAGCCTCCCGGCTCCAAGTGGCTCCCATACCTGTCCGTCAAGTACGTTCTTCCGGGGGCGTTGGGACGACAGCGCTCCGCACTGCCAATCAAGTCGGCTCCGCTAGGGTGGGGCAGCACTCGACCCTCCCCTTACGTAACAGCGCCCAGAGTGAACTGTCAGTCACGGAAGTCTCGCCTCGGGGGAGGGACGGGGAGGAAACAAACTAGCACCTGAACGTAATTGGTTACGACATCTGTCAGTCATCATAGAGGCCTGCCCACAGGTTGGTGCGTGGCCACTGCAGCCATTTAGGGAGACTGTGATTGCGGATTTTCCGAGCCCAGGCTGGGGCAGGGCCAGGGCCGGGGCGGGGCTGGTTTCCCTGAGAGCGAGACTGGCGGGCAGGCCCAGCCGGCGGTGGGAGCGCCCTGCTTCGGGGGCGGCGGAGGGCGGCCGCCGGGAGCCCTGAGACCCCTTTGTCGTGCCCCCTCTGCCCGGAGGGGAGGGGCTGGGGTGACCGTCAGGTCGAACGAACCTACTAGAACGTTTTATGTAACGTTGAGAAACACGGTGTTCCCCGTCACAAATTGGAGGAGCGCATGGTGGGAGCTCAACCCTGTCAACGCTTGACGGTAACGCTGCCAAAGGAGCTTTAAAAAATGTGCCAATCAGACTGAACCAACAGAATCCGAATCCAGGGGGCGGTGAGCAGCAAGGATTTACATCTGTCACAAGTTCCTCTGGTGATTCTGGTCCACACTGAAGTTTGGGGACCTCTTCCATGGCAACATAACTCCTGGTCCCCTGACTCTGTCTTTTCACCCCACAAACCCTCACTTGGATCCAGAACACCATCACCAGTTCTAACCCTTTAGTGCTCAAAAGTTTCCCAGGGAAGCCAGTTTGGGCTGCAAAAAAAATTCTGAACTCAGCCCGCCTTCCAAGGCACACCCCATGCTGGCCTCCTTCCCATGGTCCCCTCTCATTTCCCACGTCTGTCTCCAGCCCCATTCTGTGATGGCTGCCCTTGGCTTTCGCTCCCCACACCTTTCCTTAAGATGGTGACTTCTCCCACGATGCCCTTCCAATCTGCACCTGACTTGGTATTTTACACTCCTCAGAAGAGGAGAAGTATTCTCTGATCAGGTTGTTCCATTTTGGATTGCCTTTGAAATCCTGGTAAAATGACCTTCTTGAATGGCAGGCAGCCAGACTCTCCTCTTGCTAATCCCCAGGGCTCGTTCCGAAATCCAACTTCCTCCCCTAGCTGAAAACACTACTGAGCCACTTCCTTTTTTCCAGGATGAAAACACTTAAGAATGTTGTCATGCCCTTAATACTAGTTTCAATCAATATGAAGAGGAAGGCAAACAGGAAATCCTTTCCTCTGGCCACAGGTGGTCTCTCCTGGCACCTCTCTGGCCCAGCCCCTCCATACCTTGGTTGCAGGCTCATCATGAGGGTGATGCGAGCTCATTTCTTCTCCCAGGCTTCACTCAGGATTCACATATGTTACTACAGCCCAGACTTCTTCTCTAAGCTTCAGTTGCTCAAGTCCAACTGCCCACAACTGCACTGGATGCCTGAGACACACATCCTAACCCAAAGTTAGAATCCTTGCGGTGGCACCTGCCAGAAAACCCAGCTCAAACTGGCTTACATAGCAAGGGGATTTATCTTACAAGGTAGGGCAGGCATCTGCCCCAGGCTTTGGACACAGGCACACCAAATGTCACAATGCTTAGCAAAATGAAAGGATCCTTTTCTTCCAACGGTCTTTTCCAAAGAGCAAGAATACCCATCCAGAAGCTAGCTAAACCAATGAAGGGCAAGTGGAATGAGGCTGCCGAGATGGGCTAGGGCCAATCAAGATTTACCCTGGATCCCTGGACTTTGGGCAGGGCAGTGACATAATCAGATTTGTGTGTGTGTGTGTGTTTTTTTTTAAGATTTTATTTATTTACTTGACAGAGAGACAGCCAGCGAGAGAGGGAACACAAGCAGGGGGAGTGGGAGAGGAAGAAGCAGGCTCCCAGCGGAGGAGCCTGATGTGGGGCTTGATCCCAGGACTCCGGGATCACGCCCTGAGCCGAAGGCAGATGCTTAACGACTGCGCCACCCAGGCGCCCCCATATTTGAACTTTGAAAAGGCCACAGAGTAGGAGAGCCTTTGAGAAACCATCGCAGTCACCGAGCAAGAGACAGCCGCATGAAGGTAATGGTGGAGAAGGAGAAATGGATGCGTTGCAGAGATATTTAAGAAGTGGAGTGGATAGGACTGGGCCATAGATAAGACATGGGGGTAGGGGTACGAAGACCAAGGGGGTATCATGGATGACGCCTAGATTTTTTGGCCTGAGCGACTTAATGGTAGGTGAGAACGTTCACCGAGATGGGCAACGGTAAGCCATGCTGTTTATGGGAAGGTGGGAAAGGGGAGAGTTCTGTTTCCGATAGATAATGTTAGGGGGGGTTTCTTGGACTACTGTTGCTTGTGTACCTGATATCCATGTCCCTCTTCTTCATTGCCGACCGGGCCTCAGTGTTTGTTGAGGAGTCCAACCCTTGAGTGGTTTCCCATAGCTCTTAGGATGAAGACCAGTACCTGTCCAGCCCCATCTGCCCCAGGCTGCAGTCTCTGGCATTCTTTTAATTCCTCTGAGGTGTGATGCTCTCCCACCCTACCCCACTACAAGGTGGGGCCTTTGAACTGTTTGTACCCTTTGCCTGGAAGCTTCTTTTTTCTCCCCTACACAGATCTCACCTGAAACACCAATTCCTCAGGGCAATTTTCCATTTTGTGGGGAGAGGACTTATTAGTGTGTCTCCCACACTACATGGTAAGCTCCACGAGGCTGGGACCATGTGTTTCTCCCTTCGTGGTCTCCCCAACAGCCAGTCCAATGCCTGGATGTAGTGGGTATGCAAGAAGTATTTGACAAACAAAGAACAGAAGCAACTAAAGAAAATTTAAAACCTGTGAGTCCCCGGCTCGGCAGCAAGAAAGTCGCTCATTAAGAAAACAAGCATGATGGACTCCAAGGGGATGCAGCAGCCTCCAGGCACCATTTCTTTAAGACCGAAAGGTACTCCTCAACATGGTGCTGGGAACACGGGACGGCTACGTGCCAAAGAATGAAACTGGACCACTTTCTCACACCACACACAAAAATAAACTCAAAATGGATTAAAGACCTAAATGTGAGACCTGAAACCATAAAAATTCTAGAATAGCGCACAGGCAGTCATGTCTCTGACATCGACTGTAGCAACATTTTTCTAGCTGTCTCCCCAGACAAGGGAAACAAAAGCTAAAATCAACTATTGGGATGACCTCAAAATAAAAAGCTTCTGCACAGCAAAGGAAACAATCAACAAAACTGAAAGGCAACCTACAGAATGGGAGAAGATACCTGCAAATGACATAGCCAATAGCAAACTTCTAAAACTCAACACCCAAAAGCAAACAATCCAATTTAAAAATGGGCAGAGGACATGAGCAGACATTTCTCCAAAGACGACATCCAGGTGGCCAGCAGACACATGGGAAGATGCTCAACATCACTCGTCATCAGGGACACGCAATCAACCACAACGAGATACCACCTGACACCTGTCAGAACGGCTAAAATCAACAACACAAGAAACCGCCAATGTTGACAAGGATGTGGGGGGGGGGGCTCTTGCACTGTTGGTGGGAATGCAAACTGGTGCAGCCACTGTGGAAGACAGTATGGAGGTTCCTCAAAAAGTTAAAATAGAACTACCCTACAATCCCAGTAATCGCACTACTGGGTATTTCCCCCAAAATACTAAAACACCAATTCAAAGGGATACACACAGCCCTATGTATATAGCAGCGTTATTTACAATAGCCGAATTACGGAAGTAGCCCAAGTGTCCATCGGTAGATGAATGGATGAAGATGGGGGCTGGTGTGTGTGTTTTTTATTTATTATTTATTTATTTATTTAATGGAATATTGCTCAGCCATCAAAATGAAATCTTGCCATTTGCAACAACATGGATGGAGCTAGAGAGTATAATGCTAAGTGAAATCAGTCAGAGAAAGACAAATACCATATGATCTCACTCATATATGGAATTTAAGAAACAAAGAAGCGGGGCGCCTGGGTAGCGCAGTCGTTAAGCGTCTGCCTTCGGCTCAGGGCGTGATCCCAGCGTTCCGGGATCGAGTCCCACATCGGGCTCCTCCGCTATGAGCCTGCTTCTTCCTCTCTCACTCCCCTGCTGTGTTCCCTCTCTCGCTGGCTGTCTCTGTCAAATAAATTTAAAAAAAAAAAAGAAAAGAAAAGAAACAAAGAAGCAAAAGAAAAAATAAAGAGACAAACCAAGAATCAGTCTCTTAACTAGAGGAAGCAAACTGATGGTTACCAGAGCAGGGGTATATTGGGGGGGGGGATTCTGGGTGAAATAGGGGATAGGGAGTAAAGACTGCATATATCATAATGAAAAAAAGTAAAAGTCTTAGTAACCACATCTGTTAGCACTTTAGAGTAATGTTTTTTCTTCTCTGCATTATAAAGCTTTGGTCTAGTACCTTTTTATTTATGTGTAAACCAAGGAAACATGAAAACAAAACAAAAAAGTAAAATCTATAAAGTACTGAGAAAAAACCCAACTGACTCTAAACCTGACCTATAGAACATTTTCAATCACTTTATTATTCTAAATTTTTAGAGCATATCTGGCATTGGTGTCAAAAAAGTTCAAAAAAGTCTGTCAGACTTGTTTTAAAAAACAGATTTCATTATTAACTTGACAGAGAGAGAGAGCATAAGCAGGGGGAACAGGAGAGAGAAAAGCAGGCTCCCTGCTGAACAGGGAGCCCAATGTGGGGCTCGATCCCAGGACCCTGGGATCAGGACCTGAGCCAAAGGCAGCCGCTTAACTGACCGAGGCCCCCAGGCGCCCCTTGCTGTTGGACTTAATAGACATGTGGGCTCTACGAGCACTCGGGGCTCCCGCTCACGTTCTAATCAGCAAAATATTCACTGAATCCATTCTTCCCTTGGCCCCTGGGAAATTAATTGAACAAAGCTTTTAGGTCATTGATTTACTACTAAAGGAAGACCTTAACAGAAGGAAGGGGTCAGGGATGGAGTTTAGCTGAAATGTGTATCTGTTTCATACACATGCACACACGAACCAAGGTCTTTAGTTCAACCCATTTGTCCCTGAATCCTTCTCTGAAAAGCGGGTTCCTATTTAGTGTGGTACATGTATCATTGACTACACGTTATTCAAGATAGAGTAGATGATTCCATAGCTATACATTTATTTTCATAGGTCAGAAAAAACATATCATTAACACATCAAAACTATGATTTTATGGACAGTAATGTTTAGTACGAGGCCACAGTAGGCTTTTTTTTTTAAGTGAATGGATTCAAGGGAGGCTAATAATCCTATAATTAATGATCCTTAGATATGGCAGAAGTCATGAATTTTTGCCAATTATTGAAGCTTGAGAACCACTGCTATGGAGGGATGACGTGGCTTTTGTCCTTTCTGCACGTTCACGGATCATCACGTTCTTGCTATCACATCTCAAACATGCTCGTGGTTTAGGGTTGCACCGTGTCTTGTTCCCCTGCCCCAGTCCCCATAACTCTCTTCCCCATAAGCTACTGAGCGGCTGGATGGACAGATGGGTGGATGATGGGTAAGTGGATGAAGGGATGAATTTTACAGACAGACTACAACATATTAAAAATCAAAATTGGAGTAGCTCATGGACCTGCGAATATTTATGCTTTAAGGAAAAGCAAGCAATCTACAACATTGCAGCTCACAGAGGGCTGGAAAAGAATAGATTTCCTTTTATAATCAAACAGCGTTGTGAACATACAGAACACTGCAAATCACCACCCACGCTCTTAGCTTGCTGCCAAGTCTACCAGCAGCCACAAGAGCAATCTTCTCTTTGATTGGCATTATCTTTACAAAACCACGTCACTCTCTGGTTGCAAAGCATTGGGAAAGAGGATAAAGGCTTAACTTTAGTTTAGCTGGAGTGGCAGATTCAGACAAAAAAGAGGAGAGAGAGAATGCAATATTCATCCACTGCTAAATAATTCAGGGCCTGCTGTGGGCAGGGCACTGTTCCAAACAAGACCCCTTCGTTTCTTACTATCAGTGAATAGTGGGTCATGAAGGACACCTTAGGGGTCTCAGTGATTTTGAGAGTCTGCCACCCAAGGGAAATGACACCATCACCACCACATCTTCCAACTTTTTATTATGAAAACTGTTAGTCCTACAAAAACATAGATCTTATGGCCATCCTTATAGTCACTGCCTCGATTCAACAACGGTTAATGGTTCTGCTGTATTTCTTTTCCCTTTTTTCCCCCTCTCAAATCATTTATAAGTAAGTTGCAGTCATCGTGACCTTCACTCCTAAATACTTCAGCATGTCTGTCCTAAGAGCAGGACATTTCCCTACAGAACTATAGTACCTCAATCACTCTGGAGAACATTCTCCACATCCCTTGTCTCCATGGAGGCCACACCTACTTCAGTCACCCTAGTTGCCGCACATCACGGGGAAAAAAAGCTTTTATAGTTTGTATTTTGCTACGCCAGGATCCAGTCAAGATTCGCTCATTACATTGGGTCTCTTCAGTCATATATTCGAGAAGCCTGCCATAACACGGACTATCTGAACAGACCAGGGGGTTTCACATTCTGGATTTCTTGTGATGTTGTGTGGCTTGGTCCTCTTTCCCTGTATTTCTTGTAAACCATTAGGTCTGGAGACTTGATTAGATTCACCATTTCTGGCCGAGTATTTCCTGAGCGAGAAGCTTCTATGATGCCTCCAACTACTGATTTAGGAAAATTGCATGCTAGTGATTACGCATGAAATACACTCTGTGCTAACACAAGTTACTTGAGTATCAGGTACTGTCAAGAGTAGTCAACTTTGAAGTTTTCTGTTGGGTATTTTGGACATTCCTACTTACTGCTCTGAAGGCTGACTTAGTGCCGGTGACTCTGTTCTCATAAATACCAATGAGTCTGGAAATCAGACTCATTCTTACGGCCACTGGCTGGGTACCTGGCGAAGTTGAATCCATGTGAAGAAGAAACAACGTGGTTCAGAAGACACCGGGCAGTGAGCGGTCTGTGCTAGTAGAGGTCAGGGAGGGCAAGCAGGGGGGTCCTAAGGAGGGACGTTTCTGGATTTCCCACGTCAACATTTGCTGCATCCTCCCTGGAGCGGGACTCAGGCCCCGGGGCCCCGCTAACTGGTCCACTGTAAACTTTTCTCTCTCATTCTGTGATGTGACAAGGTCCCAAATACTCCTTCATGTGTGGAGAAGTGAAAACAGAGGCTGCTGAAGAATAGGAAAGCCAGGTACACCGCTGCTGTCTCCAGGGGTGTGACTCCACGCAGATGACACCGCAGAAGCGGGGACTGTGTACCGTAGCAAGGTATTTTTATTTTCCCCAGTAACAGGCAGCAGTTCCTCCTGACGCCGTTTACATGGCCCTTCCCTTTCAACGGCCGCTAAAAAGCCAACCACCCCCTGCTCTAACTTGGCTCTAAGCCTGGGAAAGGCGCTGGGTGAGTTTCACTAATCCGTGGGGAGGGGCCTTCACGCCTCCTCATGGATGGTCGAGTGCCCTCTGGTGGACAGCAGCAAGAGTGCAGGCAGCAAAGCCGAATTAATTTACCTGTTTCTCCGAGAAATTATTAGAAGTACATTCAAAACACACCCATTTCTTAAAAAAAAAAAAAAAGAAATCCTGCATCTACATTTGCATTCCTGAAAAAAAAATCGTACCTAAGAGAGTTTTCTATTTCCCTCAAAGTACTTACTAGTCTCAGGGGAGCATCCCCACCAGGGGCTCAAGTACACAGAGAAGAGGAACTGATTCAAAATGGATTACTGACCTTTCATCTAAGACACCTCAAATATCCTGTATGTGTCATCTCAGAAACCATTCCTTCGGGCTGCCCCACCTAAGCAAATTCATGCCGCTAGCCCCCCAGAGCCTCTCCTTTGGCAGGCTTGCCGAGATTGGCTTTAACCCTTCGCACCTCCGTTCCTCCCTCCATCAGAACCCGAATGTGGAATCCTCATTCCCTAAAGCAGAAGGGACTGGCCACAAGTCAACCCTTCTGCACCGACTTAGGGCTCAAAGCCTTAAAGAGGAGAAGCACTAACGGTGATTTCGGGCATGGGTGGGAGCACAGGGCTGAAGTCTTGTCCTCCAGGGATTGTCTGGGGATTGAGGGGACAGGGATGGGATCAGGAGAGGTTGAGGGCTGGGAGCAGGAAGACCGTCACTGCAGTCCCCTCCCCAAGGCTCCACACTCACCCAGCGCCACTGCCCAGGAAGTGGCCAACCCCGAATATGCCCATGTGATGAAAGGCAGGTTGGTAAACTGGGGTATGGGTTAGTGTTCAGGCTGGTGGCCCCAGGGAGGTGCACCCTCCTAGTGACCCGAGTTATGCAAGAGTTAGGCCATTACCCGAGGGTCATGTGATCCAGCTTCATGGGACAAATATTTACTTTAATCATTGCTCCAGTCGGAGTTGCACCAGGCTGGTGGGATCTGCAGGCTCCTTCCAGAAGGCAGATTAGCCCCAGATGACAAGCCCTCTAGGGTTAGCTGGGAAATTCTAACTACTGAGAAGGTTTGGGAGAAGACCTGGAGCCCCCGACCACCACCCGTCTCTGTATCTTCGCAATCAGTATCCCAGTATCCCTGTTGACTGGGATCTTTCTACCTGAAATCGCACAGCGTGGGGTGCAGGGGCCCTGTCTGCCACCAGCTGGAGGGTCCTCCGCTTTCTCTTCCCTCCTGTAATAGCCACAGGTGCTTAACACAGCTCCTTGTGCCCCGTGCAGCTCCGCAGAAACGTAGCTGATTAGAGGGTGTGTCGCTATTGCTTCCGGGCCAGAAATCTCAGCAGTGAAATTCAAGGTCACACTCATGGAGAGAAAGGAGAGGAAGGAGAGCAAGGGACTATTCTGCGCAAAAGACAATCCCTAATTCATCCGTATGCCTCTACTGCTAGGACCTTGGTCCGATCCACCATGACCTCTGACATCTCACCCGGATGACAGCATTAGCCCCCCTCACTAGGCTCTGGCTTCCTCCACTTCTTCACAGTCTGTTCTCAACATGGAAGGTAGAGCACATTAAGCCTCAGGTCAGGCCGCGTCACTCTCTGCTCGACCCCTCCAATGGTTTCCCATCTCTCAGACTAACGGCCTAGGAGATCCCAGGTAATCTAGCCACTGCCACCCACTCACCTGTCCCCAGCTCCCTCTCTGACTTCCTCCCCTAAAAACAATTCCCCTTTTCACTCCATTCCAGCCTTGATGGACTCCACTGTTCCTGGAATAGGCCAGGCACGTGCCTGCCTCAGGTCCTTTGCACTTGCTAGTCTCGATACTTGGATGGCTCTGCCCCCAGATATCCATGCGGTTCACTCTCTTACTATGCCAGTTTTTTTCCCCCTAATCAAGAACATGGTGTTTATTACATTGTGGTTTTCCATGTTGATACAGGGAAAGGTGATATGACTAGTTATTTTCTTCTTAAATGGTATCAAGAGCTGTGCTGAAATATGCCCAGTCTCTGTTGATACCAAATACTACACTTACCAAAACAATTGCCAAAACACAACTATTTTTGTAATACAGTATTTCAGCTTAAAAGGACAAAATGCTTAGTCAAGACATAATTGTAACTGAATTTTTTTCCAGTGTAGGATTTCCTTATATTGGGGAACTAGAAACTTGCATAGCAATAGTGAAGTTTCCATGAACACATATGCAAGGGTAGTTCTGATTTTTTTTTAACGTCATATAGTTTCCTTTTCAAAAACCTACTTTACTGAGGTGTGATTGACATACAAAAAGCTGTACGTGTTTCATGTATACAACTTGATGAGTTTGAGATAAGTATTCACCTATGAAACCATCACCAGAATCTAGCCTATAAACCAATCCCTCAACTCCAGAAGTTTCTGCCCACTCTTTTTTTTTAAACAAGAAAATTTGACATCTACCCTCTTAGCAAATTTTTAAGTATACAAATTTTATACTTCAAACTAAATTGTATTGTTAATTATGGGCAGCTTGCTATTCAGCATTTGCCGAGGATTTAATCATCTTGCATAGTGGACACTTTGTAGCCTTTGACAACACCTCCCTGTTTGCCCCTCCCCCAGCCCCGCTAACCACCATGGTACTCTGGGCTTATGAAAGTTTGACTATTTCAGATATCTAATACATGTGGTATCACGTAGTAGGTGTTCTTTGATGTCTGGCTTATATCACTTGTCTTCTAGATTTATCCATGTGGTCTCAAATGGCAAGATTTCCTTCTTTTTTATGGCCAAATAATAATAAATACCACATTTTCTTCATCCATTTATCCACCAGTTGGCTTTTAGGTTCTTTTTAGGTCTTGGCTATTGTGAATAATACTGCAATGAGTGTGGGAGTGCAGACGACTCTTCAAGATCCTGAGTTTAGGGGCGCCTGGGTGGCTCAGTCAGTTAAAGCATCCAGCTCTTGATTCTGGCTCAGGTCATGATCTCAAGGTGGTGGGGGGATTGAGCCCCCGTCGGGCTCTGTGCTCAGCATGGAGTCTGTTTGTCCCTCTGTCTGCTCCTCCCTCTGCTCATGCTCTCTAAAATAAAGTCTTTAAAAAAAAAACCTGATTTTTAAAATAATTTTTTATTATATTATGTTAGTCCATACAGTACATCCCTGGTTTTTGATGTAGAATTCGATGATTCATTTCTTGCGTATAACACCCAGTGCACCATGCAATACGTGCCCTCCTTACTACCCATCACCAGTCTATCCCATTGCCCCACCCCCTCCCCTCTGAAGCCCTCAGTTTGTTTCTCAGAGTCCATAGTCTCTCGTGCTTCATTCCCCCTTCTGTTTACCCCCCCTTCCTTCTTCCCGTTCTTCTCCTACCGATCTTCCTGTTTCTTATGTTCCATAAATGAGTGAAACCATATGATAATTGTCTTTCTCTGCTAGACTTATTTCACTTAGCATAATCTCCTCCAAAGGTCCTGATTTTAATCCCTTTGGATATCTACTCCGAAGTGGGATTGCTGGATCAAAGGATGGTTCTATTTTTAATCTTTTGAGGAAACCCCATCCTGTCTCCCACAGTGGCTGCACCAATTTACCTTCCCACCAACAGCGCACCGGGGGTCCCTTTCCTCCACATCCTCGCCAACACGTATTTTCATAATTGCCACCTTAGAGGCGTGAAGTTATAGCTCATGGTGGTTTTCAATTGCTCGTTCCTGAGAGTGATGCGGAGAACTTTCTCACACAGCTGTTGGCCGTTTGTGGTTGGTCTTCTTTGGAGAAAGGTCTGTTCAGGCCCTTCGTGCATTTTTCAATCGGGTTATTTGTGTTCTCTGTTGAGTTGTAGGAGTTCCTTAGGTTTCCGGTATCGGCTGTGACCGTATACGTGGCTTCACACATACTCCCTCCCGTTCTGTCAGTTGCTTTTTCATGTTGGTGGCACTTTCCTTTGCCGTGCAGAAGCTTTTTAATTTGATGCAGGCCCCCTTTTTCTTTTTGCTTTTGGTTGCCCATGCTTTTCATGTGATAGCCAAACCATCCTTGCTCAGATCAATGTCAAGGCGCTTTTTGTCCCCTCCATTTTCTTCTAGGAGCTTCAGGATTTCAGGTCTTAGGTTTAAGTCTTTAATCTCTTTTGAATTAATTTTTGTGTATGGTGGAAGATAAAAGTCTAATTTCCTTATTTTGTGTGTAGATATCCCGTGTTGCCAATGCCAGTTATTGACGAGACTATCCCTTCCCCATTGGGTTTTCTTGGTTCCCTTGTCAAAGACCAGCCAACTGTATATGTGTCCCCTTCTGGGTTCCAGATTCTGTTCCACTGGCCTATGTGTTTTTATGCCAGATGGGAGGCTGCAAGCCAAAGAGAGAGGACTCCCAGGAAACCAACCCTACCGGCATCTCGATCTTGGACTTCCAGCCTCCAGGGTTGTGAGAAGATACATCTCTGCTGTGTATGCCAGCTGCTCTGTGGTGCTTTGTTTCGGCAGCCCGAGCAAATTCATACAGCGTGCCAACATTTGCTGACTGAAGGAATGCCTTTCAGGAGCCTGGAATGGTTGCCTTTGTCACAGCTGGGGACCGGCTTCGTTGCTTTTCTCCTTCCCATATTAAGGTGGCTGTTCCCTACCCATCCCCCGTTCCTGGAGGTGGGCGCAAACCACCACTTAGCATCAATCATGGATGCTAAGAAAACAGGAAATAAGACGAAGGTCAAAGCTCTTGGTGGTCACAACCTCTCCATGGGTAAAATGGGCCCCAACATCTGTCTCCGTAGATTCTTTGACCCGTCTTTGCCCACAACGTGTTAGCAGAATCCTCTCAGCCATGGCCCAACAGGTAACATGACGGTGGTCCACAGGCCTGCCTTCTTGCTTCTGCAACAATACAGGCCAAAGACACGAGACCAAAAATGGCCCAGGATGCCAGTTTACAAGCCCTGCAAACCAGCTCAACAGCCCGCTTGGGCTACATACATACATTCCTCTGGGGAGTTCTGGGCAATTGATGAGCTGTCCATCTTTATGTATTGGGGTGGGGGGCACCAAGGAAACAAAAGCCTAGGAAATGTGGATTTTTTTTGTTGTTGTTTTTAAGATTTTATTTGTCAGAGAGAAAGAGCACAAGCAGGGGGAGCGGGCAGAGGGAGGAGCGGACTCCCTGCTGAGCAAGGAGCCCAATGGGGAGCTCGATCCCAGGACCCTGGGATCATAATCTGAGCCAAAGGCAGACACTTAACCAACTGAGCCACCCAGGTGTCCCGGAAATAGGTCCTTTTTATGTGCTGGATAAATAAAGTGTAGATGCAGAATTTGACTTCAAAAAGCAAGCAATCTCATCAGAGAGTATAGTATTAGTTACGGGCAGGTTGCTATTCAGCATTTCTCCAGGATTTAATCGTCTTGCATGATGGACACTTTGTAGCCTTTGGTGACACCTCCGTGTTTCCCCCTCCCCTAGCCCCTGCTCACCACCACTCTACTCATTGCTTCCGGGAGTTTGACTATTTCAGATTTCTAATACATGTGGTATCACGTAGGTGTTCTTTGACGTCCGGCTTATTTCACTTGTCTTCTGGATTTATCTGACAACGGCAAGAGGAGGGGTCAGCGCATCGGTCCCTTCCTTGGATGGGCCCCCGCTGGGCTCCAGCAGAGGCACGGGAGGTACCAGACGCAGATGGCCACAGTGGCCACGTTACTCCTCAGACCTGGGACTCTCACACAGCTGAGCCGGGACAGGAAAGAGAGGCATCCTTTGATTATGAAGAACACGGTCTCCTGTAGTCCTGTTGGCCAGGCCAAGTGGCTCCTAGAGGCATCCACGACCTCTCTTATTCCGGACAAGGATCACATTTTCTTCCCACTAGCACTCTGCAAACTCACGGGCCAAGGGCCACCCCCCGTATTTGCCACATGAGTCATACAAACGAGAGAACAAGCCACACTCAGGAAGAGGAGGGTCTGTGCATGAGCTGAGGCCTTCTGTGCATTTACACTCAAGCTTCTGCAGATCTGCCCCCTGTCCCTGATTTGAGGGAGAAGCTCCGTGAACAATTCTCAGAGCCAGTGGTTTCGAGAAGCTAATGGGAGAACAGCGGCGCCTCGGTGACAACTGAGCCGTTTTTCAGCTGGGCAACTCATCACTCTTGCCTGTGCTGACACAGAGAACCCAAGAGATGGAGCTCCGCCCCAAACACTGTGTGACAAAATCCCCTCTGTGACCTCACGCTTGGTTTGACAGCCATGGGGACAATGTGAAGATTCTCTGGTGACAGCAAATACTTCTGCTCGCCACCACCCCCACCCGCCCTGCCCTGTTCTGCAAACTCCATGTCCAACAAGACCCCCCAACAGGAGAGGAAGAGACAGGGTCAGACGTGTGTCCGAGGAGCAGCCCCCCCAAGACAGGGTTGGGATCGATCAAGCGTGCTCTGGCTCCCGCGAGCCCCGGGTGGAATGGTCAGGAACATTTTCTGCATAGTTCCGACCGGGTGGCCCCTTTGCTGGGCCATGTCAGCAAGTTGTTAGTTTTCCCGCGTGGACTACCAAAGGTGGGAGCTCCTTGCCTAGGGGGGCTCACCTCGGACCCGCAAACACAAGCAAATCCATAGGCTGATCTCACACGAAAGCTCCACCACATTTGTTTTCATGGTGGGGAGCCCACCTCCTGGTGCCCGTACGCTTCCAGGAGCCTGGGACAGGTGGGGTTACGCTTCCCACTCTTTGCGGGTAACGAATGGCCTTCAGGAAAGCGCACAGCCTATCCACACCCTCAGGCACCATTCGTGTTATTTTTCAAGAACACCTGCTTCTACATGCTTCTGCACCCCCCACCCCCAATTGCTCCGCAACAACAGAAGGACACTTGCCACAGCGGCCACTCGCCCGAGCGCCCCTGGTCCTCCAGGGTCTTCGCCTCTACAACTAAAAGCCTTTCTGCTCCTGAGAAAGATAGAGAAGAATTAGCCCCGAGCCACAGGGAGAGAGATGGGGGGCCAGGGGGGTGAGGTCCAGAAACCCGTCGCAATCCCTATCCTGCCATGATTGCCACCACCAGCCGGGACATGGGGCCCATCCCTTGTAGGAAGAGTCTCTGCTTCCCAAACCGTGAAATGGGGAGATTGGTCTCGGTTTCCTCATCCCTTCCAGCTCTCAACTGTTTGGTGCGCAAGATCTCGAGTCAGAGGGGCGCCTGGGTGGCACAGCGGTTGGGCGTCTGCCTTCGGCTCAGGGCGTGATCCCTGCGTTGTGGGATCGAGCCCCACATCAGGCTCTTCCGCTATGAGCCTGCTTCTTCCTCTCCCACTCCCCCTGCTTGTGTTCCCTCTCTCGCCGGCTGTCTCTATCTCTGTCAAATAAATAAATAAAATCTTAAAAAAAAAAAAAAGATCTCGAGTCAGAAAGGAATTCCCCCAGTGTTGCAGAGGAAACAGAAGCCGAGCGAGCAGAGGGGAGGTTTCCAGTCCTCTAGCTAAGCAGCTGCACGTGCGTGGGGTGGGAGCCATGTGGGGGTCTGAGTGTGCGCGCGGGCATGTGGGGTGTGCGTGCATGCGTGTGCCTGCAGGGGAAGGGTCAGACAGGGTGGGAGGTGGCGAGTGAGGCACGGAGAGAATGTCTCTTTCCTTTCTCTGATCACCCCAGAGATTTTCTCGACTTTACAGGTGGAACTGAAGATAAATGGATTAGCCAGGTGAATAAACCTGTATTAGAAAACCTTCTGAAAAAATCAATTTGAGAGAGAAGATTTGGGAAAATAAAATATGATCAACTGTGTCAGATAGCTTGAATGAATCGATGCCTGCAAGTCTGGTAAACAATTTCTGATCTACGGCTCCCGTGGTAGCCTTGCTGGTGGTAGTTACCTTAGTAATTGGACCGTGGGATGAGGCCAGGCCAGAATGAAAGGCATTAAAAATGATGTTTCTTCAAGTGAAAATTAATTTATTTGCTGACCAACAAAGACCAAAGTAATTTCAGAATTTAAAGGATGGCGAGACATCATAAAATTGTTTACACTTTTCGCCCCCTCCTTAAATTAGGCATGGAACCTGAAAGGAAATGAGAAAGAAACCAGCCTCTCCGTCCCCATGCGGGATATTCTGAGCACAGAGGCCGGCGGCTGACCCTGAGCAGGGGCGCAGGTGACCCGGGCGGCCGGGGGTGCAGGGGGAAGGAGGGCCAGGCAGGACCCCACACGGAGCTCCAGACACCCAGTATCTACTGCAGGCAAAATCAAAATCCCACGGAAAGTTGGAGGAGCTTGGCTTTCCTGCTCTGGACTTGGTCCACATGGGAGCAGGGCAAGTTAAAGCAGCAGCTTTGGGGCTGGAAGGAGTCACTCTCACAAAAGGAGGAAGTCCATCGTTGAGATAGAAGTTAAGACCTGAGGTGGTGGGGTGCACCTGCACGGAGAAGGCAGGTGGTCTGGAGGGCAGGCAGGGTAGACCCCCCACGCCCGCATGGCAGCCAGAAGGATCTTGTAATGGGGATAAACGTAGACCCCCCCACTCCAGCTTGAGCCACTGGGATATGGGAGCCACCTCTTAGCAACTTGTCAAATGTTTTAGAAAATGCCCTTCAATGGGTAGAAAGCAGAATGCTTTCAATAAAACAAGTCCTGAGAAGCAAGGAGCAATCATTCGCACACGGTGGGTCATCTGTTTGTGGGCCTCTCTTTCCAGTTCCCAGTTCAGCGACATCACTGTAGTCGCTTTCCCGAGATCGGTCCTGATGGAAGTGTTCCCGCCATTGAAATGGGAGCTGATCTGCGGTATTGGCCCAGCTCCCCAGCTGATGGTTGAACTTGAACCAGCACGCCATGGCTGACAGCCTTCCGTGGCTTCAGACTGCAATGCTCACAGATGGCGGGCTGCTCCTCTCCAGGCTGCAGCGCCCCCAGCTCTCCCCGCCACCTGCTCTGCACGAGCTCACGAGCAGTTCACCTGCTCCTTGGATGTCCCCTGGGACGGCCTGTTCCTTCGTCCCGGAATGCTGCTTTGTGTTGGCCGTCTTTCCCTCTTTCAGGCCTCGGCTGAGATGTCACCTCCCCCGAGCCCGGGGGCTTCTGTCACCTCATCCTCTACGGTCACCGTCACACTACACCCTGGAACCCTCATATTGTTTGCCTGGTCTGGCCTCCTGAACCCACACATTTCCTCGAGTCCAGCCCAGCGCCTGGACCAACCCAGGCCGCTGAATTGAATGAGTGAATGAACGAATGAAAACAAATTATTGAATGAGTGAATCATAGACAGCCTCAAATACCACCAGGGACTAGTCACCGTTTCTGGCCATAATTACTTCTCTATTTCTGTTCTGGAAGTAAGTACCTTCAGAGCCAATCCCACTTCCAATGGTGAAAACCCTCGAAGGAGTAAGTTTTTCTTTCCTCCGGGTGAAGGAGGCGCGACGAGCCTGGGCTCACGGGAGGGGCCAAGCAAAGAAAAGGCCACCAAGTACAGACTTTGCTCACCTAAACTTGCTGAATGACATTCCCAGGAGCGGAGTCAAGAGCTATGGACAATCCTACCTGCCGACTACAACACCATTTAAAAAAAAAACAAACTCTCAGATGGAAAAGATTAGACAATTCAGTAACAGACTGTGTTGGAAAACGTATCAACACACATGCATTCTCCTCTGTGGTGTGTGGGAGCTTAAACTGATACCTTTGACACTGTTAAAATCCAAATGCTCTTGCCCTTTGACCTAACTATTCCACATTTAAAATTTATCCAACAGATCTGTGTTCACACAGGTACATTTCAAGTTCCCAAGTTTAGTCACTGGGGCAAAAGATCAGCAACAACGTAGGAGCCCCTCGGTGAGGGGCTAGTTAAGCCAATTACAGCATGTCCAGAACATGAAATGCTATGGAAAAAGAATGAGGAAGTTCTCGATGTGCTACTGTGGAATGTTCATCAAGATATATTGAATGAACCACAGGTATGGGTTACGATTTGTGTAAAAATGAGCCAAGGGAGACAGGTGTATGCACAACACACCTGTGTTAAGAACGGCTGTGGAAGGATGTACGAGACACCGGGGACCTGGCTGACTTTGGGTAAGGAGGCAGATGGCCGAGAAACAAGAGTAAGAGGAAGACATTTCACTGCGTGTTGTAAATGTCAAGGAATCGAGAAATGCCAACTCTCATGCCAAAAACTTAACAAATGTAAGCTATAGATTTGGCACGAGAGAAGTTGAGAGAAATTCTGTATCTCAGTCGTATCGATTCCACCCAGCTTTCCTTGCTGGAAAAGATGTACTAGTTGGGGAAGGGCTCCTAACTCTGGGGTGTAACTGACCTGCTGTCGTCTTTGGCTTCTCCACGTGTCCTGGCCTCGGGCCGCAGACCGCCTCTGCTCTGCCTATATTCACACACTCGGGGACCTCATCCAGCCTACACACCAAAGACGCCCAGTCTGTTTCCAGCCTGGACCTCCCTCCTGAGCTTCAGGCTTGAGACGTCAGCTGCCCACGTCTGTGCTCGGACACGGTCACCTCCAACACCACAGCATCGGCCCCGGCATGCAGCCCTCAACAGGCCTCCTGCGTCGTAAAGAGTCATACCCTTAGGGTCATTCCCTCCTCTCCCCCCCAAATTTAACCTGTCAGCAAAAGTGGGTCACGCCAACTCCAACCTAGCCCAAATACATACATGTGTAAGCACCTGGTCAGCTTCTGTCCTGGCCTACACCACTCCCCCTGCTCACCTGAACTGTCGTCAAAGCCTCCCGCCTGGTCTCTCCCTGACAGCCTGAAAACACAGCCAGCTGGACCCTGTGAAAGCCCAACTCAGATCATGTCACTCTTCTGCTCCAAACTCCCAGTGGTTTCCCATCTCAGAGTAAAATCCAAAATCCTTGCAATATCCCCTAAGGCCCTCTATAATCCTTTGTCCTCGCCCTATACTCTGGCCTCATCTCCTACCACCCTCCCCCTTGCTTGTGCTGTTCCATCTATGCCAGCGTCCCTGCTCTTCCTCAAATATGCCAACCACAGGGCCTTTGCACTTGCCGTTCCCTCTGCCTGGAAATTCCTTCTTCCAGACAACAATGGCTCACCTCACTTCCTTCAGGCCTTTACTGAAACATCACCTCCTAGGTGAGGTCTACCTTGGTCACTCTATCTGCAGTTACAACCCTCCTCTTCCCTGCCCCTCCCCTGCTTTCCCACCTCCCTTCTCACCAATAAACCATGTGTTTTACTTATTTATCTCGTATATTATCGGTTTCCCCCTCTTGAATGTCGGCTCCGCTAGCGCAGGGATATTTGGTTTCTTAATGGCTGTGTCCCTGGAACTTACAACAGTGCCTAGCACACAGTAGGTGCTCAATAAATATTTGTTGGACACATAAATCATCTAGGTGGTTGGCCCTCCGGCCAGTGGTTGGCAACCTTCTTGAGTCTGTTTCATTGCACAGGGACAGAACGCCCAGCAACGGCTCTCATGGGCTTTAGCGGCATCTCCGCTGCTCAGCTGTAGGGCACCTTCTAGAGACGCACCATCTACCCCCGACCATACTCAGCAGGCAGAGGCCTGCATATCCCTCATCCCCAAAACTCCTTCTTTGGTGCTACACTGAGGTTACCACAGAGCATGAGCCAGAAATCCAAATGCCCATAGATGCCTGACGGGACACGGAAGTGAGGGACATGGGACAGGCCTGGAGTAAGGGACAGGCCCAGCCAAAGGGGCAGCCTCTGGCCAGCTCTGGCCAGCCAGTGCCAGGCAAGGATGTGGTTCACCATGGTTGGGTCTTCCGGTCTTTCTGGGGGAAACCGGAAATCTTTTTTTAAATGGGAAGCCTCCTAGAAAATACCCCAACACTGAGGGTTTAATCAAACCCATCCTAAGGGTCACTAGCTGTAGACCTCTGCATGGACCCTGGACCTCGCAGAACACTGAGGAGGGGACACCCTTGGGACAGGCTCTGTGGTTGTAAGGCGTTGGGAAAAATTGTGTTTCCTCTCCATTGTGCTCTAAGGAGGGTGGATTCCATCAACTGAAAGATGGGCTGTACTGACTTCAGCTTTCTTCTCATTGTATGGCCTCCAATGACCTTCGCTCTGCTTACAGATGGGGTTCACAAGTTTATGTGGCATGCAAGCTTAAGGAGGGGAGACTCCACTCAAGTGCTTCAGAAAGGAGCAAAATGAGGGGAGAAGGCAGAAGTGGGGAGGAAGGGGGAGGAAAGGCTGGAGGGGCTGACAGAGAACGAGGAGGCCAAATGGGGATTTTTATTCATCAGGAACTGTGGGGGTGTTCCTCGTGGATCCCTTCCTTGGTCTAGATACAAAATTTTTACTCAGTACATTTGTGCCAGTGGACTTCATCTCTGCAGGGAGGAGTTTGAAGGAGGAGGAAAGGAGTGAACAGATGTGATTCTCTGTGGCCAAAATTAGTTTTAAATATTGATCCAAAGTTGGGGGCAAAGACCCAGGGACTCCACTCATTGGCACAAGCGCATATATACACAGAAGAATTGAAAACAAATGTTCCAGCAGAAACTTGTACATACGTGTTCATAGCAGCAGTCTTCACAAAGTCCAAAGGTGGAAACCCCACAACGCCCATGAACGAATTAACGGATAAAACAAACATGGCGCATCATTCAGCCGTAGAAGGGAGCATATACCGACTAACACCTGCGACGACACGGATGAGCCTTGAGGACGAGACGCCAGGTGAAAGAGGCCAGCCACAGACAGACCATGCATTACAGGATTCCATTTATCTAAAATAACCAGGACAGGCAAATCTATGGAAACGACGTAGCGGTTGCTTAGGACCGAGCTGGCGGTGGGTGTGGGGTGACTACAGGGCTGCTAGCTCAAGGGGACGAGGTTCATTTTGGGGATAATGAGGATGCTGTTGCTCTAAAACTGGCGACGGTTGCACAACTCTGAACCTTTGGATTGTACACTTTGGGAGGACTGTACGGTATGTGAGTTACATCTTACCAAAGTTATTCAAAAATAAAAAAGTTGGTGCCGCACCAGGGGAAGAGTCATGATCCACCAGGTACCATGACTCACCCACCAAAAACCTAGAGCCAGACACATGCTCAGGCAGGAGGGGCAGACGGACGATGGGGCCGGACTGGGCGGGCGTGGGACTGGAAACTCTCTTAAAGTGACCGCCACCAGAGGTCACCAAAGTAAGAAAGGGACAGAGGAACAGAGAAGTTGCCAGCACCCTTTCCTGCCGGGGACACTCCCTCGGCCCTCCACAGCAACCACAGAGGCTCTGCCCTCCGAGAGCAAGTTTATTTCATAAACTCAAGCCAGCACCCAAGACAAAGTGTGCATGTTTAGAATTAAGGCCCTTTTCATACTAGAGATTAATGGGATTAACCTAAGGAGGCGGCTTGAAATCCCGGGACGGGGGGCGCAGCAGCTGCCAGGACCATGGTCGGTCTGAGCAGGGACCAAGGCCGGGAGCCGCGCACGAGTTGGGATCTTCCCAGTTTGTTTCCAAGCACTGACACTTTGTAACAAGGGCCCAGAAAGCTCGCTGGAGCCCCCGGCTTGTCTGCGAACCTAAGATGTACTGAGGAGGGTGGAGACAGGAGCCCTCCCCGGGCTGCATCTGCAGCTGGGTTCCTCGCAAAGAAAGCCCAGCTCCTTGGTGGCACTTCGGGACGCGATGACGGTCCCAGGGCTGCTGGTGGCAGCTGCCTCCTTCTCCCAGCCCTGGCTCGCTCTCGGGCCTCCTCCTGGCGAAGCCCCTTCCGTTTGCCCCTGTGGGCTAGATCTGGAGTTTCCAGAGCCTTCGCTGTCACGGCCTACAGCTCAGCGTCTTCATTTGTCATCAGCAGGACAGGCATAAGACTGACCCCAGATGGTGTCTTCACGGCTGTTTAATGAGCAGATTCACGTAAAGCACATTTGTTCCCCTTATACTGGAGGTGAGCGTGTATCGTGGTGGACACGGTCCCCGGGTCTCTCGCTAGCCCACATGACCAGGCTCGAGGTAAGTCAGCAAGGTAAAGCATCAAAGCTGGCGAGATAAAACTAACGAACGTCTGTGCTCCGCAAGAAAAAGCATCCTTTGTGGGAATCCCAAAGCAAAACCATGGACCGCTTTCAAATGCACCGTGGGTTCTCCCCAGCCACACTCCGGGAGAGGCCTGCCTCCTGAGGGGGGTTACCCGGCAGCCCCCCAGGCTCGACGGCAGGTCAGTCTCTGCAAGCCTGCCTTCGCCGGCCACGCAGGCCCCACCTGCTTCTCCCCAAGAGGAGACAGACCTTCCAGGGCCCCCCTGCGCACCCACCTGGGTGTCCGACCACCAGCAAGGTGGTCAGGTACTAAGGCCGGGCACTTATCCTTCCCACAGAAATAATCATCAGGAGCCCCTTTGATTTGCAGGGAAAGCGGGGCTCCTGGCTGTACTCCCTGTCAGGCCGGCCCTTTGAACGGGCTCACTCCATAATTTAGAGCTTGAATCTTGTTTTAAATGGCAGTTAAAAATTGTATGTGGCAGTTCACAATGAAATTTAGCTTGACAGCTTGGACATAAAACTAAAAATAAATGACTTCACATCCAAATAATAAGTAATAACAATGTTAGCCTGCATAAGAATAGCAGGGCTGGATTCAAATACAATATTAATTTTAGGAATATGAGTGACTGGGGAGAGACAGAGGCAAAGAAACAAATCCTTCATATAGCGACGGTCTCCTCTTATCCCCCAGGCAACTAGCTGCCTGGCACCTCGGCCGCACAGCAATTACGTGCTGTAATGGAGCCGGCACAAATAAGCAGAAAGATTTTATTAAACCAAATGAGCAAATCATCTGCGTATTATTGCGATTTGATTGACACTGACAAGTGTCGAGCAGACGCGGATGTGAATATGATAAAGCAGCTTGCAGAAAAGCTCTTGATAATGTTACTCTTGATAAAGTTGCCGGGCCACCCTCTCTGAGTAAATAAAGGGGAAAGGAAGATGACGCATATTAATTCTCCTCGTTGGCAGCCTCCTGGAGGGGCGGGAGGGGGACCCCCCCCAAAAAAAAGTTGCAATGGGTTCAGCATATGGCATTTCATATGAATACCAAAATTGCATCTGTGATTCGCACAGACTTTACGATAATATATTAATATTAAAACTAAAGGTCATTCCGCAGAACGGTTAAGCTGCCTGAGCTTCAACCTTTATACCAATAACAGACTCTGGAAAGTGAGAAATATTTGAATACTCAAAAAAAAATATTTTTCTTTTTTTTTTTTTATTTGGGAGGATTGCGGGCTGGCGTTCGCTCAGGTGGCCCCTCACCCACCTGCCTTCTCCGGGGACAATGACAGGGCTACCTGGAGGGTGCCTGCATCTGAGACAGCTGGCGCTGCCAGGGAGGAGAGGTGATTAATTGCCACAGGCCTCGGGCCCTCGGCGCGGCGGCATTGCACTAATGACTCCCTTATGAACGGGCTGCGCGCGGCCCCGACGCGGCTCCACGGAGTCAGCACAAAACTTTACACGGCTGCTCGGGGCGCTCGGAGCAAACGGGCCAGCGCCAGGCGGGCTCTGTCTAGGGCGATTTAAGGGGAGACCCGCTTGAAGGCAGGGGGCCGGCTGCGATGACCTCTGGAGCTCCCTCCAGGGGCTGGTTTGCTCTGATTCTGTCAGTCGGGCTGGCTGGAACGAGAGTCCTGGCTGGGTGGTGGATGGGTGGGCTCTGAAGTTCTCCCAGAAGAGGAGCCTGGAAGAGAAGGCCGGGAATTGGGAGACCTGCCGAACTGAGGGGCCATCCAAGTGAACCCGCATCCAGAGAAGGGTTTTATTTCTAAGTGTCATGGGCAGATCCACAAGTCTGGCCTCTAAACTCAAGGTGGACAGGTAGCCTGATGGGCTGGAGGCAGGTGGCTCAGGCTGGCTGACTTCCTAAGCGAATCCACGACCTGGCTGGTTGCGTGAAATTGACCAGGCAGGCAGTATTTACACCGGCGAAATTGGCAAACACTTTACATCAAGGCGCCTTCTCCACCCGCCTGTTTATAGACATTTCAGCAGCAGGTCACTGACTCCTGGCAAGGTCCTGGGAGGGGGGAGGGGAAGAGTCCACTTTGTACAAGCATCTGGGTTGTTGCCCTGTTTACTGGCATGACCTTATATGGACACAGATCGCAGTTAATCTAGTAAATATCTAGTCTTCACAATCGGAATTCGGTACAAAGAGGAAGGGGGGAGGCTAAATTAAGTCCAACCTAATACAATAATTCTAACATTCTCTAGGCAGTTCTCTACCTTTTTTGGGAGAATAACTTGGGCTCTGATTTCTCAGACTACCGCCTCTCCAGCTGGCTCTGTTCTGAGGCAGCACCTGAGTGAACGGGGTGGGTGATGGTACGTGTCTTGAGGGTCTGCCTCTCTGTGAAGGTGGCCCTTGACCCCTGGCTACTGCTCACCTTGCTGGCATTCTGGTGTTGGAATTAGAGATCTGGGCCCCCTTGGCCCGGTCAGCCTCATCTCTGGCAGGTAGACGCCCCTCCCATCTAAACCTTCTGGTGGAGGCAGGCCGGTCAGCTTCTGCCATGGAGTCTCCTTGTCCCTCCTGGATGGGGGAAGGCTCCTGGTTGCACCCACGCCATGACAGAATGGAATGGAAGGCCGCTCTGGAAAGCTGTGCTCCTCTGCCAGACCACGTACCACCCACTTCACTGTGCTGTGGCCTAACCCAGGTCTGTGCAGAGGCGGGGATCTGTTTCCAGGGTTCTCGGGGGAGCTGGCACAGAAATACCTCCCCCATTCCTTTTGGCCACATCTTTCCCTCTCCAGGCCAGAGTATGGAGCAGGGAGATAGAGACACACAGATGCTTTCTTCTCTCTGTCCCTCCCGCCTTCCTCCTCCAAAATCTGCCAAGGCCAATTCAATTCCTGCAGCTTAGTGTTTTTCAAACTGTGAGCCATGACCCATTGGTGGGGGATGAAATAAAGTCAGTGCTTCCCAACTAACATTAATCAAAAAGACAAAGAATTTTAAAAGTGAGAAAACTACCACATAAAACAAGGCTAAGAACTGTTCTCTGAAATGGGCTTTGTGTGTGTGTGTGTATGTGTGTGTGCTCTAGTTAAAAATGTAAAATGCATTTCTTCCTCTGCATTATGGAAAACACGGCTGAAAGTAACAGTTCTGCATCCTATTCTCTTATCCCAGAGCAACAGACCACACAGGTCAAGGGCCACAGGGGTATGACCTCCACTCTGGGAGGCCCCCAGACACTGCTGCTTCCAAGCTTGGCTCTTGATCTGCTAACCAAGGAGACAACTCAGAAAATGTCACCAGCACAAGCCTGGCTTGCCACGCAAAACCGATTTTGAACGTCAGGTCTCTGTTTCTTGTACCTTTTCTGTAAACAATGGTGACCTTTCCTTTTGCCCCAGGTAAGACGGATGCCTCCATCCAGCTTCTCCAGGGCATCACTTTCAGAAAGGCCAAAGAGAAAAGGGGATTCATGTTGCTAAAGATATTTCTCCTGTTACACGTGGGTTGTCAAGCCCCCCTCACCCCTCCCGCTGGAAATTCCCCTCACCTAGGCAGCCACCCACGGGCAGCCACGGGTCCTGAGCCACATGCGGTCTCAAGATTACTCAGAAAGGACCCGATGTGCTCCTGAGATGCCCACGTGAGCCACGCTTGGCTACTATGAGCAAGCCTACGTGAGATTATGAAAAAGCCAGATGCCTTAGAGTCCCCTCCACGGGGACTAGGTTGGCGCGGTCCTCGTGATGGCTCTAGACTGTAAGCTTCAGGAGGCTGGAGAGCACGTCTGCTCTGACAGCATGCGCTCAGTCCCAGCAGAGTCTCCGGGACATGGGGTAGGCCCTTGCTAACATTGTGTGGGGTCAGTGTGGACTTATGTGGGAGAGGGGCCCACTGAAGGGCCTTCCATATTTATTTTTGTAATGGGGGGAGCCTGGGTGGCTTGGTCGGTTACGCATCCAACTCTTGATTTCGACTCAGGTCATGATCTCAGGGTCATGGAATTGGGCCCCATGTTGTCAAGCTCTTCACTGGGCATGGAGCCTGCTTAAGATTCTCTAACTTTCCCTCCCTGTCTCCCTCTTCTCTTCCCCCTATGTATATATTTATATAAATATACAGAGATATAGATATCTATTTAATGGGTTCCAGGGAACACTGTTAAATGGGGTACTCCAAACACCTCACATCACTGTATTAAAATAAGTAAAAAAAACAAAAAAAAACATCTTTTGTGTGTTGACAGATTTGCTAACAGGCAGAAACCAGGGATGACTGAAGTGATTTCTGCTGTCTATTAATCTTGGAATAAAACATTTTTGTTTGCTGTTATTCTAGGGGAGTCCATTGTAAGAGACCATCATTTAAAAAAATGTATGGTTTACAGGGTGATACACCAGAGTGTTGCCTGCTGTTTGTGTCTTTACACACATACCCTTACCGCTAGTAAAAGTGAGATACACACCCATCAATGTATTTTATGCCCCTCTGTTCCAGAATACACACAACGATAATATCATTCCCTATTTAATTTTGAATACTAGTCAGAGGAAAAAAATAAACAAGGCTGTATATTTTTTGGAATAATAGGTCTTTAAATTCTAAGAAATTTCAAGGGATAAAAAAATCAGTCAGTTAACAGAATTGGAAACCACAATTGCAGGCTATTCAGTGTCTATAAGATATGTATACTAATCCTTGCTTTCTTTATAGCCCACTGTAACCAAAACTATTTTGAATGAAGATGATTTTCTCAAGGTACCATTTTGAACAGTTTTTCCATTGCCCATGCTCAGAGCAAACTTTGTAACTGGGCACTCAAGACTTAGAGAAGCCAAACCTACACTACATTTCTAATTTTATGTATTCACTTATCCCATCATTCCATCAGAAAATACTTATTAAACACCAGAATATGAGCTAAGACCTTGGAAAGACAGACAAGGCCTCTCACCTCTCAAGGCCCCATACTGGAACATAGGTTCCAGTAGGAGGAGATGAAGAAGTAAACATGTAGATGAGTAACAGATTGTTGTCTGGGCTATGAAGACCCAGGTGAGGTGATGGAGGACACCTGCTGGGGAGGGAGGGTGAATTTACGTAGAGGTCAGGGAAGGCCCCTGAGGACGCACTGAGAGCCAGCCGGTTCAAAGGGCCAGATCCAAGCCAGCTTAGGAGGGAAGCACGTGAGCTAGGGAAGGGAAGGAGCCCTGAGAAGGGAGAAGTGCCCAATAACAGGAGCCAAACCACATAAGGACTTGAAGATCTACCCATTTTATGTTAAGAGCCATTTGAATACAAAGATCATGGTTCCTGGTAGCTTTATTCATAATTGCCAACAAACAGGGAAAAATTCAAATGCTCCACTGCTAATGGATACATAAACATGGCACAACCATTTAATGATGTACGCTCAGCAATAAAGACAGACAACCATGTGGGTGTATTGCCGATGCATTATCCCAGGGTAGGAGCCAGACTTTGCACCCATTATCTATGCTGGGTAACAAATCGTCCCCAAACCCAGCAGGGGCCAGGAAGGACAGTCTTACCCTGTGTCTGAAAGAAACACTGGAAATATTTAAGAAGCAGAACAGCTAGTTGTAGAAGTTATGACTACGTTGTCATCTTACTTCTAGAAAGAGAACTTTCTATCATTCTCCACAAATAAGCCTCATCCGTGGAGCTTTGCCAAGTGGTGGAGACAGAACCATACAACTCCCAGCACTCATTAGTCACATTACTGGAAGCATAGTGGTCTACTTTGTCAGATCAGCTGGGAAGAGAATGTCCTGCGACGTGACATAGCCATGATATGCATAAGCCAGCACAGGACTGATACGATCTACAGCAGCAAATCCACAGCCACAGAGCCCCGTGCTGGCTCCCCGCCGACACCTCTGTGACCCCAGACCTTCCAAGTGTCAAAGCCTCAGTGTCCCTCACCTGCACAAGTTGGGGCTGGGACCTAATCTCTCGTGCCCCTTATTATTAGCCATCGTCCTGTGATTTAAGGACATGGCCCTGCTTGTTCCCAGGCAGAGCGGGGGGCTTCTTAGCCTTTTGAGCACACCCATGCCTATGTCCCAGGGCCATTCGGATACCACCTTCCTGATTTCTGTCACATCTGCCGGCCACCTGCTCAACTGTTTAATCTTTTCCTTCAAATGAACTCACTTTTTTTTATAAACTTAAACTTAAGTCTGCTTATTTGAAAAGTAAACTTTATGTCAGGATGATGGCCATAAAGGTCCAGAATTTTCCACTAAGTGTGGGAAGGTGGAAATCAGGGAGACTTGTCCATTTGAAGCCAACTATAAAATAAAATGAAAGCAATTTCTGGTTCAATACCATTAGGGTTGGAGACTTGGGTCTACATCTGTGTTTTGTTTTTTTAAGAGGCAAGATTGAAGAGAGGTGTTACAGACCTATTAGCACCCAACTGAGCCATTCTCCTTGCTTCATCTGAAGGCTTCAAAGATCATGGAGAAGGCAACAATTTCGTCCTTTGCTGATTCAGTGCTATTTGATGCTGTATCTATGTGTTACCAACATGCTGTCCACACTTTGGGAAACATTCAACTTGACATGCATTATAGTTATTTCAGAGGTGGTTCCCTTGCTTCCCCTGACGGGAGTCCCAGAGACCAGATGGTTTTTGGTTTCTCCATCTCTGCACCCCTGCCAGACGTTCCCAGTTACTCCTGCAGTGGGCTTGGTGGCTCTGGCACACGTCACGCCTGACGGAGATGTAAGAGTGAGCAAGGGGGAGAAGGGAGGGCAGCCGTCATCACGGTTGTTGTTACGACATCAATGAGCTTTGTCTGAAGTTCTAAGGAGGAGAAAGGAGCACACCAAAGGAAGGAGCTGGGCTAAGTACGGTCTGGAGATGATGGAGAGATTTTGAGCCTCCAAGTGGTTCAAGTCTATGAAACAGAGGGAGCCTGGGTGGCTCAGACGGTTAGGCATCCGACTCCTGATTTTGGCTCAGGTCATGATCTCACCGTCATGAGACAGAGCCCCGCATCAGGCTCTGTGCTCAGCAGGAGTCTGCTTGTCCCGCTCCCCCTGCCCCGCCCCCCGCTCATGCATGCGTTCCATCTCTAAAATAAAATCTTTAAGAAGTCTGCAGAACAGTAGTTACACAGAACATGCAAAAGCAGCGAAAATTTTGGAGGTTTTTTTTTAAATTTAAAGACCTAGGATTTGGGGTTTCTGGTTTCTTCCCCCCCCCCATGAAAAATTAGAGCTGCGCCTCCCCTGTAAGGGGACAAAACTGAGTAAAGAGGTGCCTTCGAAGGCTGGAAGGTCCACAAACTCGTACAGCCATGTTCATCGTCGCCAAAAGGTAGAAACACGAATGACCGCCAACTCATGACTGGCTAAATACAAAGGTGGCATATCCAAACCATCCAAACCGGAGCGTAGGCTTCAGCCATACAAAGGAATGAAGCAAGGATGTGTGCTACAACAGAGCGGGAAACACTATGCTAAGTGAAAGCCAGACACAAAAGGCCACATATTATGATTCTATTCATATGGGACATCCAGAACAGGCAGATTCATGGAGACAGAAAGCAGATTAGTGGTAGCCAGGGGCTGGGAAGAGGATAGGATGGGGGAGGTGATGTCTAAAGGGCATGGGGTTTTCTTCTTGGGTGATGAGAATGTTCTAGAATTGATGTGGTAGGGGAGGGATATTGCAATAAACCTGCCCCCCCCACACACACCTTGGAGGCGTGTAGTTTTCTAAGGCAGCTGGGAGGGCAATGGGTGATGCCTGCTGACGAAGTTTGCTTGGAGCAGTGGCTGCCCGTGGGAATCACCTGTGGGGGGGCTCCAGAAACCTCTGATGCTGGACCCACCTGGGCTGCTCGGGGCAGAAGCTCTAGGGCTGTGACTGGCCTGCATGGTTTAAGAATCACCCCAGGTGATTCTCAGAGGCCGCTGAGGCGGAGAAGAGTGGTTCAGAAAGTTCAGAAATAAAGAGGTAAACTCGCCCCAGACGTAGGCCTTTGCTCGTCATCAGGTCGGCCCCCTTTTGCCCGGAGGACTTTCTATCCCGCAAATCCTACTTCTCTTCTCCCTTTCGTGACCTTTACAAATAAGTCAGCCGCAGGAGAAGCCCCACGCTCCATCGACATCATCAGTCACGAGGAAAACACAGGTCAAAACCACAAGGAGATAGCACTTCACACCCAGGTCACACCCATCAGTCCGGCTAGCATCAAAAAAGGAAAACAACCCAGTTGTCTAGCAGTGATGAATGGATAAACAAGAACGCAGTGTATCCACACAATGGGGTATTATTCAGCCTTAGAAGGCGGGGGCCTTCTGACCCCAGCGGCAACATGGATGAACCCGGAGGACGCTATGCCAAGTGAAATAAGGCAGACACAGAAGGAAAAATACTATGGAATTCCACGTGTAGGAGATCCCTAGAAGCAGCAATTTCATTGAGACAGCGTGGACTAGGTTACCAAGGGCCGGGGGAAGGAGTGAATGGAGGGTTATTCGAAGGAGTACAGAGTTTCTGTGTGGGAGGATGGAAACGTTCTCCAGATGGATGGTGGGATGGCTGCACAGCTCTGACAATACACGGCATGCCGCTGAGTTGTACACTTACGGATGGTGGAAATGATCAGCTTGGTGTTGGGTATATTTTACCACGTTAAAACAATTAAGGGGAAAAAAAAGCCACAATGGCAGGCACGGAGAGATCTTTCCGTACTTCACAGGGAACAGACCCATTAGAAGCAGTGGAGGGGAAGATCCCACGACTGGGGCGCTCGCTCGCTCGCGCTCTCTCTCTGCACTTCGGTTCCCTCATAAACCAAAGGAGGAGAGCATGGTCCACGCGTCTCCGGGTGCGACAGACTGACCGAAATCCATAAAGCACCACGCACGGTAGCTGGTAAACGGTAAGCACTCGATATGTGGTGACACCATCGTGACCCACACCCACACGGAGTGTCTACTCTGACTCCACTCTCCATTCAAAAGGTGCGGAGCGTTTTGGGGATCATGAAAATGTCCTGGAATTAGTGTGGGGGTTGCACAACCTTGTGAATAAACTACCACTAAATTCACACTGCAAAACACATGGAAATTATATTTTTTTCAAAAGGGCAGGGCGTGTAGTCATGTGGCTGTCCATACGCAGACACACGATTGTGTGGAGGGCACACACATTCGCTGAGTGGCAAAGTCACGACCACCGAGGCAGAGAAAGGCCCGAGAGCCGCCATATTGTAAAAGCCCCCACCCCGTGGTACCAGTGACAAGCTAGGGCTGGGCTTCCTGGGACTTTAGTCACTTCTGTTCTTTTAGGTTAATGAGAGACCCCATCAGCTCAGAATACCTGTGACAACCTGCTTGGAAGTGGGGTTGGTACCTCCAAGACCACCACAGACGATGTCATACCTCTTTAGCCACCCGGGGTCGGTGGTGGGGGACTGCCAATACCTGCCACAGCTGGGCTGGGAGTGTGGTCACATGGGTGGGGAGCCTCCCCACCCCCAAAGAGGCAGTGAGGAGACCTGAGCATTCAATATCAGTGGGGTGATAACACCTGCTCCCTAGCAGACACCGTGCAGGACAGGTGTCCTTCGAAGGACAACGCCACAGACGGGGACTGCCATCTCCTGCCTGGAGCAGCCCACACCAAAGTCTTGGGGGCAGCAAGATCTGGCTCTTTCATACCATACTGGGCGGGAAGGGAGAAGTCTGCACCTACCAGAGGTTCAACGAAGGCAAATCCCCCTGGGGAATGGGGCTCAGGCTGAAACAGACTCAGGGTCACAGACATCCCAGAGTCCACATTCCGCCCACCCCCTTCTGGACTCTCACTGCCAGCAACTTTCACACTACCCCCTCTCCCCACCGGTCTTTCAGAACAAACCTGCAGGGCCTGAGGGATAGAAGACAGACAGCCACACACACACCCCCACCCAGCCTCGATCTCCTCCCTACTGACCAGGGTGCTAACAACGCTGGCTTTTAAACTGTTGGGAGGAGGAGGTGGGCTAATGCAAATCACTAGGAGAGGGCCAGCAAGCGCTAAGCAAATGCTCAGAGCGGTGCCTGCTTCCATGGTAACAATCATGGACGGCACCTGCCTTGGCAGCGCTCTCCCAGGTCGGCGCTTGGTCAGTCCCCACACCTGGCCACTGCTCCACATGGCATCAGGAAGGAGTTCTCACCTGAGGATCGAGCAGCCCACGTCTGGGACCCGAGAGCGTGGCCCAGCTGAAGGGAGGGTGTGGGAGGCAAGAGATGAGCTGGTAGCAAAGGGCAGATTCTAAGATTTCTTGAAAGAAACTTGGAGACTCCAGCATGCTAGGAAGGGGCTGGAACAATTTCCTTTTGGGGCTGTGAGAAGACCATTCTCGCCCCTGGTGATCACATGGCAAGGTGGAACCCTAGCAATACCCACCCACGATTATTTAGGAAAAACATCTAATACACTTTAAGTACCTCAATAAAGCATTTGAACTTAAAAAGGTGAGCACCTGACCCTTACAGGTGACTTACCGGCTCTCGGTTCCTTCCGAAAACAAGGAGAAAGGGCAGGAAGGAGCTACGCTGAGGGGGCTGGGGGCTCATGGTGTTCAGGCAGTTTGTTGAAGTTCAGACAGCCAGAATGATAGCGCTGGGCCTCTGGTGCTCGCCCCCGGGGACCTTTCCACACAAATTCCTGAGCCTTTTGTGGGCTGGATGGTAGGAAAACTGTCAGAAAAAAAATTACAGGGAGTGTTTCCATTTGGGACTTACCTTCAGCTCCCTGTGTAACCCCGCCAGCTAACTTTTCTCTGGGCCTGTTTCCTCAACTGTAAAATGGGGTCAGGGAAGAGGGTCTCAATTCCTGATTTTGCTCTGGGAATCCAGCAATGATTTGTGAATAGTTTTTCTAATTTCAAAAGCCGTGTAGCCTCTTCTTCCCACCTACGTACTGGAGAGACTCACCCATTTTCCAAGCTAAAGCACTTTTTCCTGATACCCCTTCGATTTTGCTCTGAAATCAGCTTCCTACTTCTCTGACTCAGGACCCCAAAGTTACGAGTTTTCTAATTCCAATGTCTTAAAGTGTTGGCGAATTCTGTTTAGGAATCAAAGTATGCTTTTGGCTTTAAGACTAAAGGTTTGAATCTCTGTTTTGTTTTGTTTTTAAGAAAAATGACGGATATCAGCCCTTAGAAAAATCAGCTCACTTCGAGACCTCCATGGCATTATTGCCTTCTTTAATATTGCTGACAGTCTCTTGCAAATGTATCACAAGTTGGCATTTATTAGTCTGAGGCACAAGTAAGGGGTATGTTATTTGATTTGAATAACAGCTCGCAGCTACAGTTTGAGTCCAGAAATATATTAGTCAGAAACAATCTCATTTAATAACACAGAAACTAATAAAAGAAAAGTATTCCAACTGATTCAGAATTGAATTTATGAATATTGCTTTAGCAGGATTAATGATCAAAACCCCAACCTGTTTGTCACGTTATAACTGACTTTTCCATTTAAATGCAAAACCAGAAGTCAATGAGTCCAAAGGATTGTATATTGCTTTGAAGAAAACCAGTTCATTTTACATGTAAGCTTCCAAATTGGCAATAAACTTTAATTACAGGGTCAGATAATCAAATTATAATCAAATAGCCTCACATAAAAATCTATGTTTGAAATTAATGAGATACAAGGCTGCCACTTGGTATCATTGAACCTCTGTAACTTACTAACAGACACTTCATTTTCATTCAAAAGTCACCTTAAGGACTTTCTTCTCAATTTCCACTGTGTCGCTTAATTTGATTTAGAAAACACTTCATTCTTAGACCATACCGCCCTTCGGATTTTCATATTCATCTCTGCATTTTCCTCTCTTTCAGCGCAGGGGAGGTCTGTTTTATAATTGACAGTGGGATTTCCAAATTGGCACTCTTGTAAACCTTTCCAACCGTGAGGCGGGTACATATCTACCTGGGTCTGGGAAGAACCTTCAGCCTGGTTCCAGGCGTTATCTGACAGAGGCACATCCACACCATGGGGCTGAGTGGCCCAGGACGTTTTGCTAGAGGAAAAAAAATGTGTATAGCTTAAAATTACTTGAATTATTTTGAAATCAACAAATACATTGGCAAGTGAATGGTGTTAACACACAGATGGTCCCCGGCTTATGACGGTTAGACTTCTGATTTTTTTGACTCTTAAGATTTTGCAAAAGCAGCATGCATGCAGTAGAAACTGTACGTAGAATTTTGAGTTTGGGTCTTTTCCCCAGGCTAGTGGTATGTGGTAGGACCCCCTCTCGAGATGCTGGCAGCCCCACCACCGTGAGGGTAAACCACCAACCAATTACACCTACGACCACCTGATTTTCACTCGCAGGATGACATTCGGTAACTCACATGAGATTTTCAACACTCTGTTATAAAATAGGCTCTGGGTGAGGTGATTTTGCCCGACTGTAGGCTACTGTAGGTGTTCTGAGCATGTCCAGGGGAGGCGAGGCTGAGCTACGACGTTCTGTAGGTGGGGTGTATTACGTGCATTTTCATCTTAGGATGAGTTTATCAGCATGTCACTCCACTGTAAGTTGGAAAGGTCTGCGCCTTCTCCACGGTCTCATTAGATACCAATGAGCAGAATGCTCAGTTTTTTAATGCAGTTAAAATCTTCACATTTTATCTTTATAAGTGCTTCCTTGGTCTTCTTCAGGAGCGAGAGCTTTTGTTTGTTTTGTCAGAATGACGAGGAGCCAGAGGCTGGGGCTCCCTCTTGCTGGCAAGCAGGCGAGCGGAAACCAAGTTAAAAGCTGAGAGGTTTAGAGATGAGAACGTAAAATGGACACTCTTCTCTCACAGACATGCTTTCTTCTCCTAAATGTTAGATTTTTCTCGAGCTTTTCCAGATTACACAATATATGGGGCACACAGCATCTGACAGAGTCGCCAGAGTAAAGGAAATTTTTAGTATAAGTATAACCCAAAGATTGCATGGGATATACTTATATTAAAAAAATTATTCCTTGTTTACCTGAAATTTGAATTTAACTGGACATCCTGTATTTTTATTTGCTAAAGCTAGCAATCCCAGTCTGAAAAAATAGCAATAATAAATGCACCTTGGAGTGTTCAGAGCTTGGCACCTTCTGAAACATTAAAGGATTTTAATGGTGATTCCCTCAACATTTCCCAAGCTTTCCTGAACATACAATCACAAGTTCTTTAAAACTACAGATACCCAGGCCCATGCTGGAACTGCTGACTTAGTAAGTTCAGGGTTTGGCCTGGGAGTTCGGATTTTGACATGTTTCCCAGGCGACTCTTGGCATCAGCCAACTTTGGAAAACCCTGTAAATATCTCTTGTCACTACATGTCTGAGAAGCAGTGGTGGATGGATTATGGGAGTTAAGCCAAAATTATTAACCTTCATTTCCAGTTGGGGAAGTTGTGGCCCAGAAAGAGTATGGGGAGTTGCTCAGCTGTATTCAGGATCTTGGACCTACTGAAATGTCAGCCTCAAAATATTTTATTTCATTGTTGCATGAAGTGAAAGGCCATCCGGTTCGGAGATGCACAGGTAGAAGGTATGTGACTGTGTAAGTTATTTCTGTTGGTGTAATTATGTCTTTGCTGTTTTTGTCTGGCACGCTCAGGGGTCCCACTGTGAACTCGGAAAGTGTGGGGTAGCGATCACTTCTGCCTGCGGTTTATCCGTAATAAGGAGATCCTCGCAAGCCTTGCCGGTGGTGTTGCCACTGAGAGCAAAAACAGATGAATTGAAACCTGGGAGAAGTCCCACCCATCAGAGGCATGCCCTCAGTGTGGGGGTGGAGGGGGGGTGCCAGGCAGGTGAGCAGCACGGCCTGGCAGGTGCTCCCCTGGCAAGCCCCCCAGGGACACGGAAGCTGCTGGCCCACATTCCGGGGCAGGTAGGAGAGCACCATTTCCGCCTGAACCAGCGCCCGAGCCTCACCCACACTCTCAGCATGACACATGTGCAGCAAAGGGAAACTGCCAGGATGTCAAGGTGATGAGAACATTCAATAAAAACAGAGAGGCCCTGGGGGGTCCGCCCACGCACCGGTGCTCGTCGCGGCCACCGCCCGGGCAGGCACCCGGGGTGGAAGTCAACCACTCATCTCCTTCTCCTAGGAGCAGTGTGAATCAGAGAAGAGTAAGGTCTGCTTTCTCCTGCTCCTGGCTCCCCTTGCCACCTCCCCTTTTTTTTGGGGGGGGTGCTCTTGCTCCCTAAGGATTAAGCCCCTCTTCTGCCACATGGATGAGTCGCCAGAAAGGCAGGGCTCCAGCCCATCCCCATCCACTCCCCTGAAGCCCGTGACCTTGGTTGGGCGACCCTTGTCTCTGCATCACCTTCCACCCAGAGGTGACATCAGGCTCTTACCTTCTGGGGTTCTCGCTACATTCTTTCCTTTTTTCGTGACTGATGAGAGAGAATCCATTAGGCACCCCCTTAAGATCAAAGACACACAATTTAGTTTCTCCTTTTCAGCTGAAGCTGGTTATTTCTGCCTCTTCTCTTTCCAAAATTAACCCCCAAATGACTTTGGCTGTGCAGTCCTCAGGTAAGATCCGCTTTTCACCATCCTTCCAGTCATTTCCACCCCATACGAACCCAACAACTGGAGGGATCAGACGGAAGAATGTTTCAATGCCAAAGAAAATGATCTGCAAGTCTCCCCTAAGCCAGTATATTGATTCCTCAGCTCACATCTCACATTTGAGAGGTGCCAGGATTTTCTTTCCTCAAAGTCCTAATGAATATAATTGTCTCCAGAAGAGTCCAGCTCAACCTTATAAAACATGCAGGGCGAGGCAAAGCATCTGTGAACACAAATGGTGGATAGGATGTGGAAGAAGGAAAAATAAACGAGGGGCGACTTTAATCCTGGCCAGTGGTGAGGTATGGTGACGAGGACTAGCTTTATCCTCTCTCCCTTCATCTGCCCAGCTTGTGGTAATGCTCTGTGGACTAAATCCTTACTGGGTCCCAAACATGTCTGGCTGCCTGTGTTCCAGAGGCGTTCCAGTCTGAATCACCTACGAGGTAAAGGGTGTAACCGCAAAGGTCCCCTTCACACACCAGTCGCCACCACGCTGAACTCCTTCTGAAGTGGCCAACAGTCAGGGCTCCTCCAGGTAGATGTTGGTTCCGATGTGACGTGAAGTTCTAGGGGATCAACCCTGGACGGCAATATGAGGCATTGTCTCGGAGGCCTCCCTGGGATGTGCCCTGTGACCCAGAACTTCCATGGCCAGAGGTCCATCTGAAGGAATGCCATCTGTACAGAGCTTTTATTTGTGAAAAATGGGGACCCTGGCGTGGGGTAAATAAATTACGGTTCATTCCTATGAAAGCATACTTGCCAGCCATTCAAAATCACGTGGAAGAATATGCAGTGACTTGGAAGAATGTTCGTGTCTGTGGGTTGGAGAGACCATAGCACCACTGTGAGAAAGACAAAGTTAGTTCAGGGCCATTTAGGCTGGTCATCTGCCAAAATGGCCCTCTTTGGTGGATGGGATTACTAATGTCTTCGATTTTCTATTCTTTTTTGTCTTATTTTCCCAGTTTTTCTGCACAGTTATTTTTGTATTCCCTTTTTTAATAGGAAAAAACTAATTACGCTTCTGAGGAAAAAAATAGAAAAGGACAAAAACCTCGCCCTTATGGGACTGACTTCCAGCTTCCATTTTGTCATGAGTCAAAGGATTTTACGTCACTAGGTTTCGAAGGCCTTCCAAGCTCCACATCCGCTGGTGACCCTGGTCTTTCTCCTTGCCTGTCTCCTGACCCTTGTGGGGGTTCCGGGCAACCAGAGGCGGTAGCAGAAGTTCTCTGATGAGTCAATTATGGGATGTTTTCGAGCCTGACGGAGCACTGTGTCGATCACACCAGGAAGGTGCTAATTCAATGTTTATTCAGTGAATGAAAGAGAATGCGATCTTGCTACCTTAAGGGCCTTTACTGGTTCTGTTGTTAAAAAAGAAAAAAAAAGTGGGGGAGAAAAAAAAAAACAACTCCATTTAATTCAATTCATTACAAACAGTGGTTTAAAATAGAAACTCCAAACCAATTTTGGCTAAAAGGGTTTCGAGTCTCTTCTGAACAGCTGCTGTTGTAGACACAGCCTGAAATAACTAACTTCCAGCCTAGTTCCAAAGCTGCACTGAATAAAGGGCGCAGCCAGGGAGGGAAAGGGCCTTATTAGCGTTAATTGCGATGAGCCTGTGAAACTCAAAGGCCGGGCTGTTGCTCACAGAGGAATCCAGCGATGACGAGATCCTTCCTCCGGCTCTAGATGGAGCCATAGCATCACTAAAAGGGGCCCTGGCAGGCGTGGTGGGGGTTTTGTGTGGTCAAGGCCAGATGTTTGGAAGTTCCTGGGCTTTAGCTTCTGAGTGTGAACAACCAGAAAACTTAGACCTTCTTCTTTTCTCCAGAGCAGCCTGGGCTCCTAAGAAGCCAAGATAGTGGCTGGGTGGGTTGTGCTTTCGTCGTCCCGGCCATTTTCCTGGGCTCCCAGCTCCTCCTCTGACAATCTCGCTCCTCGAGGACATCCCGGGCCCCACGTGATTCGTGAATTCCAGTAGAAGATCAGCCCTCCCCCTCACGGGAGCCCGGGACTCACCTGGGGTCCTGGCCCCAGTGAAGCTCGGGTGGGGGGGGGTCTCGGCGAGCTGGGGGGGCGCCCCCTCCTGTTCCCATGGAGAGGCCTACACTTGGCCCACTGAGGATCCCTGAATAGTCTGGCTTCAAAAGCCTCCCCGACAGGGTGCGTCCCTCATTTCTGTTGTCTCTCCTGCCTTGTCTGACACGGCAGGGGTATACATCTCCCCTCTGCCTCCCGGGGCCCAAGAGCCCTAAGTGCAGCCCAAGGGAGGTGAGGCCCCCCCCCATGCTCCTCCAGTGGCCAAGTCCCCACTTGTCCCTCCAGGCCCAGCTCACACACTCCCCCTCTTTCTTGCAGGCCTCCATGCTTGCCTCCAATGGGAATTTCTCTCTCTCTCCTGGGGAAGGACTTCACTAGGGCACCTACCATATTCATCCTGGACTCTGGCCCCTTGGGTGCATGTCTGTGTGATAAGAATCATCTGAAGGATTTCCTGTGTTTCCTGGTTCACAGGGGCCTGTCCCATTCACTCGGGACACTCTTCCTAGGCTCACTGTAGCAAGAAGAGGGGGGGTATAAATCAGGGACAATGAGCTGCCAGAGTGACTTCCTATCCATTTCGGGGATGGGAAAGTCCCTGGCAAACACAATAGCTTCAGGTTGCCAGGTGCTGGGCCGAGAGGATGTCCTCACTTCCCTGAGGTGAGGCGCCCAGTCCTCAGGCCCAGGGCGGGGAGGGCAGAGGGAGAGTTGAAGAAGAGGGAGGTACAGACGCCTGTGGGTCCTTGAGAAGGGGCGGTGTCCCTGCCCCATGGACCTCACCCTGACTCCCAGTCAGCTTTTCCATCTGAGAACAGAGGGCTCCTGGGCCGAGCTTCCTGGGGAGGACTGGGAGATGTGACCTGAGCCTGGGGGCAACCCAGCTCAGATGGGTCTGGACAGAAGAGGCTTTAGTCGTCCTTACAGACTTTCCAGTCTCCCAGCCTGGCATGGGCAGCCCTCGGGGACATACAGAGCCAGGCCTTGCTGCAGAAGCAGGGGTGCCCCCGACCCCCAGGCCCTTGGGCTGCACCTGCTCCTTCCCCGCTGCCTGCCTGCCAGCCAGTGGCCAGCACCTGCCTCTCTCTGGCAGAGGGATTTCTGTAACAGCTCTGCCCTCACACGGGATAGGCCAGGTGCTGGGGAACTGATGCTGGGGCAGCCCTCCCCTCAGGACTGAAGGAGCTGGGGGATCAATACCCCAGCTCCCTTGCCCCTCACATGGAGTCCTTGTATGTGGTTTCCAGGGAGACTGAGCTGTGGTAGCCCACCAGGTCCCTGGAACGTGCTCCTGCCCTGTCTCACTGCTCCCCTTTCCCCTGCTGGTTTTGGGGATCACCTCCAAATAAAGATCTTGTGGTCTGATTTTGGGGTAAACTCAAAAGAGGCTCTTGGGAAGAATGATGCCGTAGGAAACCACAGAGACTGATGCCTGCATGGAAGTGGAGCTCTCCGCTGATTTCTTCACGGACAGGCAGCCACGGAGACCAGATATGCCCCCCTTCTCAGAGCCTGTCCCCTAAGCCCCACCCTCCTTCAAAACACTTCAGGGTAACAAGGGAGAAAGGGAATGGGGGATGTGCTTAAATTACGGTGATGTGTTGAAGGAGGGAAATCACACCATGTTTTCATCTGAGTTTGCGGCTGCCTCCCCCATTGGGTGTCCTCTTCAGCGGCCTCCCTCTCTGTTCTCGCTGCTTGAGGGCAGGGAATGGGCCCTGCTCAGCCTGTAGCCCCCCGTGCACCAGCGTCTCCTACAAGGGAGGCTTGTTGAGCCGATTCGGTCCCCTGGCAATGTCAGGGCCTTCAGCTGCTGAGAGCGGCCCCCAGCTAACAGCCAGCACGGAGCCAGCGACCTCAGCCCCCAGAACTGAGTTCTGCCAACAACTGGAAGGAACTTGGAAGCGGATTCTTCCCAGAGGCTCCAGCTAGAACCCAGGCCAGGCGGCCCTTGATTTTGGCCTTGCGAGACCCTGAGCGGAGACACCAGTGAAACCCACCTGGAAGAGTGAGCCGTGTGACTACGAGAGCATGCATTTGGATTGTTCTAGGCCACTAAGCGTTAAGTAAGTTGTTACAGCAACAACAGGAAGCTGACCAACACGTCATTTACGGCCAGGGAGGGCTACTCCCTATGGCAACTTCGATTAAAATGCTGAAATGCCATCTCTCTAGAAATGCCCTTCGGGTCTCTGTCCATCCTACAAAGCACATGGGTCAGAAGTGGAGAACTCCCTATCAGGATGGCCTGTTGATGAAGAGAGCTGTAAGCTCCTTCAAGCCCTAAGCGGCCAGACGTGGCTTCATACCCAGCGTGGCTTTAGGTGGCTTTGCTATGATGCAGAGGCAAGGCGGGACAGGCGGTGACTTCTGGGGAGGCCCCTGCAACATAGAGCTTGAGGACTATTTGCTGACTTCACTGGCTTCCCCGTGGCTTTTGGCAGGGACCGCTCGGGAATCTGCCAACAGGTCTGGCTGTGTGGGCGGAGAAATGTCCCATGAGCTTGACAGACCATGCCCCGTTCGGCTCATCGTTTAGTCCGGTGGGATGATGATGCACTGGGGGTTAGCTTCAGGTTTCCTTGAGCTCTTTGGCTCCTCCTCACCCAAGCAAAGGGTTCTTGGAATCCAGGGCTGGAATTTTGCTTTTCCTTCTTGATCAAACTTCTCTGCTTCGACAGATTCGTAAGCCAATGGTAGCCACAGCTGCCCCCTGGGGCTGCTCAGTTATGTCCTGGGTTGTGGTAGGGACAGGAGGTCCCACGTTGATCTCCGAAGAGGGTAAGTAGCCTCGTCCAGCCCCCAGAATGGAGAAAGTGGGAGGTGGTTTCCTGCCTTGATCACCAAGCTCTGTTGAATCTACTTCTCGTCTTGGGTAAAAAGCCCTCCTACTTTGGGCCTGACTTTCCTGTCTCTCACTGGTCACTATAGAAATACCATGAACTAGGGAAGTAAACAAGTGTGCGTTTGGAAAACCACACCCCCCGAGGGGTTGAGCGGAGACTGACCATGGGGCAGTGGGGCCTGGACTCCAGTTTGGACTCTGCCTCGCACTCATTCTCCCTGCCCAGCCCTCATGTCCGTCACAAGTGAAGACACCAGACCTCCTTAGATAGCTCTGCGGTTCTTCTTGGCTTTAGAACCCTAGAATTAAAAAAAAATTTTTTTGGAAGAGTAGACAGCAGTTGTTTACAGCTGTAGTCTCGGGTGGAGGGGAAAGGATTGGAGAAGACTAATTGTCCAGCTCAAATATTTTTTATAGCTTTTGCATATTATGCAATAAAACATATTAATTTTTTAAGCACGATCTTATTATTTTCCTTTCTGAAATAAATACCTCCTGTTATGGAAAATTGCAAACGTATATAACAGTCAGAGTATGAGATATGAACTTCCATGTACCCATCACTCAGCTTCCACAATAATCAGCTCTTAGCCAGTCTTGCTTCTGTATCCCTACCTACTCCCTCACCTTCTGTATTATTTTAAAGCAAATCCAAGACATTACATCATTTCGTTCAGTAAAGTATTTCATGTTTCTAATTAGGAATAAAAAGAATTACTTGACTCATTCTGAAACTAAATACCCCCATGCTCTCCATATAGAGTAGAATAGGCTGGAAATGAAATGTAACTCAGTCTTTGAGGGATTTGGAAGAAGCGTTTTCCTTTCATGATTGTTAAGAATGTTTAATACAAAGGAAAGAATCTCTAACAGTGAATTTCGCATATCTGCGGAGAGGCTGTGTGTTGGGGCAGGGAATGAGAGAATCTTGTCAGCTATTCTACTGTGGATTGCCAGTCCTGGGGGGGGGGTGCAATTGCTGTCCATTATCTTCCCCATCCTTTTTTTTGTACCGTATACATCAAATCCCTCAGTAAGTACTGAGAAAATTATTTTAAAGGGTCTCTCAGGAGTTCAGCAGCCTCTTTCCTCTCATCAGAAAATGGGAAGTTTGGAATTCCTGTGACTATCACATGCCATCGTCCTCATCAAATTGTGCTTTATGAAATGTCCACTTGGACTCACAGCCCCACCTGTTACCCACTGGGATCCCTCTTTGACTCCGTTTCAGGGGTGAATTGTTCTGCTTTGTGCATTTGGATTAGAGACCTCATGATGTTCAACCTGGCTCACATTTTTCCTTTTCTTTTTCAAAACAATAAAGCCGTTTTGGAGGGATTCTGGACTACATTAGGTGATCATTTTCAATTTTCATGCAAGACATATGGAAAGACTCACCCCCACTTACAGCTTATTCCCTGAGACTGTCTGACCCACGGTCGACACTCCAAAATGGAAAAGGCCTTCCAGGCAGTCAGCATTTAAGCACATTTCCCGCCCTTGTCCTGCACTGACCTCAGCTCAGGTCAAAACTCACAGAAATGCGGGACTTTGACGATCCAGGCCATGGAAACTTTCAGTCCGGGGGTGTCCCCCGCCTCACTGATGCCGGGGCTCCCAAAACTCTGTGAAGTGAGATTGGGGAGAGGGGTAGCATAGGTGTTTCTGTTCTTTGTTTCCTTTGGGAGAGGGAGAAAGACCAGAGGGAACAGTTCTACTTGGCCCTGGTGCTTCCTTTCTGCCTACTTGAGTTAATGGAGAAAAGCCATACAAATGCTGTCTACCAAGCTCCTTAGCTTTTCCTCGCAGATACAAATGTAAATTACTCTAACACAGGGGATGTTAATGGCTGAGTCTCTGTTTGACCTTCAGTAAGTTTCCAGAATAGACCCAGGTGTTTGGGTCTATTTTGCATCATTTGAAAGTACGGGCTTACACATGACAAGTTAAGGAGTAACAGAAGTAAAGACAGACAAGCTCACTCACCCTGAAGATGGGAGCCTGGGGGCGGGGAGCTGGAAAACTCGGTGCCTGTGTACAAGGCTCGAAAGCCTCTTGAGATGGGGATGACAGTTAGCGGTAGAAGCAGCCTGCGGTAGGGGGATTTTAAAGGACAGGTTCTCCGGGAGGAAGGAGAGACTGGCTCCATGGAAGCAGATACAGCCCTGGCAAGGTAGGGCGAGAGGTCTACAGAGTGTGCAGAGAGGAGAAAGAGGGGGCATAAGGCTGCCCTGGTGATTGGGGGGACACTGGGAGAGAATGGGGAGGGAACATTTTGCTGTGGATATGCTGGAATCTCTCTGGGCCTTTTCCCAGAGCCCCTGATGGAGAGCATGCTTTCTTCTCGATCGCTCTTGGTTGTGGCATGGGGCACTGAAGCGTTGTGATGCTGAGGGACGCGGGGGCCTGAGCAGATGCAAATAGATTTGTGTTAGAGGGGTCGGGATGGCACACCCTTCAGGAAGAGGGGAGAAAAGCAAAGTGCAGCCCTGGGAGACTAGTTTCCCCCAAGACATGAACTATGGCCTGTGGTTGGAAGACCAGACCTCTCTTTCCTTTTTGACAAGGAGCGGCTCGTGGCCTGGTTGCCTCTGGTCCGCCTCCTGGCCCAGGGATCCAGGACCGTCAGGTATCTCCCCAGCAGCATGTGGAAAATAGGCCTTGCAGACCCCCTCCCTCCCCTCCCCACCAGCAGCTGGAGCTGGCTTTCCCAGCCTTGCGCTAGGAGCTGCAGGGACTGGCCGTGCTGTGCCGGGGTGCCCCCGTGCTGGCGGGGAGGTGGGGGATTGGAGCCCTGAAGGACAAAGGCACATGTCAGCAAGCCCTGCACCCCTCAGGCAGGGGGACTTGGCGGGCCAGCCGGAGTTTCCTGGCATTTGGTTCCGTAGAAGGGGAGGCCAGCTGGCTCGGGAGGATTTTGTAAAGCTTATGTCAGCCTGTGTCTTGGGGTCTTGCTTGCTGCCTGGGAGGTGATGGTGCCGCTGGCGGAGTCCCAGCGGGTCCTTTGGGGGCCCACGTGGAGGCTCTGGACTCCAACAGGGTCTTTCAAGCCAGGAAAGGATGGGGGACAGGAAGATGGGGCTGGGAGTGGAACTTGGGGTGGGTCTAACAGTCAGAGCTGGTCTCCAGGCCCCAAGCAAGGGGTCCTCCCTCATAGGAAAGGATTCTTACTGACCTGGAGGACAGAGGGGGGTGTTCCTGCTTCCCTCCTGCTGTGAAGCACTCTGCAGGAACCTCTCCCTCCCTGGGGGTGCTCTTCCAATGGGGTGTGAGACAGGCTTTGAAAAATGTGACCCAGTACCTCCACAAAGACTTGTTCTCTGGAAAGAAAAAATGCTCTAAAGCTGAAGTTTTATGCAAACACTGAAGAAAGGCGTCTTCCTGCCCGTTTGCATTATTATCTCGAGACACACTCCATTCCAGGCCCAGCCGGGGTCAGGGGACGTTTGGGGGTTTGCCTCTGAAGCCAGGGGATCTGAGTCAAGGGATGTGTGTGCACACTGGACTCCCACTGTTCTGGCCTTCAAGGTCATTTACACTTTAAAACCTGAAGTTGCTCCTTCTTTGGAACAAAGGGATCTTTTCTCAGGGACTTTCCAATCCCTCTAAGTGCTCCTGGGAATGGAAGGGTCCAGTGCAACCCGAGTGAGTCTGAGAGCTCCCTCAGCCCCATGCCTTAGGCACACTGAGATGATCAGCGGCTCCGCCTGCCTTCTCCACGCCTAAAAATAAACTCGGCACAGGCCAGGAGGTAGTAGGAGTGGCTTACCGGGTCCTAGACACTCACTCTTCTAGGGGCTCAGCGTGGAAGACTCATTCAGCCCCACAGTAATGCCTACTGGAGGTAGTACTATTTATTTAGTTAGTTATTTTATTATTTTTTTATAGATTTTATTTATTTGAGAGAGAGCGAGCAGGGGGAGAGAGAGAAGCAGACTCCCTGCTGAGTGCAGAGCCGGACACGGGGCTCCATCCAAGGACCCTGAGATCATGACCTGAGCCGAAGGCAGACGCTTAACCCGCTGAGCCACCTGGGAGCTCCTGGAGGGAGTACTACTCATGGTGCTCACTCTGCAGAGGGGGAAATAGGCCTGAAGAGACCAATGCACATGCACAGGGTGGTGTCACCAGGGAGCAGAGGGGACTGGGATCCAAACCCTTCTCTCCCCACCCTTACACACTCAGGGCCTTTGGATTCGGGCTGTGGAATCAGGAGCTAGGCACCTTCTGGGGGAGGGGTTTTGGTGTGGGGGCTGGCAGTACTCAGGGAGGGGGGGTTGGAACCAGACGGTTCCCCAGAAGCCCCTGGGGCTCTGGAACTGGAAACTCGGAATGAGCAGCATCACCGCTGTGTGCGGGTCCCTGCGTTCCCACGTCGTTAGCACTCTCTACCCCCTGCCCGCCCGAGCAACAGGGATGTGGCAGCTGGGGCACCTGCATCCCGCATTTGCTTCACGCCAGGCCCAGGGCGCAGAGCCGAGGGGAGAGATGACCGGACACGGCCCTCAGGACAGGGGACCTGGACCGGTGCACAGGTGACCGAATCCCATGGCTCATGTGGGGAGGGGAGAAGGCTGGTGGAGAGGTGCGGGTGTTGCAGCCTGTCGGCCTCTTGGCAGAGCTGCACACAGAGGGGAAAAACAGGGGCGCCTGGGTGGCTCAGTCGTTGGGCATCTGCCTTTAGCTTAGGGCGTGATCCCGGCGTTCTGGGATCGAGCCCCGCATCGGGCTTCTCTGCTATGAGCCTGCTTCTTCCTCTCCCACTCCCCCTGCTTGTGTTCCCTCTCTTGCTGGCTGTCTCTCTCTGTCAAATACATAAATAAAATCTTAAAAAAAAAAAGAGGGAAAAAACACTTCTAGTATTTGGAGAGACTCTTCAGTGCTGACTGAGAGAGGTGTCTGCCCCGTGGGCATGACCTAGAGAAAGAGGTTTGGACAGAGAAAAGTCCAAACATGCATCATGGAAAAGAGGAGGACTTTGGCGCTGTGAGAAACTGAGAAGAGCTTTGGGGTTCTGGAAAAAAAGGAGGGATTGAGGGGCCCCCCAGCCTGTCTTAAGTTGGCAGTTCCCTATGAGGGGCTGAGGCAGGCACTGGCTGATGAGCTCTAGGAAACGTGAGGACTAGAAACTTCCAATTTATTTATTTATTTATTTTAGGATTTAATTTATTTATTTGAGTGAGAGAGAGAGAGAGAGAATGAGTAGGGGGAGGGGCAGAGGGAGAGGGAGAATGAGAAGCAGACGTCCAACTGAGGAGGGACCCTGATGTGGGGCTCGATCCCAGGACCCCGAGATCATGACCTGAGCTGAAGGCAGACGCTTAACTGACTGAGCCACCCAGGCACCCCTAGAAACTTCCAATTTAAAGTCGGTTCCTGCCAGCACAGTAATTACTGGCTGCAGTCACCTGCTGCTCCCTTGATCCTCTCTCCCCAAGACCCGAAGTAAAACTGAGACCTCTACAGTGATGCATGGGCACCGTGGTGCCCTTCCAGGCAGTGACCTGTGGCAGAGGCTGGAGGTGGGCCAGCAAGACATTAGGAGGGGAATGACCACAGAGGGACAGGCTGCCGTGCCCGCTGACCCAGGAACAGTTTCTAAACAAACAGTGTTTTCCTCCACCATCCTGGCAGGTGAACCTCGAAAGAGTGGGAGGGAGGATAGGAGGCTGGATCCTGCTACTTCCCTGCATGAGAATCAGGGTTGGGGTCTGGTCACATAGGTGAGGCACTTGACTCGGCACATTTGAGAGCGTGCACTCCAAAACTCAGCCGTCGAGAGAAACTCTATTTTCATGCAATGTTTAAAAAACCCAAATACAAAAATCTATGATGAACAGATTACCAAAATTTTAAATACAGACAGGGTATCAGTATACGACCGATTTTTCCTTTTGCCTCAGGCTCTGGTATAGCTGAGCAATGCATTGTTCTGGATCCTTCTTTATTTATAATGTTGGTAATTTATTCATCATGGATTTTTCTGCATTAATTTTGATTTTTAAAATACTGCATTAAAATATCATTTCCTTTGATGGCTAAGTTTTTGGCCCCCCCGCCCCGAAATGCTGGGCCCGGGTGTCTCCTGGTGTTGCCTGGCGGCTCCAGACATTTTATTTGGCTTTATTTAAAGGGTAACCCACAAACCTGTGGGTTCCTGGGGAAGGGCCACCGCCTGGGTGATACTCACTTTTGCAGAATCCCTTCAGAGACTCTGTGTCAGCTCTGACAGACGTCTCTCCTCCAACCTGTTAGTGCTGACAAATGACAAAAATAAAATAATTTAGCAATGACTTGGACGTCCTTTATTCCAGAGCAGACATTTCCGTGCCTTGGGGGAGCACGGTGCCTCATACGCAGTGGAGCGTTCTTCCCGAGGGGTCTGGGGTAATGGGAGCTTTACGGGGTGGTAGGGGAGACAAGGCAGAAGCAGGGCTAGGTGGGCTAGGAGGCTCCTCTTTTCTCGGGTAAGGTAAGCTAGCCAGAGCCGAGTTGGAGGACTGTGATGGGTGTAAGCTCGGTTTCCTCGGCAGTGAGGCATTTCCCCTAAGTGCCGGCTGACTTGGGGTTAGGTTTGTGACCTGGGCCAGGCCACTGGGGCGGCCTCTGTTCTGTGCGTCCGGATACATGAATGACCTTGATCGGTGCCCTGACTGCGACCAGCCCATGTTCGCACATCACTGCAGGCAGCAATGCTGAGGCCTCCCTGGGCACAGATGGTGGGCACCGAGCCAGGGGTCCCCCGATCCAAGAGGGAAGTGTTTGGGGGGCGGTGGGTTGATTTGATTTTGTCTCAACGGGAACTTTCTTTGGATCTCTTTCCCTGACTTCACTGAACATTTCAAAACAACATTCTTTTATGAACAAGCACCAGGACATCAAATACTTCCACACCCTATGCTAGAAGTGCTGCAGGCCATGTTGTTCTTTTTCTTTTAAATAGTTCCATGTAAAATCAGATGTTAACTCTCTCTGAATAAACCCAAGTGGAAAGGGTTTTTCTTTTCTTTAATAACACCAGTGACAATCAGAACAGGTGGAAAGAATATGTGTCCTTAACACACAGAGCACAGTGGTTTAGAAGAAAAACACTAAGTTGTTACATATGTAACAAATAATTCTTATGCATTGATGGTGAGAAAAATGAACAACAAAGCTTGGAGGGAAAGTACCGCAGGAAATGTATTAGCAGGAAGGATGATTTATGTCTTCGAATGGGGCCTATTTCTTTCCTAAATGGGTTTTGTTTTGCATCTTGGTCAACACCAGCTTTGCCCCACTTTTTAATTATTAAAGCTTGAGTTGGGGTCCATCGTTTATCACAGCTTTTTTGAAACTCTTCTTCAGCCAACAAGCCACGAAATAGACAGGATTTCCCGAATTTGTGACGCAGGCTCTCCAGTGCTGGAGCAGGACAGGACTGGGGAGGTGGTAAGGTGCAACATTACAGTCTCCACCTTGGCCACCCCTCCCCCCTCCCCATTGGACTGGGAGGGAAATGAGTCTATGAGAAGAAGGATCCCGCAGTGGGCTGGTGGCGGAAATAGATCATTTTGTAAGCGACGCTTTGTAAGGGGACTCAAGACCTAGAATTCTAGACTTGGTTTCTTTCTCTCATTTTCTTCTGCTAACGTGCTGCGTGAAAGAGCAACTTCATTAATTGACATTGAGTATGGTATGGGTGGTTTTGACTACAACTTGTGAAATACCTCGGAGCATTCATGTTTTTGTTTCCCTCACAAGATTGCCTCTCTCAGCTTGGCGTGGCATGGTATTTCAAACACTTGGATTTCATAGAGGGCTGGAAGGAACTTCAGAAGAACCCTAATTTTTTGCTGAAGGTGATCAGATGGGGTGTTAACATGCTTCATGCTGCCAAAGGGTGAGTTAAAGTAGGAAGAGCTTTCCATGTGTAGACATGGGCCTGAACAGGCTCCAAAAACATTTGTCATGAACCTTGTGAAACCCTGAAAATTGCATGCTAACCAACTTGTACTAACACATACTCTTCTCTTGGTGAATCCACAGTGCCAAACAAGGAAAGTCCCTACCTGCATACTTACAGATTTCTCTCTGCGTTCACTCTCTCAGGGAGGGACTTCAATGCCCACCAGGGGACTCGGTGTAAGACTGGCCCTGTGCCTTCCTCCTAGATAGCAATAATTTGATTCCTGACTTTTTGGACCTGTTCTCTTCCAAATGTTCATTTTGTTGTTGTTGTATTTGCTTATCTACTTTGTTTCTAAAGCTTTTATTTCACAAATACTATATTTATTTTAGAAGAATGAGAAAATACAGATAAAAAAAAAAGAGAAATAGAGATCTTTGGTAATCCTAGAGGTAGCCAACCATTGACGTTATGGAATAGACATTTCACACCGAAGTAGATTTTTTTAACAACAAAGATGGGATCACACAGTATATACTGTTGTACTCCCTGGTCTTTCATTGTTTGAGAACGTGCCAGCGTTGGTAATGAGTCTTCTCTCTGGGCTAGGCTCTTATTTGAATTCCTTTCAATAAACACAGAGAGAATTTTCAAGATATCAGAGTTGGGGACCCATCAAGTGGATATTCCTCTGCCCTTCATTCTCTGTCTAGGATAATCCTAAGCATTGCCTTCAGCCTTTTGCTGAAAGTGGGAATATTCAATTTGTAAATAGCCACAGATGTTCCCATAGTCCTGTATCCCCGAACTGCCTGTGCTCCGTTGGTGAAAACACAGAGTGCTTTGCCTACCAACCACCGCCATACTCCATGAGCATGACTGGGTCAGCGTTTTCTGTCATCAGTTAGGGTGCACTGACTTCCACTACAAAAACCAACCCTCAAATCTCAGTGTCTAAAAAAAAAGGTTTATTTCTCATGTCCACTTTGTTCCATACACCCTTGCTTTGGGACATATGCTGATAGCATATCCACTGTCTTGATCATTGTCTGCTGGATTACACGTCAGGAAGAAAAAGAGTTTTTATTGGACAAATTCTCTGCCTGCCAAGTTATCACAGGGGATAGTTTTACCATGTTTTGCCATGGCAAGCCTGAATCACACACCTTCCAGGCACCAATGAAACAGTCGTTATACAGTTAAATGCTTGCCCCCTAAGCCAGTGCCATATACTTTCCTTTGCGATGGTGTTACCATTTCCTAGGTACTAATTTCTGTATCAGTCAGGATAGGCTAGGTTATGCTGTGGTAACAAACAACCCCAAAAATCTCACTCATACTCGACGTCTATTGAAGGTTGCCTAGGGTCTCTGCCATCTCTGTGTTTGTGTGATTATTAAGGTCAGAAAAAGAAAAGGAGGCAAAATGTACACTCTGATAAGTTTCTGCCACATTTCATCAACTAACGCAAGTCATATGGCTACACCCAACCCCAAAAAGTGGAATTGGCAATTCTATCATATGCCTAAAATGAGGAAAATCAGAAATATTTTATAAATAGCACTAATGATTACCTGATATTTTGTTACCTCCGTTGGGAGTGCAATGGGTTCATGGTGATATGTGGTCATAACTCTTTTACCTTATGAATGGCAGGTTCAATGGAGGGTTTCTAGCCAGTTTTGTTTTCCTTTAGCCTGAAGAATTTCCTGTAGGATTCTTTGTAGTGCAGGTCTGCTGGCGACATTTTCTTACCTTTTGTTTATAGAAAATGTTTTCATTTTGCCTCATTCTTGAAGAATACTCTGGTTGGATATAGAATGATGAGTTGACAATTTTTTTTCTCTCAGCCTTTTAAAGTTGTGGTTACACAGTCTCCTGGCTGCCATCTTTTTCTAGTGATAAGCCAGAGGTCATTTGTGGCCTTGCCCCTTTATGTGTAATATATTCTTTCTCTTTGACTGCTCAAGATTTTCTTTGCATTTTTAGTTTTCATCAGTTTGAGTATGATAGGCCTACATACGCTTTATTTTCAATGTATCCTTCTTTGGTGTATTCGAATATTTTTTCCATTTTCTCTCTCTCCTCTTGACTTTTTCATATTTCCCCACAGACCAGTGACCTCTGTTCACTTTTAAAATCTTTTTCCCTTGGTGCCCCTTAGTTTTTATTGATACATTTTTTATTATGTTCAGTTATTATGGATACATTTTAAACTCACTAACTCTTTTGTTATGTATGATCAGCTAAACATTTTTTACTTCCAATTTTAATTTTTGGTTCTGGAATTTCCTCTTGGTCATTTTCAACTGTTTCTATTGCACTGCTCAGATTTCCTATCTGTTAATTTATTACAAGCATATCTTTACACTATTGAACATAGTTATAATAGCTCCTTTAAAATTCTGTTTGCCAATCCCAATATCTGGGTCTTCTTGGGGTTAATATCTTCATTGGTTACCTTCACTCTTAAGTGTGGATTACATTTTCCTGTGCCTTTGTATGTCTAGTAATTTCGGTTAATATCCTGGAATTTATGAATGATATGTTGTAAAGACCCTGGAATCATTACATTCTTCTGTCCTCTTAATTAGCAGTTAATTCAAACTCCAAACTCTATCTCTTCTGTTGTAAGCAGCAACTGAAATCTCAGTTGAGTTATTCGATTCTTCGTTGGACTGATTGAAATCTGCTCCATGAATGTGTGGGTCAGGGGCAGCTAGAGATGGAAGCAGAGTTTATACATTGTGTTTAGGGCTCTCCCTCTGCGGACCTCTTCTTTTCATGATCCTCCCCACACCCTGTTTTTCAACTGCTGTGGTCATCCTAAACTCCTCTTATTATTCATGCTTCCTAAACTGAAGGTTTCTGAGCTTTAGCCACTTGCATGGTGGCTGACTAAGGTCTGCCCTCAGGCAAAAAGTTCAGTGTGTGTGTGTGTGTATGTGTTTGTGTGTGTGTGTGTGTGTGTGTGTGTGTGAAAGAGACAGAGACAGAGAGATATTGAGAGACATGGAGAGAGAGAGAGAGGGAATGAGAATAAGAATAAGAGAAAGAGAACATTTTTTTAGTTTATGCCTGCTTTGGGACTTTCTCCAGTGCATTCAAATATTTGTTTTTTTTAAAAATTTTATCCATAGGTTTTAGTTATTATTCTGCCATTACTACAAGTGCAATCTTCTTTTTTAAAAAACTGAAGTGTAATTAACATACAGTGTTATATGAGTTTCAGGTGTACAATATAATGATTAAATATTTCTATACGTTACTCAATGCTCATCAAGATAAGAGTACTCTTGATCCCCTTTATCTGTTTTATCCCTCCTCCACCCACCCCTCCTCTGGCAACCAGCAGTTTGTTCTCTGTTTTTAAGAGTCTGTTTTTGTTTTTGTCACTTTTCCTTTGTTTGTCTGTTTTGTTTCTTAAGTTACACATATGAGTGAAATCATATGGTATTTGTCTTTCTCTGATTGACTTCTTTCACTATGCCTTATACCCTGTAAGTCCGTTCATACTGTTGCAAATGTCAAGATCTCATTCTTTTTTATGGCTGAAAATCAGAATGGGTAAGTGATATTCCATTGTGTATACCGTATCTTCTTTATCCATTCATCTATGGATGGAAACTTGGGTTGCTTCATATCTTGGCTATTGTAAATAATGCTGCAATAAACATAGGGATGCACATATTTTTCTAAATGAGTGTTTTCATTTTCCTTGGGTAATTATCCAGTAGTGAAATTACTGGATCATATGGTAACTCTATTTTTAATTCTTTGAGGGACCTCCACACTGTTTTCCACAGTGGCTGTACTAACTTGCATTCCCACCAACAGTGCTCAAGTGTTCCTTTTTCTCCACATCCTCACCAACACTTGTTATTTCTTTCTTTCTTTCTTTCTTTCTTTCTTTCTTTCTTTCTTTCTTTTCTTTCTTTCTTTCTTTCTCTCCTTTTTTTCTTTCTTTTTTTTTTTTTAAAGATATTTATTTATTATTTGACAGAGAGAGATACAGCCAGCAAGAGAGGGAACACAAGCAGTGGGAGTGGGAGAGGAAGAAGCAGGCTCCCAGTGGAGGAGCCTGATGCAGGGCTCGATCCCAGGACTCCAGGATCACGCCCTGAGCTGAAGGCAGACGCTTAATGACTGAGCCACCCAGGCGCCCCAACACTTGTTATTTCTTGTCTTTTTGATTCTAGCCATTCTGACAGGTGTAAGGTGACATCCCATTGTGGTTTTGATTTATGTTTCTCTGATGATGAGTGACGTTGAGCATCTTTTCATGTGCCCATTGGCTATCTGTATGTCTTCTTTAGAAAAATGTCTATTCAGGTCTTCCGCCCATTTGTTTAAATTGGGTTTTTTGGGTGTTGAGTTGTATGAGTTCTTTATATATTTTGGATATTAACTTCTTATTGTATATATCATTTGCAAATATCTTCTCTCGTTCAGTACATTGTCTTTGAGTTTTGTTGAGGGTTTCTATTGCTGTGAAAATCTTTTTATTTTGGAGTATTCCCAATAATTTAATTTGCTTTTGTTTCCCTTGCCTGAGGAGACCTATCCAGAAAAATGTTTCTGTGGCCAATGCCAAGGAAATTACTGCCTATGAGTTTTTCTAGTTTTGTGGTTTCTGGTCTCATATTTAGGCCTTTAATCCATTTTGAGTTTATTTTTGTGTATGGTGTAAGAAAGTGGTCCAATTTCATTCTTTTGCATGTAACTATCCAGTTTTCCCAGCACCATTTGTTGAAGAGATTGTCTTTTCCCAATTGTATATTCTGGCCTCCTTTGTTGTAGATTAATTGATCATATAAGCATGGGTTTTTTTCTGGACTCTCTATTCTGTTCTATTGATCTATGCATCTATTTTTGTGCCAATACCATAGTGTCTTGATTATGACAGCTTTGTAGTATGTCTTGAAATCTGGGATTGTGATACCTCCGTCTTTGTTCTTCTTTTTGAAGATTGCTTTGGCTATTTGGGGTCTTTTGTGGTTCCATACAAATTTTAGGATTATTTGTTCAAGCTCTGTGAAAAATGTTGCTGGTATTTTGATAGGGATTGCATTAAATCTGTAGATTGCTTTGAGTAGTATGGGCATTTTAACAATAATGGTTTTTCCAATCTGTGAGCATGGAATATCTTCCCATTTGTTTGTGTCATCTTCAATTTCTTTCATCAATGTTTTATAGCTTTCAGAGTACAAGTCTTTCACCTCTTTGGTTAACTTTACTCCTGGGTGTTTTGTTACTTTTGGTACTATTGTAAATGGGATTGTTTTCTTAATTTCTTTTTCTGTCAATTCATTAGTAGTGGATAGAAATGCAACAGATTTCTGTATACTAATTTTGTATCCTGCAACTTTACTGAACTCATTTATCAGTTCTAGCAGTTTTCTGGTAGAGTATTTAGGGTTTTCCCTATATAGTACTATGTCATCTGCAAATAGTGAAAGTTTTATTTCTTCCTTACCAATTTGGATGTTTTTTATTTCTTTATGTTATCCGGTCTCTGTGGCTAGGACTTCCAGTACTATGTTGAATAAAAGTGGTGAGAGTGGACATCCTTGTCTTGTTCCTGATCTTAAAAGAAAAGCTCTCAGTTTTTCACCACTGAGTATGATGTTAGCTGTGGGTTTTTCATGCATGACCTTTATTATGTTCACGTATGTTCCTTCTGAATCTATTTTGATGAGAGGTTTTTTTTTTTTTTGTCATGATGGATATTGTACTTTGTCAAGTGCTTTTTCTGCATCTAGTGGGATGACCATATATGGTTCTTATACTTTCCCTTATTGATGTGATATATCACATTGATTGATTTGTGACCATTGAACTACCCTTGCATTCCTGATGCTAGTGAATGATTTTTTAAATGTATCGTTGGATTCGGTTTACTAATAAAGGGAGAGGTCACGACCAGCACCATTGAAATTGCAAGGATTATTAGAAACTTTTATCAACAGCTATATGCCAAAAAACTAAACAATCTGGAAGAGATGGAGGCCTTCCTGGAAACCTATAAACTACCAAGACTGAAACAGGAAGAAATAGATTTCTTAAATAGGCCAATTAACTATGAAGAAATTGAGTCAGTGATAAACAACCTTCCAAATAATAAAACTCCAGGCCCAGACGGTTTTCCTGGGGAATTCTACCAAACATTCAAAGAAGAAATAATACCTATTCTCCTAAAGCTATTTCAAAAAATAGAAACAGAAGGAAAGCTACCAAACTCATTCTATGAGGCTAATATTACCTTGATCCCCAAACCAGGCAAAGACCCCCTCAAAAAGGAGAATTACAGACCGATTTCTCTAATGAATATGGATGCCAAAATCCTCAACAAGATCCTTGCTAATAGAATCCAACAGTACATTAAAAGGATTATCCATCATGACCAAGTGGGATTCATACCTGGGATGCAAGCATGGTTCAACACTCGCAAATCAATCAATGTGATACATCATATCAACAAGAAAAGACTCAAGAACCATATGATCCTCTCAATTGATGCAGAAAAAGCATTTGACAAAATACAGCATCCTTTCCTGATTAAAACCCTTCAGAGTGTAGGAATAGAGGGTACATTTCTCAATCTCATAAAAGCCATCTATGAAAAGCCTACTGCAAGCATTATTCTCAATGGGGAAAAGCTGGAAGCCTTTCCCTTAAGATCAGGAACACGACAAGGATGCCCACTCTCGCCACTATTATTCAACATAGTACTAGAAGTCCTTGCAACAGCAATCAGAAGACAAAAAGGGATCAAAGGTATCCAAATCGGCAAAGAAGAAGTCAAACTGTCTCTCTTTGCAGATGACATGATACTCTATATGGAAAACCCAAAGGAATCCACTCCCAAACTATTAGAAGTTATAGAACAATTCAGTAAGGTGGCAGGATACAAAATCAATGCCCAGAAATCAGTTGCATTTCTATACACGAATAACGAGACTGAAGAAAGAGAAATTAGGGAATCCATCCCATTTACAATAACACCAAAAACCATACGTTACCTTGGAATTAACTTAACCAGAGACGTAAAGGACCTATATCCTAGAAACTATAGATCACTTTTGAAAGATATTGAGGAAGACATAAAAAGATGGAAAAATATTCCATGCTCATGGATTGGAAGAATTAACATAGTTAAAATGTCCATACTACCCAGAGCAATCTACACTTTCAATGCTATCCCGATCAAAATACCGAGGACATTTTTCAAAGAACTGGAACAAATAGTCCTTAAATTTGTATGGAACCAGAAAAGGCCCCGAATCTCCAAGGAACTGTTGAAAAGGAAAAACAAAGCTGGGGGCATCACAATGCCGGATTTCGAGCTGTACTACAAAGCTGTGATCACAAAGACAGCATGGTACTGGCACAAAAACAGACACATCGACCAATGGAACAGAATAGAGAACCCAGAAATGGACCCTCGGCTCTTTGGGCAACTAATCTTTGATAAAGCAGGAAAAAACATCCGGTGGAAAAAAGACAGTCTCTTCAATAAATGGTGCTGGGAAAATTGGACAGCTACATGCAAAAGAATGAAACTTGACCACTCTCTCACACCATACACAAAAATAAACTCCAAATGGATGAAAGACCTCAATGTGAGACAGGAATCCATCAAAATTCTAGAGGAGAACATAGGCAACAACCTATGACATCGGCCAGAGCAACCTTTTTCATGACACATCTCCAAAGGCAAGAGAAATAAAAGATAAAATGAACTTACGGTTTACTAATACTTTGTTGAGGATTTTGGTATCTATGTTCATCAGAGATGTTGGCCTTTAGTTTTCTTTTTCTTTTGTTTTGCTTTCTTTTCTTTCTTTCTTTCTTTCTTTCTTTCTTTCTTTCTTTCTTTCTTTTTTTTTTTTGTAGTGTCTTCAACTGGTTTTGATATCATGGTAATAGATGTAGAATGAACAAATTGTAGAATGAATTTGGAAGCTTTCCTTCCTCTTCTATTTTTTGGAATAGTTCAAGAAGAATAGGTATTATATCCTCTTTAAATGTTTGGTAGAATTCACTTATGAAGCCATCTGGTCCTGGACTTTTATTTGTTGGGAGGTTTTCGATTACTGATTCAATTTCAATGCTAGTAATCAGTCTGTTCAAATTTTCTATTTCTTCCTGATTCAGTTTTGGAAGGTTATATGTTTCTAGGAATTCATCCATTTCTTTCAGGTTGTCCAATTTTTTGGCATGTAATTTTTCATGGTATTCTCTTATAATCCTTTGTATTTCTGTGGTTTTGGTTGTTATTTCTCCTCCTTCATTTCTAATTTTATTTATTTGAGTCATCTCTCTTTTATTCTTGATGAATCTGGCTAAAAATTTATCAATTTTCTAAATCTTTTCAAAGTATAATCCTCTGTTTACCTTTTAAGAATATAAAATCTGGTAAGTGTTCACAACTCTTTTTCATTCCATTTCATAAATATGTTCTCCATGTGTCTTCTGTTACAGCCTTGTCCCTTCAGAATGTCCATACTGAATCATTCAGTGCTTCCCATATTGGGGAGAAATCTGTCCTTGAGAACCTCTCTGTGTGATCACAATGGATGTTCCATCAGCTCTGGCTCTTTCCTCTGTGAAGGACAGAGTACTGCCAAGTTTGCTGGATAATATCTCCTGGATCATTATACATTTTTTAAAATGCAAATCTCTAATCCTACAACATCTTTCCTCTTATTTATCCAATACAAGTGACTGCCTGACTTCCAAAGTTAAGTTCTCTCTAGAATACCTGGGTCCAGGATGACAATGACCCTGAAACCATACTATCTGTATGTGGAAATAAAAAAATAGAAAATGGAAATAAAAGGATCACAATTTCAAGATGCAGGTGATTTTAGAACTGTCTGGTGCCATATGCTCACATCAGGTTAAGGTGAAAGATCCAAGGAAGTTGGTTTAATTATGGACATGTAGTTGGTTACTAGCAGAACCAGTCAACCTTGTTCAGTGGACTCAGCTGTCTCTAACTCTTTTTATATAGTTTGAAGATATATTTTTCTACTGTCACCCAAGAATCTTATATGAAAGAACTTAATATCTAAACAGCTCCAGGGCTTCAAAAAAGCAGGAATGTGAAAAATGTAAGTCTCTTCTGTAGTTTTTTAAAAAGACTTTATTTTTTAGAGCAGTTTGGGGTTCATAAAAAAATTGGTTTGAAAGTATAGAGAGTACATAAATCTCTTGTCTTCCCCCAGCCTCCACTCCCTCATATGCACACTATCCCCCACAATCTTACATCCTGCACCAGAGTGGGACATTTGTTACAACTGGTAAACTTACACTGACATATTATTATCATTCAAAATCCATAGTTGACATTAGGGTGTTGCTCTTGGTGTTGGACATTCTATAGGTTTGGACAAATGTATAATAACATGTATCCACCATTATAGTCCCATATAGAACACTTTCACTGCCTTAACTATCCTCTGTTACACCTATTCCTCCCTTCCTCCTCCTAACCCTGGCAACCACTGATCTTTTTCCTATCTCCATAGTTTTGTTTTTTGTAGCATGTCATATAATTGGAATCATGCAGCATATAGTCTTTTTGGATTGGCTTCTGTCACTTAGTAATATGCATTGAAGGTTGTTTTGTGTCTTTCCATGGCTTTCACGCTGTATAATATTCTAGTGTTTAAATATACCACACTTTGGTTATCCACCCACATATTGAAGGATATCTTGGTTGTTGCAAGTTTTGGCATTTATGAATAAAGCTGCTATAAATGTCTGTATGCAGGTTTTTGTGTGGACATAAGTTTTCAACTCATTAGGGTTAATATCAAGGAGCTCAGGTGCCAGGTTGCTCCATAAGAATATGTTTAGCTTTGTAAGGAACTGCCAAACTGTCCTGCAAAGTGGCCATATTGGGGCGCCTGGGTGGCTCAGTTGGTTAAGTATTGGCCTTTGTCTTAGGGTCATGATCCCAGGGTCCTGGGATTGAGCCCCACATCAGTCTCCCTGCTCTGCGGGGAGCTGCCTCTCCTTCTCTGGCTCCCCCTGCTTATGCTCTGTCTCTCTGGCAAATAAATAAATAAATAAATAATCTCAAAACAAAAACAAAGTGGCCATATCATTTTGCATTTCCACCAGGGATGTGCGAGAGTGACTGTTGTGCTACATTCTTGCCAGCATTTGGTTCTATCAATGTTTCAGATTTTGGCCATTCTAGTAGGTGTGTAGTAGCACGTTGTTGTTGTTGTAATACGTAATTCTCTAATGACACATGCTTAACCTTTTTTATTTACTTATTTTCCATCTGTATACTTCTTTGATGAAGTGTCTAGATCTTTGGCGCATTTTTTAAATTGGGTTGTTTGTTTCCTAACTGTTGAGTTTTGAGTTCTTTGTATATTTTGGACAACAGTCCTTTATCAGACATCTCTTTTGCAAATATTTTCTCCCAGTCTTCTCATTCTCTTGACAGTGTCTTTTGCAGAGAAGAAGTTTAAGTTTTAACGAAGTCCAGCTTCTCAGTTATTTCTTTCATGGATTATGCCTTTGATTTGGGGGTCACTGATTTTAATCACAAAAACAGTGACAATAACAAGACTAACCCAAGGTGGGATGTTAATTGCCATAAAAGCAGTAATATGGTATTGACTAGAGCTTGCTGGTGATGTTTTATTTGCCATTAAAGGATTCTTCCATGCAAATCATTCCCACATGTAATATGAAAAAATACATATTTACAATTATTTTGTTTATCAGTGTAGCTATTTCAAATGAAATGTCTGCAGTAGAAATAGACCAGGCTGCATACGTCAATCCTGATTTGAGATTAGCAGGCATCAGCCACTCCCCAAGCTGCTGTTCCTGACATCTTGCTTGAACTCAAAGCCAAGTATTATCAACAGAGGTGTTCTTCCATTCCCTGGTAAGCTCATAATGGTGCTCCATGGAAGAATGCCTTCCTTCTCTGTCCCAGTAGCAGAAACCACAGCTGCTAATGACTGTAACTCTGCAGACATGTTAAACATCAGAATTTGTTAATCATGGCAAAAGAGTTGCTATGCTATGTCAAGAAATGACAATGATAGTAGCAAGACAATCACACTGCAAGGAGATGGACTCCAGTGAAATATGTATCAGGGAGATCTTTGGGAAAAGATATTGGCATTCCTGGTCTGAGAGATACCACAGTCTGTGTGTTTATCAGCCAATGAGCTCAAATGGATAGATAACTGAAGAAGAGCTCAAAGGAAATGAAGGACTTCTTAAAGGGGATATCAGGGACTAACATAGAATCTCTTCCACTGCATTCTCTTGGTCAATGTAGTTACAGGCACAGCCCAGATCCAAGGGGGAGGAAAAAAAGATCCCACCTCTTGATGGGGGCAGTTTTGAGCCATCATTAATCCACGACCTATAATAATTTCTATTTTTTCCTTGCCTATTAGTCCATGGGCATGAGGAGCCCAATGATGACGCACTAATTGTGGCTTCTGTGGACCTCTTACTATGTTGTCTTAGGTGATATAGTTCCCTCTTAGGACCCAGGACCTCACCGAACCTAAAATGGTAGGGATGAGAAGCACATAGTCTGCAAATGGGTTAGGGAGTGGTGGTGAAGGGGAACTCCTACTTCTATCTTTTGGTTTCTGGATCTGCATGTTTTTGCTATTGGGCACAAAGTGCCCTATCACCTATAGGCTTGGTACATAAATTGCATCCTAGAAGATAGCACTTCAAGTTGCTCAGCTGTCTCTGAGCAGGCACTTCAGCTGAGCCTGTACTAAGACATTCTCTTATTCTATTCGGATAGCTGCCTCTGGGCACTGCAATATTTGGTTGAAGCATCCTTAAGTGAGATTGTCATGCGGCAGCAAAATCTGTTTTCAGCTCCCATCAACACACTGGGCCTATTAATCCATAAAGCAACCTAGAGACTGTTTTACTTCCTCTGATCTTTGGTTGTAGTGGACACCCTGCCTGTCCCATGAGACCATAGGTGTGAGTTTAGGAAGAGGCACTGCTGTAAACCAGTCAGGTGGCATGGGAGATTGAGCCATCTATTTTGGGGTCTTTTTTTTTTTTTTAAGATTTTATTTATTTGAGAGAGAGGGACAGAGAGAGACAGAGATAGTGAGCAAGAACATGAGTGGGGAGGAGAGGGAGAAGCTGGCTCCCTGCTCAGCAGGGAGCCCAGTGTGGGACTGGAGCCCAATGCAGGACTCAATTCTAGGACCCTGGGGATCATGACCCAAGCTGAAGGCAGACGCTTAATGTACTGAGCCACTAAGGAGCCCCCTATTTTGGGGTCTTAATGGTGCTCTCTGGATTGCTGTCTGGGCAGGACTCTTGGGTCTGACCCCAAATGTACCATTCTATTATGCAATAAATTGCTATAGCATGTATACGGGCTAAGTAAACTTTTCCTTCTTTCTGGAGAAGCTGCAGATCAGAGAGCAAAAAACACATTATGCACCTGGCCTAAGACACTATTAGAGTGAAGTGAGTTGAAGCTGTCATAGAACTGGCCACTGAAGCCACAGCCGGAATTTGAGATGTGGCAAAGAGGACGGGAGGCAGGGCCTCACAGGCATCCGAAATGCATCCCATCTGCTTTAGCTCTATTATCCCAAATTGATTTAGAGTCTCCCTCTCTGTCTCTGTCAGTCTGGGGAGAAAACACAATGATCAGACTTGGGAGTGCTGAGCAAGATACGCTGGAGGGTCTCTAGCCATTGAGAAAACATATGATGCCGTTGTACATTCCCTGTGTTAAAACACTTCATTCCAAGATTTATTTTGTAGTTTGTGGCTCCCTCCTTTGAAGGCTTTTCTTTCTATACATGTGCTAAGAGTTTTGCCCTCTGTATTCCTGCAAGATGGTTTTGGAGCTCCAAAGTGTCCTCTTTGTGATTCCTACTGAATTTTTTAAAATTGAGAACTCTGTTCCATTTACTGTAAATCATTATACCAATATAAACTCAAAGACATTCAGTGGGTTTCTGACATCAGTCTCCAAGTCTCCAGTTCCTCATTTTTAAGAAATGGATAATAACTCCAAACCAGTGTTTTTCACGTTGGCCTTGTTCTATCTGATGCATGCTAGAATGTGTCCTGGTGTCTGAGCTTAGTTTCTGAGTCCTCAGTTGTTTTGATTAATTCATCACTATTTTATTCCCATCCACCCCCTCAGGTTTGTCTTCTCTTGCACCCCTTCCAAAGCATTGTTAGCGCACATGAGAGTGTGTTCCGCATTCTTCTCCCTGCTCATATAATCATCTTTCATTTGTATGTACATAGTGTCCAACAGTGGTCCCATTCTTCCTTCCTAGTGGAATCTTGACTTTATTTGCAATGCAGTGTGCTTAATCCTGGCAATGGGTCATGATTGGTCCAAGCTAATAATGATAATCCTTTCTCCATATTTCTCAGCCTAAACTCTGCAGCTAGAGGTGGCCACATGACCCAGCTCTGGCCAAGGAGATGTTAGCTATGGGTCAGGCTTCCAGGAAAACTGATGACTCATTTAGAAGAGTCTTTGCCCCTTGCCCTTCTTCCTGCCTAGAATGCGCATATGGTGCCTGGAAGTGCTATAGGCATCTTATGGCCATGCAGTGATAAAGATGGGGGGGGTAGAGATATAAGAAGGGTCTGGGTCTTTCAGAGCCCTATAGAGCTGCTGAAACAAGCTAGAAACTGTCTATATTCAGACTACCTCTCATGGAAGAAAAACAAACTCCTTTGTTTAAACCACTGCTAACCTGGTTTATTGTTATCGTGCATCTAAAAGCATTTATAACTGAAACAAGTTGCATATGCAAGCACACGCAAATTTTTTCGTCTTCAATTTACGTAAGTACAATCATATTTTACATATTTCTCTTAGTTTACAGAATCTTGCTTTATATCCTTCATAATACATAATGGAAATTTCTCCAAGATAATGGGTATAGTTCTAATTTATTATTTTAAAAATGTTTTATTAATTGTCATGGATAGGTAATAGTGCTACAGGGTTCAAAATTCAAAACGTATAAATGGAAAATGGTGTGGTCACTTTAAAACACGAGCCATTCCTCAAAAAATTAAACACAGAGTTACTATATGTTAGAAATTTCACTCCTAGGTATATACCCAAGAGTAATGAAGGCACATACCCACACAAACAATCTTCACACAAATGTTCGCAGCAGGATTATTTATAATAAAACTAAATGCCTTTCAACAGTGAACAAAATGTATACGTATAGTCATACGATTGGAATATCACTCAGCAAAAAAAAAAAAAAAAGGAATCCTGATGCATGTTACAATGCAGATGAACTTTGAAAACATTAATGCTAAATGAAAAGAATCCAGTTTCAAAAATTATATTATATGATCATATTTATGTGAAATGTATGGAATAGGCAAATCCACAGAGACAGAGAGTAGATTAGTGGTTACCTGGGGCTAGGGGCAGGGAAGCTGGGAATGGAGAATGATTGCTAACGTTTAGGTGGTTTCTTTTTGGAGTGCTAAACATGTTCTAAATTTTCATTTTGGTGATGGTTGCAGGACTGGGTTGAATATACTAAAAAAATCACTGAACTATACACTTTATTTATTTATTTAAAGATTTATTCATTTAATTGAGAGAGAGAGAGAGAGCATGAGGAGTGGGGAGGGAAGAGGCAGAGGGAGGGAGAGAGAGAATCCTCAAGCAGACTCCCTGCCAAGTGCAGAGCCCAACACTGGGCTCCATCTCACAACCCTGAGATCATGCCCTGAGCAGAAATCAAGAGTCAGACCCTTAACTGACTGAGCCACCCAGGCTCCCTGACTCCTCCTTTTAAATGGTGCCATAGTCTTCAATTTCATGACTGTAACTTAATTTTTTAATGAGTTCCCTATTTGATATTTAGAGTATTTCCAGTTTTTGCCTTTCTAAACAATGATGAAATAAATAATCTTGTCTGGACATCATTCCCTATATTTGTGAGTACATATTTGGGATAAAATCTTAGAGGTGGAATTCTTGGATTAAAGGATAAGTGTACTGGGGCGCCTGGGTGGCGCAGTGGTTAAGCGTCTGCCTTCGGCTCAGGGCGTGATCCCGGCGTTCTGGGATCAAGCCCCACATCAGGCTCCTCTGCTGGGAGCCTGCTTCTTCCTCTCCCACTCCCCCTGCTTGTGTTCCCTCTCTCGTTGGCCGTCTCTCTCAAATAAATAAATAAAATCTTCAAAAAAAAATAAAGGATAAGTGTACTTTTTATTTTGATGGAATTTCCAAAATGATCTCCACAGTGTCTGTGGGAAGTTACCCTCCCACTAGAAATATCTGAGTGTGTCTGTTTCCCATAGCCGTGATAGCACTATGTGTTACAACATTTTTGATCTTGTCAGTCTGGTAGTTGAAAAATTATATCATGTTGTGGTTGTAATGCACATTTTTGTTATTGTGAGCACATTAAGCATCTTCCCCACATTGAATACCATCACATTCAATAAAGTTAATGTTATATTCATTCATTAAGTCATTTGAGTTTTCTGTAAATTGCTTATATCCTTTTCTTGCTTTTCTGTGGGTTTTGGTCTTTTTCTTATTGTTTTCTTTAGGGGCTCTAGTACGGAAATTAGCTGTTTGTCTCATTTTTAGCCAATATTTTCCCAAGTTCTTCATTTGCCCTTTGATTTTATGGTTGGGTTTTGTTTTGTTTTATTTTGTTTTTGCCATGAAGAAAATTTTACTTTTGGGTATAGTGAAATTTATTACTATTTTCTTTCATAGCCTCTGGATTTTGTGAAATGGTAAAAATAATTATTTATTTCTAGAGCATTTATGATTTCATTTTTTTTACATGTAAATATTTGTAGAATTTATTTTGCTTTAAGGAATGGGTAGGGATCCAATTAATTTTTGGGGGGTGGCTTTTTAGTAGTTCTGATGCCATTGTTGAGTAGTCTTCTTCTCTCTGCTAACTTGGTATGCCCCTTTGATGTATCAACTTCTTCTGTGTATTGTCCATGTTTCTAGACCTTGTGAGTCACACTGCATTCCTGGAATAAACAACTCTTGATCATGACTTGTTATATTTTTGACTTGGTGTTCAAATCTGCTAATATTTTACTTAGGATTTTTGCTTTTGTGGCGTGTGTATGCAGTGTTTATTTGGTCTACACATCAATGATATATCCAGTTCTCTAAAATATTATGGAAGTTTTCCTTCTTTTTATATATCTGGAACACTTTGAAGGCATTAAAATTATTTAGTCTTTGAAGGTTATTAGAATTCCCTTGTAAAACCTTCTGAGCCTGGTGCTTTTTGGAGGGCTCCACCCCACGGCAGGGCTCGATCCCACCATCCTGAGATCATGACCTGAGCTGAAATCAGGAGTCTGACACTTAACCAGCTGTGCCACCCAGGTGCCCCTGGAATTAGCACTTTTAATATTTTATTTCTTCTGTGGAAATTGATCTTTTATGCTTTCTTTCTTTACCAGGGTCAATTTTGATAAGCTGTATTTTTCAGAAAATTATCCATTTCATCTAGGTTTTCAATGTATATTCAAAGAATTATACAATTTAGACTCATGATATATTAAAATAACCCCTGATTCAATAGTTGATCTCCTATTGTGCTATTTCATTTATACTTGTGCTTTCTCTCTTTTACAATGATTTGGTCCATTTTGTTGATTACTTCATAGAAGTTTTTTTTTTTTTTAAAGATTCTATTTATTATTTGACAGACAGAGACACAGCCAGCGAGAGAGGGAACACAAGCAGGGGGAGTGCGAGAGGAAGAGGCAGGCTCCCAGTGGAGCAGGGAGCCCGATGCGCAGCTCGATCCCGGGACCCTGGGATCACGCCCTGGGCCGAAGGCAGACGGTTAATGACTGAGCCATCCAGGCACCCCTTCATAGAAGTATTTTATTTTTTAATTCTACTATTTGGTTTTTAACTCAGTTACTTATGCTTTTATTTTTATCATTTCCTTCTCTCTACTTTCATTAGATTTACTTTTCATTTCTTTTTTAACTTTTGAGATAGATATTTAATTCATTTATTGTTATATTTTATTTTCATTCTTATGTTTAATCTATGCATTTTCTTTGCTTTAACTATATCCCAAAGATTCTGATATATAGGATTTTCATAATCATTATTTTTCTAAGAAACTGTTCAATTTATATTTCTCTATTGACTAAAGAATTGTGTAATAACACTTTATTTCCAGATGAAAAAGAACTTATGCCTTTTGATTTTTCCATTTTATTACATTGTGATAAGACAACGTTGTTGGTTTACATTATTTTTATTTGGAAGAATTCATTGACGTTTTCTCAGTGACCTCACATATGGTCACTTTTCATGAATGTTTCACATGTATTTGAAAAGAAGAAATACTCTTTCATAAGGGTGAAGGGTTCAATATGTATTCATAACATCTATCTTGGGATTATGTTGTTTAGGTTATATATACATGTGTGTGCATATGTGTGTAGTTACATAATTTCTTTTCTTTTCCAATTTGCCCTGTGTTGAACTGAGAGTGGATCTATAGCCTGTGATAATTAATGTACTTCCATGTATTTCTCTTCTTATCTCCCGTATTTATGCTTTATGAAGGTTGCTGCTGCATTATTTGATGCAGAGTTATGGATACCATTTATATCTTCGCTGTGAAGTATGGCCTTCAGTATTATAAAGTGTCCTTCTTTTGTCTCATTAAGCACTTTTCCCTCCACGAATTTCATCTTGTCAGATGTCAAGGTCACAATCCCTGCTTTCTTGATGTGCATTTTTCTGGTATAGTTTTGCCCATCCTTTTTTATTGCACTTTGTTTTGGAAGTATCTCTTACAGTGTAGAGTTGGATTTTGCCTTGTAAGACAGTCTGAAAATATTTTTCTTTTCATAAGCTTATTGAAGCCATTCACATTTATTGTTACAACTTAAACACGTGATCTTAGTCCTGTGTGATTATTTTATGTCGTATTTACTATGCATTTTTACCATGTGTTTTTCATTCTCTGGTCTGTTTTCTTTGCTTTTTAATAAAAGAAATGTTGGTGATTAAAATGATTTATGTTTTTGTTTTAGTAGTTATCTCTCCACTAATATATTTATATAATGCCCATGTTTTCTTTATTAGGCTTCTATTATTTGGTTTGTCTGCTTTAAATGGTGACTCTGGCCTTCAACCATAATCTATGCGAAATCAATGAATTTATTCTACTTTTCCATTTTTACCTTTTTCCTCTCATTAACAAATTATGTTATCAGAGCACATAACACCTACATACTATTCTTCCACCTCGTCTCCACCTCTGGTTGGTCTGAGATCTATAGTTAAAGTAGTCAGTGCTTACCATAGTCCTTCTAACAGTTTCTTCACTCACTTCTTAGTTGGATGACGGTGGTCTCTTAGTAGATTCTTCAGGAAATGCGCATTAGTACCATATTCCCCAAATCCTTGCACGTCCGCAATTCTTTCTCTATAAACAAGCACATGAAAAGATGCTCAGCATCGTTAGGGAAACGCAAATCAAAACCATAATAAGATACTGCTTCACACTCATCAGAATGGCTATTAAAATGGAACAAGGAAAATACCACGTGTTGCAGGACAATGAGGAAATTGGAGCCCTCATACATCGCTAGTGTGAATGTAAAATCGTTCTTGTAGAAAACAATTTGGTAGACCCTCAAAAAGCTACATGTAGAATTATCCCATGACCCACTTCTAGATAATACCCAAAAGAGTTGAAACAGGTACTCAAACAAATCCTTGTAACAAAATGCTCATAGCAGCACTGCTTGAAGTAGTCCAAAGGTAGAAACAACTCCAATGTCCATCAGTGGATGAGTGGATAAACAAAGTTTGGTTATCCACTCAATGAAGTATTATTCAGCCATAAATGGGAATGAAGTACTGATACATGCTACAATGTGGATGAACCTAGAAAAACAGTATGTTAAGTGAAAGAAGGCTGACACAGGTCACATATTGTATGATTCCATTTATATGAAATATCCCAAATAGGCAAATCCACAGGAACAGAAAGCAGATTGACGGTTGCCAAGGGCTGGGGAGAGGAGTGATAGGGTATAAATGCTGAATGTATACAGGGCTTTATTTTGGAGTGATGAGTTGTTTTAGAACTAGGTAGAACAATATTGTGAATGTACTAAATGCCACTCAATTGTTCCCTTTAAAATAATTTTGTGTTATATGAATTTCACCATAGTAAAAATTGTTTTTTCAATAGCTTTCATATTTGAAAGATTATCCGAGTTGGATTTAAAAAAAAAAACAACAACAAAACCTTTGTTCAGACTTCATCTGAGTTTTTTTTTTTTTTAAAGATTTTATTTATTTATTTGACAGAAACAGCCAACGAGAGAGGGAACACAAGCAGGGGGAGTGGGAGAGGAAGACAGGCTCCCAGCGGAAGAGCCTGATGTGGGGCTCGATCCCAGAACGCTGGGATCACGCCCTGAGCCGAAGGCAGACACTTAACGATTGAGCCACCCAGGCGCCCCATCATCTGAGTTTTTGGTAAGACTATTTGACCACTGCTTAGCTTCCTAAGTTGCTCTTGAGAAATCTAATGCCAACCTAACTTCATTTTCTTTATAAAAGACTTGTTCTTTTGGCTGAGAGGACTACAAGATTATTTTTTTCTTGATTTTTGACTTGAATGTCTAGTTGTTTTATTAAGATATGTTTCGGAGTTGACTGTTTTGAAGCAATTTTCCTACCTGGTGGCCCATTTCAATGTGTGGATTCAGGTCTTCAGGTGTACTTCAGGAGAGCTTTCTTGAATTATAGTATTATAAGTTTATCCTATTTCACTGTTTTCTCTTCAGCATCTCTAACTACACTTGTGCTCACCTATTTTATCTATCATTTTCTCACAGATTCTTTTTGCTTCTTTCTTTCATTTCATGTTCTTGGCTCCTTTTATTTCCAGCCATTATCTTCCATTGCTGGCTTTCACTCATATTTATTTTCTCTTAGGTATCTTATAATTTAGCCATCGCAAGGTTAATTTTTCTTTTCTTTCCTAATGTCAGTTCCCATTAGTTCCAGTTTGTCAGTTTCTCTTTTGAGTTTTTAAATGCTTGATCTATGTTTTCTCCCCCCATCTGCAAATGCTTGTTTAATTATACTTAGCTCATGTTGGAATGTGGTATTATATTTTCTTTTGCATCAGGGCTGGTTTTCTTGATTCCTTCTGGGGTTTTTCATCTACTGAAGTTTTTCTTCAAAAAAATGGAAGTATAACATACGTTCAGAAAAGTAGGCAGCTGATAACTTGATATTTCACTTTCCCCCTGCACTTACCTGAATCCACCATCATTAGGAATCTATCACATGCCAGGGGTACCGCACCACTTTACATAAATAATGTCATCCTTTCTGCCATCTGATTAATGAGTGACCCACAGTATCAGAGTCCCATCCTAATGTTTTGCTTTCTAGGGCCACTCCTGGTACTGATTTTCAGCCTGGGTTCCCCCAAAGCAGTGCCTGAAACAAGGGCTTGCATGTAAGAACTTTATTTAGGAAATGATCCCAGACAGAAGGACAGACTGGGAGAAATAAAATGCAAAAGCCAACGCAAAGTTGTATTATCAAGTTGATCACCTCTACGAGTGATGGGGCTTGATCCTGCTGGAACCAAAAGAATGCACCTCAGGACTGTCCATCAGAGGGATGGGCAGGGGGAATATTTATGCATTAGTTCCTGGCTCCCATTGGTCAAGTCCACTGGGGTGTTGACTTCCTTGTTTGTGAGAAAAGATGAAGGAGGAGGATGCGAGGTAGGGCCCAAGAAGGGTTTCATACTATGTCCTAATGGCTTCCACTGTTTCAGCTAAGTCAGCTCTCAGTCTTAGTGTTGTCTTATGTCTCTGACTGCTTTTAAGACTTTTTTGTCTTTGGTTTACAGCAGTTTTTCTAGAATGTGCCTTAAGTGGTTTCCTTTGTGCTTACCCAGCCTGGGCATACGGAATGAGGTTGTTCTTGTAACTGTGAAAAAGTGTATTCTGAAAAAGTCTTAATCTTATATGTCTGTATTCTTATATGTATTCTGAAAAAGTCTTAATTATTATTTTTTGGAATATTGATTCTAATGCCCTTTTTCCTCTCCTCGGTCTTCAGTTATTAAGTCTAACTGTATAGTATAACTTTCCACACAATCCCACGTCTTTTAACACCTCCCCCTTTTGTTACTTTTCATGCCTCAGAATGGATATATTTTTTAAAAGATTTATTTATTTTTAGAGAGAGAGAAAGAGAGAGAGAGTGCACAAGAATGAATGCAGGGGGAGGAGCAGAGGCAGAGGGAGAGCAAGATCTCAAGCAGACTCCATGCTGAGTGGGGAGCCCAATGTGGGGCTTGATCTGACAACCCTGAGATCATGACCTGAGCCGAAATCGAGAGTCAGACACTTAACCAACTGAGCCACCCTGGTGCCCCAGAATGGATATTTTTTTTAAATCTTTTTTTACAGGGGGCGCCTGGGTGGCACAGCGGTTAAGCGTCTGCCTTTGGCTCAGGGCATGATCCGGGCGTTCTGGGATCAAGACTCACATCAGGCTCCTCTGCTATGAGCCTGCTTCTTCCTCTCCCACTCCCCCTGCTTGTGTTCCCTCTCTCGCTGGCTGTCTCTATCTCTGTCAAATAAATAAATAAAATCTTTAAAAAAAATCATTTTTTACAGTTCAGTAAGTCACTTTTCAATTGTGTCTGATTTGCTATTAGATCCACCTGGTGAATTCTAAATTTCATTTACTGTAATTATAGTCTACATTCATTTATAATATTTCCAGTTGTTTTCTTTCAATAATGTCCAATTCTATGTTAAATTTCTCAATATTGTCTTTAACTCTATTAACATTTTTTAAAAGATTTTATTTATTTGAGAGCGAGCAAGCACAAGTCAGGAGTGGGGCGAAGGGAGAGGGAGAAGCAGACTTGCCACTGAGCAGAGAGCCCCTAACTCTATTAACATATTAAACATTGTTTTTTAGAGGTTCATAGATGATGACTTTGTTTTCTGAATTACTTGTGGGAGTTTCACTTTTCTGTTGTCTTAGTCTTCAGTCACATGGTCTTGTCTCCTTATGTGCCTAGTTCTTTTTTAATGTGTACCAAACATTGTACATAAAAAATGCAGGGATAAATTGAGCCTGAAGGATTTATTGGGGGCTCTAAATTTTAGTCTTTGGTGGACTCTAAATTTCTAATTTTTGTTCTTCAAAGTCCGATGAGTATGCTGAGTTCTGTTCAGCTTTGCACCCATGTTTTTAAATTGGCAGATGCCTCTAGAAGCAAATCAGCTTTAATGTCTGGCTCACGATCTGGGCTTCTCTCGGTTCCCAGATCTTGTTCCTGTGATTCCTTACAGCCTAGGTCACTGGTAACATTTTGATGGTTTCAAATGCTTCATATGTAATATGTGTGTGTGTGTATAAAGTCAGATTTTCTAGTTGTTCTCAACAGGAATGCTGGTCCAAACTATCAAACTCATCATTACTAGTGTAGAACTCCATCCTGAGAAAAAGTTTTATTTTATTTTCTTATGCTACAGAATATGGCTACAGGATAGTTTCAGTAAAACTTATTTGTTTTCTGTTTTCCTAGACAGGCCAGGAAGGATAATCATATAGGGCAGGGAGAGGTTTGAGTAGCTTACAGGGTTTCTCAGCTAGAGAGTATCTTCTTCTGTTGCTGTAGTGAATTTTCGTTAATAAATGGCCTCCTTTTAATGAGAATGATACCATTGAATGATACTATCTTTTCCACTGGGGCCCATAGTTTCAGCTGGTTCTTTCACTACCATTGTCTCCAAGGATACCTCCCCTTTCAAAGTGTCCTCTTCTCTTCCAGGTGTCTTCCCAAGGCTACCACCTCTGGTTCTATGCACTTTCCAAGCACCTTTCTTTCACTTCTCCAGTAGCCAGTAACGCTGCCCCCCCCCCCCTTCCAGGCCTCAGACCTGTTCTCAGCATTTCTCCACTCAGCATGGCCTTTGTCCTACTGAGGGAACTTGAGTTGATGTTATCTGTGTTCTACTGCCACTAGAATCCTGTCACACTCTCTTATGTTTAACCCTTGCCTTACTCCCTCTCTGGTGTGGGCTTCTGAGCTGATGTTTATTAACCCCACTTACATGTAAAGTGAAGTTTGTAGAATTTTCTTTCTCCTAGTTATATAGGAGTGGGTGATTTCTTGTCCTATTAGAACCCAAAACAGTAACACATATTTTTAACTTTTAGTGTTATTTTTTAGTTATCTCTTTGTTATTTTCAAATTGTACTGCATTTTGCTTAAAGAAACAGCTCTACAAGACTTCAATTCTTTGGAAATTGAGACTTTCTTTGTGGCTGAGTACATGGTTGTTTTTTTTTTTTTTTAATGTTCCATGTGTATTCTATATTTGCTTGAGTGTAGTAAACCTATTAAGCACATCTTCTAGACTTAAATTTTTTTGATCTATCACAATTAAAATCTAGTAAAACCGATGTGGCCATGTTTTGTCTATGGTTCTGTCAAGTTGTTGCATCGTGTACTTTGAGGCTATATTGTTAGGTGTATATATGCTCAAGTTCATTAGATCTTTGACCTGTTGTTCTTTTTAACAGTAGAAATTGTTTCCTTGTCCCTTGTTTTCCACCTTAAATTCTATTTTGCCTGTTACCTTGGTTCAATGTTAACATAAGACATGTATCTTGTTTTATAGGTTGTCTTTGCTTTCTTGGTTTGAAAGGGCTCCCTCGTCTTGGATTGTGTGTAGTCTCTTCAGTTTTCTTCTTCTTTTTTTTTTTTTTTAAAGATTTTATTTATTTATTTGACAGATAGAGACAGCCAGCGAGACAGGGAACACAAGCTGGGGGAGTGGGAGAGGAAGAAGCAGGCTTACAGCAGAAGAGCCTGATGTGGGGCTCGATCCCATAACGCCGGGATCACGCCCTGAGCCGAAGGCAGATGCCCAACCGCTGCGCCACCCAGGCGCCCCTCTTCAGTTTTCTTCTTAAAATTATCCAATTTCTCCTACTGTTAATGGTAGCATATGTAACTAGGACAAAACACATTTATGCCAAATAAAGCTTGATTTTAATGACACATTTCCTTAAAAAACAATTCCTTATCCTTCAGCTCCTTACCAGTGATTCCTGAGAGCTTTCTGAGTTCCAGTCTCTGTTGCTTCACTACAAAAAGCAAAGATACAAAAATTAGCTTGCTGTTGCCTCAGTTTCATAATGGCTGACTAAAAGTGCCCCTGTCATGTTAAATTAAGAAAAGTCTTCACACAAAGGCAGATTTGGGAATTCCACTGGAGCTGTCACCAGTGCTGGTATCTAAAGAAGTGGTTGTAGCACCAAGAGAAGAAAAGGGGAAAAAATGTGCCTTGACTGACTAAAAATGAGTAGCGGGACAGACTGGTGGGAGGAAACGTTCAGTTGAATATAGGTGTAAACAGAACATGACAGAAATAGAAAGATCAAGTTGGCAAATTTGACTTACAAAGAAAACTAATGGTGTTCAGTGAAGAGAGGGGTGATGCTGTTACAGGGATAAGAGGTCAATCTTGGCAGAGAGTGGGAAGGGGCAAAAGTCAGAAGACAAGCCTGCTGATGTTCACCACAGAAAAGAGGCCACATTCTGAGAGAACCAGATTTTTACTTCAGAAAAACTGAAGGAGAAACACGGTTTAAAGATATAAAGTCAATGTTATATGGAAAATGAGAGGGTAAGAACAGGAGGTATAACAATACCAGGAACATGGGCCCAGTTTTCCAGGAGGTTAGATTGTAAGGTGCAATCCGCTGGTGGCTCTTTGAAATGGAACTGAAAAATCTATCTTGCAAGATAAGAGATTAGGATGAGGGATGTTTTCTACTTCTGTATTTTCCGTTTTTAAAACACTTGTCTTTGGTTATTTTTTTAGCTTTCTGGATGACCTGGAGGTTGTTTTTGTTCTGAACAAAAGGGATGTAAAGCTGTTTGCTCCCATTCATGGATCTAATTAGGCATGTTGTCCAATCTATAATAAATCCTGGGTTTAGTTTTTCTTTGTTAAGGTAGTCAGAGGCCTTCAGGCATGAGTGACTTATTGAAATGTACTCTCATAGTTGGGGGTGAATTATCATCCTGATATTGTCAATCACTCAATAATTTGATATCTCCGGAGCTCTCCCTTGGTTGTTTTGTACTACACAAAGACGGCATTTATTCTCATATTTGTTCACAGACATGATTCACATTTTGCTATCTAGTGAATAAGGAAATCATTCTAAGTTCAGCAATGGTGGCTGTTTGACTAAAAAAAGTTATTTTCCATATCCACAAAAATGTTAATCAGATTCTTGTCAGAACATGTGTTAAGAAGTGGTTTTCATTGTCATAGCTCTTGATGTCAAATTACTAAAATAAATTATGTTTTGTTGTGGGAACGTGGGTGCACGCAGAAACTCCCAAGTCACATGACCACTTCTGAGCCCACACTTCTTCATACACATAGAAAGTATTTGTGTTTTGTGGTAACAAATGAACGGCAGGAACAGCAGAATTTCAATGTGGCTGTTCTTTATTTGATTAAATATATTCTCTATTTATTCTTAAAAAACTAATTTAACTTAAATGGCAATAAACCATGATAATTTAGAAAACATGTTGAAATTGAGAGTGAAGAGAAATGTTCTCTATGTAAACCGCACTGTAAACCATAAAACTTATTTTTGTCAACTGCTTCTCATGACAGTGGCTGGGAATGTGACATTTCTACTACAGTAGGCAAAAACCATGTAAAATACACTCTCCCACATACCACATCACGTCTCTATTTATATTTCCAAACTAAAAGCATTACAGCCCCCAAAAGTGCTGAGTGTACTGTGTACATTTACACCAAGAGCTGTAAGTTCACAAAAACCTTGCCTTAAACTGGTGTATTTGTGTGGCGAGGCCACTGTTGGCACCCCCTCTCCCCCTCACCATAATGGGTCAGGCTTGGCGCACCAAGAGAAAACCACTGCTCTGTAATCCAAAAAGGTGGTGAACTTTTTTCAATGAATTCTGATCAACACAAGACAGGATAAAAAAATTATTCTCGAACAGATTCTGAAACCCACTCGAAGCATCCATATGATGGCATTCAATACCGCTTACCCACTTCAGAATACGTCGGCAGCTATTCGATTACTTAAGAAAATGAGCCTTATAAGAATTTACATAGTTGGAAGTTGCGTTATTTTAAAACTAGAAAAGGAATCTTTAATAATCTCTACGGCAAACACGAATGTGACAGAAACATGGCTTGTTCTCTAATCGTATCTGAGGTATACATTCCACCCAGCTGACGAGGTCTCAGAAGTTCCCTAATAAAAACTCCCCCTCTCTACTTAAAGATCATAAGAAGTCAGTGCAATCCAGTTCTTTTCCCTGCAGAAAGGGTATTTAGTTTGGGATGTAACATTTTAAAACAATAATACAAACCTCCTGGGAGAATACCACAATAAATGTCTCAAAAACCACTCCGTTAATCCCAGGGTATAATCCGGCTGTTTTAAATTACTGCAGGGAATATTATGGGCCTTAATGACACCGTAACTGCATGAAGCCAAAGAAAGCTAGAAAGAGAGGCCAAAAAGATGAGCTCAGAGCCAGCTGAAGTGACAACAAACATGTGGCTGTTTACTAGGATTGGAGAGGTTTAGTCTGCAGATGTTTGTGGTCTCTAGAAGGTTCCAGAGGAATGAGTTATTATGAAGATTTGCAGAGTTTGATGAGAGCAGGATTCTTCCTGGAGATGGCAGGCCCCAGACAGGGAGGCCCAATGGCAGAGACAGAATTTATAGATTTCTGTGGTCAGATCGTACTCTACTGGTCCCACAATGTACATCAACAAATTAATATTGTACGGATGTCATTTCAAAGCCTCCTAAAGACGAGAGTCATTATTGAAGCCATTAGAGCACAGATGGTTCAAACTATATGCAGATATTCATACTTGCATTTTTGCATTATAGCTGCTTTTTTTTTTTTCTGTTGAACTGTAATGAATTGTCTCATAATCTATTCCATCTTCTTGCCATTAGCAGGCTTTGAATGTTCACAAATAGGAGCAAAGAACTCATTTTCCAGAGCTTTAATCACACAAAGAGGGAATGCCTAATTCTCTAAATGAAATGGTCTGTGATCACTGAAGCAGAGATTTAATATATCACGGCAAATTAGGTAGATTTTAATAAATTACTTATCTCCCTGAATACTTTACATATGCTTAAGAAGGAACATAGCCTGTTTGCAAACAGTGAAAACCCACAGCCTATAAAAATCCTTTGAAGAAAATGACAAATAAAAAAGTAAATTAAAAAATGAAATGCATTATATCCTAGACCTCCAGAGACAATTCCTTTGCAGCATTGATTCACAGCTCCATTAAAAATATCAATTAAATCCTTCAGTGAGATTGGGTAAAAGCTAGAAAATTAACTTTCTGAGCTGCTTTTCGAGGATCTGGTTATCCAGATACACCCCACCATTGTACAAGCTTGATGTAAATTTAAAAAATGATAAAAAAGATATTCCTTTCAGGTCTAACTAAGCATATCAGAATTTGAGCCATACTTTTAATAATTTCTTTCTGTGCCATAAGCTAAGTTTTCAAAACATGAATTTCATGTATATACATATATGTACCTATCTATCTCTTCTTTACATACACACATCCTTGGATCCCATTTCACCATTACAAATCCATAAAAATCATGCAAATGGGAAGAAGTGTGATTTTTTAAGAAAGAAAACCAAAAACTTGCAGTAATTTAATAAGTTGGTGCCAAGTCTCATTCTTTATATTTAATTGATAGAAACTGCATGCATCAAAGAAAATGCACACTGAGCTTTAATGTGCATAAAATGGATATTAGCATTTTAAAGAGGAAGATTAACACATTAATCCAAGTAATTTTCATATATTGCTTCTAATAAAATCTTCACAGTATAAAACTCTTAATGAGGCTAATCATAGGCATTCCATTTAGTGGGACGATTAGGGATAACATGAAAGTATTCCTTTTCATAGGTTTTCTAAGATTTATCCTTTTTGCTTATTAAAAGTAAAAATGGGAATTGCATGTCGGTTCTTCATAAGAAAGTGTTGAAAATGCAAATAGATTTTCTCATGCTATCATGTAGGTATAAATTATTGAGAAGGTACTGCCCATGGTGAAGAACTGAAGTCCTGAGGGGTAGCAGTCATGGGAAGGAGGGAATAGAAAAAATAAACAAATGGAAAAGTATACAAAACTTGAACACTACCAACCCAGGCCTCCCCCACCCTGCGTCCCATGAATTATAGATTATATACACCAGAGTAATTACAGAAATCTCATCTCCGAACTCTCATGTTAGCATTTACTCAGGAGCAGGAGATGCCTCTGGAACGGCTTCTTTCTGCCTCTAAGTCATCTCTGTATTGCTCGTAGACAGACTGTAGGGCATGGAGCGCTTCGATGGTTATCCTGAGCTTGCCGATACATCCACCACCTGCCCGTGCATCAAAGACTAGGGGAAAAAATGGCAGAAAAGTGTTAATATTTCTTCAGATAGGCTACCTGAAACAGGAATTACAAATGTGAAGACGGCTCTATAAAAGGTCAAAGTTCACTGGCACCTCAGAAATCTGTAAATTAAAGCCTGTCCCGTGTGTAGGAAGATACACATTTCAGGTGTATCACGTGTGTGCCTACTTATTGCCCATGGAGTTAGGACTCATGATCTCTCCTGAAGCTGACCTCGTGGCAAGGCTGTAGCATGATGATTCCCGCACAGGAGCAGAATTTCTAACAGAAGAAACAAAGTCTAGAAGGGATCAATTTCAAAAAAAAAAAAAAAAATTTTTTTTAAAGGAAACCTTTAAACACAACTTGGTATACAAAGACTTAGGTGGAGACCTGAGCAGGCAGGGAGGTCACGGGGCACGAGTGGTCCCCAGCTCATTTCTGAGTTTCTTTATACCTCTTCTTTGGGACTCCTCATTTCACTCCTCTGTCTGGCACAGAACACGGCATTAAAATCCTGACCTGACACCTGAGTGTTGAAGTTTTTCAACTCTCTCTCAAAACATGGCCACAGTAGCTGTCTGTGACAGATTAGTATGGCCATACGTGGATTCTCAGAATGAGATGGGCTGTTAACCAGAACTGACTGGAGAAAAGATTAAGAATATAAAAAAAATTAAGAATATAGATCATTTTCATCGCTTCTCTCAGACTCTCTTGGTTCTGGTTGTCTTTCAGAGGGTTTAGGTTAATATTTTAATCCTCTCATCTTTTTCTGTGCCAAAGTTGTGACAAACTGTCATGTAGTTAGATATGTATAGTTTATAAAGATTTCCCAGGATAGGTTTCGATTTTGGTTAATTATCTGGCTTGCTGTTGACTTGGGAGCATGTAACGCATACACAGGACAGACAGCTTGGCATCTGAACCGCAGCTGAACTACGGGGTAACGGTGCCCGGTACTTAAGAGATGCTCAAATAAGTGTTCACCGAATGCACGAATAAATGAGTGAACAAGCCATGTGTACAGCCTTCCAGAGACGGCTCTGCTAACTTAACAAATGCAGCTAAGACTCAGCCTCATTTGTCCACTTACTGCGCACAGGCCTGGCCGTCCTCGTTACGACTGTGAAATGTCGGATTCATAAAGCACAGTCCCTTCAGCATGTTCTAAATACGTTATATGGGAATATAGAGGGCAGGCACTAAGCCCTGATGGGACTCATGCCTTTGAGGTGAAAACCCAGGAGGGTACATTTTGTCAGGAATCCTTTACTCCTCTCAGAATCCTGCCAGGAAAGAAGTGACCGTTACAACTTGGAGTCATTTGCAGTGGCTGTATCACTGGATTGTAACACTGAATTAAAGAGAAGCCTTACAAAAGACGGTATAATGATGACTCAGAATAACATGCCTTGGCTGAAATAAGGCTTGACAGCATGAAGCTTCCATAAACAACATCAACAAAATCCAATGGCCACATTTTTGTCACACACTCAGCCTCAATACTAACAAAATGAATAATTCCTTGTGAAGTGCAATTAATTATTTTAAAATTTCTGTTGATTGAAAGGAAGGCAGAAGGGGATGGCAAGGAGGGAAAAGCTTCCAGCTTCAAAAAAAAAAAAAAAAAAGCTTCAGTTGCAAAGGATTCAACCAATGTGTGACTCAACGTCCCTGCAGCCAGCAAAAAAGAAGGTTTTAATAAAGAATTTGGATTTCAGCATTTGTTGTACAAATTGAGCAATACTTCCACCCATACCGTCGATAGTTTGCTCGATGATGTCTCTCCCTTCCTGAAACATGTCCGCGAGGTCAACGTCAGCAATGCCAATGTCGTCGCACTCCAGATCCTGTTCATCCTCTGGGGGGTCGCTGACCACCGTGAAGCGAACACTGAGAAAGGAAGAAACAGAAAATCCCCACAAAGGGAGAAAAAAGTCACCATGAAACACAACTCCCAAGTGGGGTTTTATCACTAAGTATGAAATCTCGAAGTTTCCAATTATGCCAGTAAAAAGCAAATTACATGAGGTTAGATAAGTTATTGCATGAACTACTAGAATTATTATAGCATGCCCAGCCTTCAAGTGAACATAAATCCACTTTTCTAAGCACTGATTAATGTTTAACTCTAGAATCAGAGGAAATTACTAGGCAAAGAGATGAACCAGATGTTCTCTCTAATACACACTATCTGATCGTATTGGGACACATCTACCTTTAAGGCTAAAAGGATCCAGTGAATAAAGACCACGGAGATCAGGGCACCATTTTCAAAAGAAATGCAACATTTTCTATAGAAATGTACAACTTCGGAGTGGCCACTAAGCAATTTACCCAACTCTCTATTCTATGAAATGCAGGGACCATGCTCCCCGGTAACACTCTGAGTCATGTTAGATAAATATTGTAGCTCCGCGCGACGGCTACACGGAATGTTTGTACTAGTTCAGCAATCTTTTAACTTACAGTCCTAGCATCCAAGTTTTATTTTACTTTTAGACACATAATTGTAGGGTTCTGATGGGACTGATTTGAATTAGTGGCTTGTGTTGAGGCCAAACACACTTGGATTGACCAAATGACAGGAATTTACAGTTAAGGACTCTTTTGATATGTCTTGGCAGTGTAGCTTAAACCATGGATACTTGTAAACTACCATTTTAACCATTTTCAAAACCTAGCCCCTCCAAATCAGAAACAAAACAAGAAACTTGTTTCTTAGGTGACATTTTGAGATGAAAATCTAAGTCTCTGAGAAATCATACCTTGAACAACACGTGCAAATAAAAATCCTTTTCAAACACTTATAGGTAAATAGGATAGTATTTTTAACTAATTTGCTGAAAGTAAGCATTCGACATTTCACTCCTTTACCAAGTCCCTGTTTTTACCCAACAAATTTTGATTAGAAAACAGAAATCCCGGGACGCCTGAGTGGCTCAGTCGGTTAAGCGTCTGCCTTTTGCTCAGGTCATGATCCCAGAGTCCTAGGATTGAGTCCCGCATTGGGCTTCTTGCTCAGCGGGGAGTCTGCTCCTCCTTCTGCCTGCTGCTCCCCCTGCTTGTGCTCTCTCTCTCTCTCTCTGATAAATAAATGAATAAAATCTTAAAAAAAAAGGCAAATAGAAATCCCTTCCATTGAAACCGAAGGCATACAGGTCCTGATTTGTAAGTGGATGAGTATTTTATATGATGCATAAAACAAAGGGATTGAGATGGAGAGGTTAAAAGACATCCATTGTGAGTTCAAATTTCTGCTTTCCAACTATTAGCTGTGTGATGTTAGACACATTACTCAACCTCTCTGTTCTTATCTGTAGAATGGGAAGGGGAATATCTATCTCATAGGGCTCTTACGAGGATCAAAGGAGATGATACCTGTCAACAGTGCCTGGAACAGAGCAAGCGCTGAGGAGATGTTTGCTCTTTTATTACTGTTATGTTTAGCCTAGGCAGAGCTGCTTAAGCTTCTACGTCCCCAACGCAAGAGAAGACGACGACGTGGGGAAGACTTGCTTCAACTGAAAACTGCGATTGCCAAATTATACAAGGACTGTATCAGTCAGTTAAACAAGAAGAATGGTGATGAAAGTAATTGTCCTAAAATGAATATGCTTGGAAGAGTAGGAATTACAAGTGATATCTGATGCACATTTTACATCCACAAGACTTACAGAAAAGATAGAGGCTATGCAGATTGTACTAATACTGTTAAGTGTTATCCTCCTATAATGTCTCATATTTAAGGATCATATCTCTATCACTTTACAAATGCAGACCATTACCTCCACTGAATATATGAGAATTCAGAGACAAAAAGGAAAAAAAAACCCTTCTAAATGCCAGGGAAAGGGCCAGAAACCAAAATTCAGTATTTCTAGCTTTAAATTCTGTAGAGAGCAAAATGAGATGTCAAATATGAAATTAAGAAACTACGAAGTTAAGCTGAAAAGGGAAGAAGGTACACCAAAATAATTTAACAGCTACAATTTGGCTTGGGCTAAACTGCACACAAGATGTTAGACACATTTTATGTCTCTCCTTTAAGGCTGCCAAACAAAGAGATGGAAACCTTGCTTGTTCTGTGTCCTGAAGAGGCTTCCAGTCCAGTCTGAGGACCGGGGCAGACATGTGGGGTAGATGTCAGACACCCACAGGGACGTGAAACCGGAAGGGCTGCTGGAGCTGCTCCTGCCTCCCCTTCTCCCCTCTCCCTCCTGCAGACCTCCCCTCTTGCCAGGTCCTAGATACAGACCCCTGTGTCCTCCTGCAGGCCCGAGGTTCCCTTTGCCTTTGATGATCTTCCTTGCACGGTTCATGACCTGACTGGGTCCTCTTGTCCCCTCACTTTCCGGCTTACTGTCACCTCCTTAGGCTTTCTGTCACTGTTACTTTCTATGTGAGCAACTTGTTTAACCCTCTCTTAGCACTTACTGTAAAATCTAATTGGTTTATTTGTTTACTTGTTGTTGTCTGTCGTCCTCAGTGGGACGGAAACTCCGTCAGTGCAGGGACTCCACCTTGTGAAGCATTTCGCTCCCTAAACTTACGTAGGGGACCATAAATGTTGTTGAATGACCACATGAACTGCAAATTGGATGATGCCCCGGAAGGCTGGCTCATTTGAAGCAGGTGTACTGGAGGAGGCAGGCCCTGGGCTGGGCATCAAGGTTTAGACCTCAAATGTCACTTGCTGTTGTTTAGGAAATCAGAAAGCACTAAAACTCCTTAAATCGCTTGACGTTTTTGATTCTTTCCTCATTCTGAAATAATTCCTTTCCATATAAAACAGGAGAGAAGACCCTAAGGGTTACCTTTGAGTTTTACCTATTGGAATGCAGATGGTGATAATGGATCTCCTCAATGGACATGGTAAAGAGAAGAAATGAAACCAAGAAAGAACCTTAAGTCAGTGTCAACACGATGACCTCAAATAAATAATTTTTAAGACCTGCTTCAATGTGTTATCTCCCTTTGAAAGTGACACTTGTATACTTGCGAATATAGCCAGGGCCAGGGTGCAAAGGTCCCGTACGTAATTCGTTATGCAATGTACATAAATTTATGTATGTCAGGGAAGACTGGCCAAACTTCTCTGACTGGGGCTTTGTAAGCTGTCTCCAATATTCAAGAGGGGTGCTGCCTGAGAAAGCGAATTCTTATAAACTAACAGGTACTTAAAACAATGTGAAGTAATGGGACCTGTAAGTATTTGCAAGATGTGAGACCATTCACTGGAATAACAGTTGTCTTTGGCTGTGGAAACATGAAAACATAAACTCCCCCCTTCTCCTGAAGAAAATGATACTGTCAGGGAGAAAAGCAGGCACAGCCATTCTCTCCTGTTACGGTCTCATTCCCGCCACAGTGGGTAGTGGTGTGGTCGGTGGCGTGGGCAGTGGCCACTCTGGGCATTCACTCAGCCCCCATCCCCTGCCGCCAGTCACTCTGTGCCTCCAATGCCTCTCTTGGTTTTTCTCAAAATGACACGAACATTTGTGTCTCTGAGGGTCATTTAGAGATCTTTAGAGAAACAAGGATGGGTCAGTGGAAGTCATTACACTTACTGTGGACTTTAAAAAATTTTTTTAAACTATTTTGCTACAAGGAAGCAGGTCTTTTGAGGAAAGGCAAGTCTACATTTAAAGCAGAATCTGTCTTTTTAAAAATACCCACTTGTGAGGAAACAAAATTGCTCTCCCCGATGAGGAGTGCTACTTATAATATGTTCTAACATTCCAGAGACAAAGTGAACGCAGAGGTAGACAAGTACGACTGAAAAGATTGGGAAGTCCAGCCCATGGCTTGTCCATGGGAACAGGGCTCAGTCACGGATAGTAACAACCCAGTCTGTTGACCACAGAGAGGCAGACGACAAGGTCAGTGCTGTGTAATCACTTGTGACCTGGGATAACCATGGAACACTGAGGCACTGAAGGGGCCTTGAAAGAAGCTCAAGTATACAAAGTAAATAAGTAAAACTTGAATGATGATCTACCATGCTGGGAAAAACAGAACTTCAGGCTAATTAACCCCTTCTTCAGAACTGAGATCCAAAGAACTGATATATGTACTTCAAGGAGTCAATGAAAAAGCTACTATCAGATCCTAAGAGCTAAGAATTCCAGTCTCCTTTCCTGAAAGAGAAGATCAAATGCTAGTTTGCAAGCTCTTTTGAAACACGGAATGTCTTGTGTGGCTAGCTCAGTCGAAGGAGCACGTGACTCTTGGTCTCAGGGTTGTGAGTTCACGCCCCATGCTGGGCGTAGAGATTACTCAAAAATAAAATCTTGAAAAAAAAAAAGAAAAAGAAAATGTCTTTAATTTTCCCTTCATGCCCTCTAGGAAAGGGGAGAACTTGAGCCTCCTTCTCGGGTGGGCAGGGGCGGGCTCCATTTCTGAGGCACTAACATCTATGGGCCACAAAAGCAAGGAGAAGAGAGATAAGGGGCCCATCCGGCTAAGGGAGGAGAGCCAGCTAATGGGCTGATGGGCAATGCCTTACAGAACTCCCCAAACTATACACATGGGAGCGCACGCAAAAGCAGGAAGTTACTAAGATCCGGGGTTTTCCTTCTTAAAAGGATATCATTTCTCTACTGAACCAGGATCCAAAATCTGTTGAGATTTGCAAAAAAAAAAAAAAAAAAAAAGGCATGAAAAATACCATGAAATGATGACTAATAAAACAATGACAGTAAGGTACAATTAGTCTGGAAGGCTGATGAGCTAGTACGAGTAGTAATACTGACATCACTACTACTTACACGGATGACAACGAACGCTTACTGCGCCCTCTGTGTCAGGTACTACTGCAGCCATCCCGCATTTATTATCTCATTCAATCCTCACAACCACCCTATCTGGTATTATCTCCATTTTACAGATGAAGAACACGAGGCGGAGGGTAGGTGTCCAAGGTCCGACAGTTAGTAAGTGATGAAACAAGAATTTATACTCCGGCCACGCCCTCCTTGCAATCATGTCATGGCACTTTCGTAATACTCGAACAGTAATGGGATACCGGCTATACACCGTAGGGTGTTTTGGTCTGCAAAGCACTGTCGGATCTTGACAGTTAACTCTGTATGGTACGCAGGGCTACTTCGTGTCTAGGAGGATAGAGACCAAGAGGAAACGTACCCATTCAAGGGAACACGGTGAATCAGAATTCTGATTCCGCATCTTGAGCTTTCTTTCCCCACACCATGCCACAGAGATCTACTTTCTATAAACCATCCGGTAATTTAGAATGCTTAAATATACCTCGTGTAAGGCAGCTCTTGTTTCAGTAGTATTGCCTTTAAGATGTCTCTCTTTGCTTGGTTGTTTTCTTTATCCACGTAGATCACTATACCAAAAAAAAAAAAATCCACAGAAAGAAGTCACTCAGGAATATGTTACATTATGGGGCGCCTGGGTGGCACAGCGGTTAAGTGTCTGCCTTCGGCTCAGGGCGTGATCCCGGCGTTGCGGGATCGAGCCCCGCATCAGGCTCCTCTGCTGTGAGCCTGCTTCTTCCTCTCCCACTCCCCCTGCTTGTGTTCCCTCTCTCGCTGGCTGTGTCTGTCTCTGTCAAATAAATAAATAAAATCTTTAAAAAAAAAAAAAAAGGAATATGTTACATTAGTACCATTCTGTATTTGCATAAATAGCTGTTTTTAGAGACACAAGTCATGCCACCTCACTTGTGTGCCTGGGAAAAGAAAGCAGCTCTGGAAAGCAGAATCAAATCTGAGCAGTCATGTGATCTAATGTCATGTCACGGGCAGGTTTATGCGCACACTGTCAGAAAAGATACAAGCAACATCTAAGGGTGCCACATCGCTGTCACTGCCTGTTAATGGCACTGGCAGTCATGACAGTAAAAGCCAGCGGTCTTTATTGCTTTGTATTTGAGGGATTTACTGCATTTTCTCTCACCCAAGAAGCGAGTGATAATGATAATGTATGGCAGAGAGCTTGTCCTTCCTGACAGCCTCGGTAATTTAATCCTTCTCTCCTGCCACAACATGCAATAAAAGAGGCATCTAGTGTATTGGGTTGAGGAAATCCATAGGTTGACGTGTGCTGGTGTTCGGGTGGGGGGGACAGGAGAGAAATGTAGGGAAGGGAGAGAGAGGCTTTTTAGGGTATGAAGTTTGTCTTTGGTTTTTGATGGTGTGTGTTGGGCGGGGGTGGGGGGGAGGTTGCTGGGGTGGCTCAGTTGGTTAATCATCTGACCCTTGGTTTGGGCTCAGGTCATGATCTCAGGGTCGTGGGATGGAGCCCTGTGTCAGGCTCTGTACTTGATGGCAAGTAGGCTTGGGGATTTTCTCTCTCCCTCCCTCTGCCCCACCCCTGCTCACACTTGCACGCACACTCTCTCTAAATAAATAAATCTTTAAAAAAAAAAAAAAGGCGCATGTTGGCATGCAGGAATGTGGCCAGACTTTACTTGGCTGAAATATGAGATGAGAGAGCTGATCTAAAGTCCCACCAGGAAGAAGGCGGTGAACACTTGAAACTGTAACTAAACGCCTGCGCTTTGGGGAAATGACATCTCGGAGTGCGAACACCGACTTTCAACCTGATTATTTTTTCTCAGCTCAGTAACCATTCAGCATGCCTTAGCTTCTGAAGACATTTCTTTTTCAGATGCCATTTTGGAGGTAAAATGTCCCCTGTGGCCAGATCTCAATTAGAGACTATCCCTGATCAAAAGTACACAAAGGGTGAAAGATACCATGACAATTCCAAAGCCAGACTCCGCTGGGAACCAACATATTTCATCCTGAGAATGTTTCCCTGGACAATTTTAGTCCAATCTCAAATTATGATACTATCAATTCATTTAATTATTTGGCTCAGCTGACGTGCTGGGCACTTCGTTAGGCACGCAGGGTGGGAGACACATCGGGGCCTGCGTAGGGGTGGGTTCATTGTTTAAGAGAGTGAGAAGGAAGGTCAAACAGCAGCTCTTAGCTTGCTGCGGTTTGCACGATGCAATACCGGTAAATGTGACTAGTTTATACAGGTTACTGAGATTTATAGGAATCAGAAAAGACAAAGGGCTCAGAATATTTTGTTAAGTACAGTTCTTGGCTTATCAGTGCTAAAAAGGCTTACTGAGAGATGAGTTCCACTAATGCTGGGAGGCTAGACCTCATTTTGGCCACCAGTACACCACGCCAAATGGGAACTTTTTTCCCCCAAATGGAAATTTTTTTGTTTTTGCTGTTAATCACCAATTCAAGATGAGGTCGAGCATATCTTTTTGACTTCAGAGTTCTAAAGCTTAAAAGCCATAATAGTCTACATTATTATTTTTTTGTGATAATTTTTTGTATAATTTCCCCCAAAGTTTTATTGAGATATAACTGCTTATAACATTATGTTAATTTTAGATGTATAACATAATGATGTGATATATGTATATATTATGAAACGATTACCACCATAAGTTTAGTTAATATCTATCACCTCACCGAGTCACATGTTTTTTTTTCTTTTGATAAGAACTTTTTAAAGATCTACTCTTAGCAACTTTCAAATACACAGTAAAGTCTTGTTAACTATAGTGGTCTACATTATTTGAAGACAAGGGTTATCTCAATGACACAGAAAAACAAAAAAACCTGAATTCAAAGTCCAGCATCTAGAGAGTTTTTCAGTTAAATTAGGCTGGTTCTGACAAACCTCAATGGCTTAAAAAATATTTTTTTAATGTGGTTAAATATACATAACATAAAATTTATCATTTTAACCATTTTTAAGCATACGTTTGGCGACATTAAGTACATTCATACTGTTGTACAACCATGACTACCATCCAGCTCCAGAACTTTTTTCATCATCCCAAATTGAAACTCTGTCCCAGGTTCCCCCGTCCCTGGTAACCTCTATTCGACTTTTTGTCTGTATGAACTGGACTCTTCTAGGTAAGTCTTATTAAGCAGAACCATACAATATTTGTCCTTTTATGTCTGGCTTATTTTACTCAGCATAATGTTTTTCAAGGTTCATTCATGGCATGTATCCGAATTTCACTCCTTTCTAAGACTGCAAAATGTTCCATTTTGCTATACAGATTTGGTTTATTCATTCACCTGTTGATGAACATTTGGGTTGTTTCCACCTTTTGGCTATTGCAAATAATGCTGCTATGAACATGGGTATTCAAGCACCTATCAGAGTCCTTGCTTTCAATTCTTTTGGATGGGTACCCAGACGTAGAACTGCTGCACCATATGGCAATTCTACGTTTAACTTTTTTTTTTTTTTTAAAACATCTTTATCACTGAAATTCGTAAAAAAAAATGGTGTAGTTGGGACACCTTCTGCTTCTGCTTCCTCCAGCTGGCCAGCACACCGTATTTCCTATTCTCTTAACGATGAGACAAATAGTGACAGCCATCATTTACTGAGTGATGTTTATGTACTAAGTACTACACTCAAAACTTTTCTTATGGCAATCGCATATGATAAGAACCATGCTGTCCCATATTTGACAGATGATTAAATAGACCCAGAGAGGGGCGCCTGGGTGGCACAGCGGTTAAGCGTCTGCCTTCGGCTCAGGGTGTGATCCCGGCGTTATGGGATCGGAGCCCCACATCAGGCTCCTCCGCTATGAGCCTGCTTCTTCCTCTCCCACTCCCCCTGCTTGTGTTCCCTCTCTCGCTGGCTGTCTCTATCTCTGACGAATAAATAAATAAAATCTTTAAAAAAAATAAAAAATAAAAAAAAAAATAGACCCAGAGAAAGTAAGTAATTTGCCCAAGCTCATCTAGTTAGAAAGTGGCAGAACCAGAATTTGGATCCAGGAGAGTCTGCCTCCAGAGCCTGCCTTCTTAACCTCCATGCTAGAACTTCTTCCTCCACATGAAGCCAAAATTTTTCCTGCTGTTTAAGCTGCAACGGTGTTGTTAGCACAGATGGGAGTGAGAGAGAGTTCTACCCCTGCAGAAGGGAAGTCACTGGAGCCTCCTTTCACTCTTTCACAAAGGGATTATTACTTAGGCTCAGCGGATCAAGGGCCTTAAACAACTCTCTCGGGCTGAACGCTTATAGAATTCCTTTCTGAAAAAAACTCAAGCTCCTTACCCATCAGCTAGCTTCTCCAAAGGTATACCAAATGTGAAGTCCAGCTCTCCTGCTTGCATAAACAACGCCTAGAATATGGGCGTCTTAATCTAGCCCAGCAATTCTTTGCCTTTAATGTACGCCCGCATCCCCAGGAGGGCTGGTTAGAGTGCACATGAATGAGCTCACCCCGAGTTTCTAACTCAGCAGGCCTGGGGTAGGGCCTGAGAATGTGCATTTTTATCTTCACAGCAGCGACTGCTGCTGCTGGTCAGGATGCCACACACTGAGAACCACTTGTAGATCAACATCCCTTCCCCTAATTTTTGAGTGGGGTCAGCAACCAGTGAACACTCTTGTGTTGAACATGTGGGGAACTGGGACAGTCCACCTCTAGATCAGGGTCCTAAGGACATCCACTTGGTGTGCTGGAACTAGGTGCTTAAAAAAGAAATCTACAGTTTCAAAACTTCAAATACATCTTTAAAAAAGCAATTCTGGTGATTTGAAAAGTATCAGAACTCTCTAAAAATTAAGCTATTTATCTTTTATTCTCATTAGAAATCACATTTGTTTAGGACTTGCTAGATTTTGACATAAACTTATTGAAAGGATATGTCTCAAAAAAGGTACAAAACAGTAGTCCAGAAACTTGAGCTGACTTTGAATTGTCTGCCATTAAAAACCCATCTCTGACTTCTGCAGGTTGGAAAAATCCTTACATTGTTTATCAGTATCATTTGGCAGAAGAAATGCAGGTGTCTTAATTACGAAGGGTTGATAAATTTAAATCTCAGTACACTTTTTGTGCTGGAGTGTTATCATCCCCCTAATCCTTATCTTTGCCACATTTCTCCTCCTATTAGTGATAAAACGTAAATTCTGCATTGTTTTCACTTTTTTTTTTTAAGATTTTATTTATTTATTTGACAGAGAGAGAGACAGCCAGTGAGAGAGGGAACACAAGCAGGGGGAGTGGGAGAGGAAGAAGCAGGCTCCCAGCCGGGGAGCCTGATGTGGGGCTCGATCTCAGGACACTGGGATCACGCCCTGAGCCAAAGGCAGACACTTAA